>NW_024354499.1:6803483-6929568 GCF_902729225.1 Pteropus medius
GGCCTAAGAATGACAAAAGAGGGCGATACCAGGCACATCTCAGAAGAGTCCAGTATGTGTGTTTCAGAGTCCTAATTTTGGCTTCAGGGTTCTATGATTTACTTAAATTGTGCCCCAGTCACTAACAGAGTTTCACAGGTGGCAGTCAGGCTCTACTCATGTGATCTCTAATGGAAAGGAGTTGACTTCATTTCATGAAATTTTATGTTTAGTAGCAGAAATATCATTTATGTTTAATAGTTTTAAAATGTCAGATAGAATCTGTTTAAATATTACAATGGAGAGCTCTTTCCTCAAGAAGTAAGGACCTATGATTGGGGATCACGAAAGACGAGATGAAGTGCATTAAGAGCATGACAAATAACTTCAGTTCTTAAAAAATAAATCTACCCATCTCTCTATCTACTTATTTAACTCAAAGAGCTACAGTCTCATGCCACCAAAATAAGGGACAGAGGTTATGTGAACCAGAAAGTCAAAATTGCCACATTGCCATCCTCCTGATAAAAAGTAGTGGGAAGATGATGTGTTGCTAAGAATTTAATTTAATTTAGCCTTTGTGTAGCTAAACTGTAGTCATTAAGAGGCTTAGTATTTGAAAAGTAATAATTTTTGAATGAGCTTTGAGTAAGAGTCCTCCAAGCGGGAGGACAGTACGTGCAAATGTCCTGAGAAGGGAAACATACTTAGTATTGGTGAGGAGCAGAAAGAAGAGCCAACAGAACATGAGGACAAAAGGGAGGCTGGGGAGGAAATTTCTAAGTAATAGCCAGGCTAAATTTTTGAGTAATAGCTAGTAATAGCCAGGCTGGGGCTTTGTCGGACATAGTGAGGATTTTGAATTTTACTTTAAGCAGAGAGGTGACACAATTTTATCTCTTTGCCACCATGTGGTTGATGGACTGTGGCTGGGAGAGATAAGAGCAGAAGCAGGAGGACTGGCTGGGTGGCTACTGCATTTGTTCAGTGAGAGAAGAGGTGGTTTGGACCAGAGTTATAGCAGTGCAGTGGTATAAAAGAGTCATATTTGTGATGTATTTTGGAGGTGATTCTTGTGGGACTTACTGCTGTTTCAGATTTGGGGTGTGAAGAAGAAAAAAGAATCAAGCTGTAGAAAGAGCCCCAGAGAACACCAATACTTCGAGAGCTGATCGGGCAGGAGATGTCTAAATGGGACAATAATGCAGTGCCACCTCCACTAAAGACAGGGCTGAAGACCATGGCCACTGGACAGATTGTGGAACAATTAGGAAAATAGGTATCTTCCTAAGTACGGTTAGGATGTGATTTTCCCATTATGTTTTACTCTTGAAGAGAGGGAGACTGACTGCTGGGATAAATTGGACCACATCCTCCATAGCTATACAGCAATTGTATAGTTAAGCCCCACCAAGACATATGACATGGTCTCCTGTGATAACTTAGTGAATAAAATGAAAATGTATTGGGTAATAATAAAGGAATTTGTAATTTATTGAGAGAATTTGCCCCAAGTGGCAAATGACTCTACTTCAGCTCAGAGGGATGTTTCTTATAACCATAGAAACCTGCCCATAACTATGATAAAGGGCTTGCTGATTGAATTTGTGTATGACAGAAAGCTGCAAAGAGACATAAATATTAAAAAAACAAACTCAGGATCCAAAACCGTTTGAATCTGTATCTAATAAGATTTATTTAACGAAGGGTCTTGTAAGGTCTTACACCTGGGTTCCAAAAGAACAGCTGAACAAATGCAGATGTGGAGAGTCAGTGGTGGGCAGACATATCTACAAAAAGACATTTAGGTTTTAGCACTCAGAGAGATCAATATTTGCCCACGGTGTAATATGACTGCCAAAGAACTTAATGCAATCTCAAGTGGTATTCATGATATACTATCCAGAGAGAGATATTAGTTACATCATATATGGTCTCTTAAAAGCCACAGCTTGAGGATATTGACAAACAAAAATAAAAGAGTTTAACCAAGAGAGAAGCTGGAAACCACATTTAAGATATGGAAGACCTGGGTTCAGAGGGGCACAGAGACTGTAAAGTAAATAAGGTGATAAATGTTTGATGGCCGCCCTTCACTCCTGGTATGAGAAACAGATCCTTTTAGCATTTCCTTGCCCTATAACACCTTGGCTCCATGTCCTCGTGGACATGCAAGGGACATGTGGACATGAAAAGGCAAGGGAGGGAAACCCAGTGGGAAACTGGCACTCCACCATGCTCTATCCAGAGGGGATGAAAGTAAGAGTCGTGATCCAGACGAAGCAGAGCACCTTGGTTCCAAGGAGCACTGCTGCGGTTTCTCAGGTGTGCCCCACCCAAGGATCAGAGGGTGGGGTGGAGTGCTAGACTGATCTGGGCAATACCACTAGTGCAGGAGGTATCTAGGCACAGCCACATGTGGCCAATGTGGAAGTCAGAAGAGGGATGTGAAATGTGTTCATATGAGCACAGCCCTCTCATTGAATGCTGGGGCCAGGTGGTGGAGGGTGACAGAAATAGGATCATGTCCTAGAAAGGACACTTAATGGCGCTGTTGGAGGATCCCAGGTACCCACATGCATTGGTATAATCTTTGTCTATATCTCCTAGCACATGTCCAAACAACATAGTTTAATTTAGTGTCACAATGGAAGGAAGGAAAATACTACTTATACATGTAAATTCAAAGAGAACTTTTTAAAAATATTTGTGACATTAAGATTAATGTCTTTCATCCTTTACTGATTCTATGAATGAGTGACTTAAGAGGAATTAAAATAGCATACCTGAATGAAATAAAATTAGAGGAAGAGCTAATTTATGCACCAAATTTTACTAAAAAAATGAAGTCTGAACATGTTATTTACGTTGTCATGAATAAAATGCAGTTTTCAATTTTTCCATGATTAAAGAATGATTGTTTCCACAGGCTTGTTTAATCTTGGTCTGACATCATTTAGTATAATATAATAAACTGAATTGAAATTTTATTTGCAGAAGTTAATGGGGTTATAACCCCACACAATATTTTGTAGCCAAGTTGCATGTTTGTTGAGAAAGTGGGATTTACAGTGTGAACCACTAATAAGATTGAATCTCTCCTATTGTGTATTCGATAAGTCAGATTTTAATCATTGATGTTAGGACCCTTCCAGGAGACCATCGTTTTTATGAAATTGTCAAAATGAGATTTCTTACAAGCTTGTTGGCAAAGTAAAATTAGATTGTTTCCAGCATCAAGATTTGGTTGTAAACAAGTCATACCCCAGAAGCTAAGACAAATTGGATGGAAATGAAAAAAGACACCTGCATTTTGGGACATCTCGTGGGGATGGACAGTCATAGGGCTATGTAGATCATCTGTAGAAATTCCATCAAGCATAAGAAGTCATACACCTACCTGGGAGAAGGGCCAAGATGAAACAGATCATACACCTGTCAGAAGCTATGAGGCAAAAATGTCGATGGCAAAAGCAATGAGATTTGATTGTTGAGTTTGGCAGCTCAGGATCTAAATTCACAGATTCCCAGGCTCCAAGCCTGTGATGGGCGCTCCTTTTGTATGCCCTGAGCATACAAACAGGAACTAGTCTGAAAAGAAATTCAGGTTCCCAGAGGCAAATGTGGGCTAATGTGAGCTATTGTACACAGCTCTAACAGATGACAGATTGGGGCATTAACATCTCTTCCAACTTCCTCCTGGTGTGCCCTCCTCTTCTATAGAGGCTGGGAAGCTGAAAATTAATGTCCCAGACTTCCCTGCACTTGGATGATCAGATGCACTCATGTGAGACTTGAATTTGGAACGGAGCTCTGCATGGAGGTAGGTGGCAGCATGCAAGTTGCTGGTGTGGTTCTAACTGGCGTGTAACTGCTTGGTTGCCAGCTCCTCTGGTGGCAGCTCATTGATTCTCAGTTAAAACCAGAGTGATATTAGATCCTGAAGCCAGCATGGGGTACAGTGGTTTCTCGATCCACCAACTTTCTAATTATGGCACAAGTAGCAGTTCTAGTCAGTTTTGTTCCAAAAGTCATTCCTGGAGACCCAGCCTAGAACCTGCTTCTCTAACCTTACCAAAATTTTGGAAGCATCTTATTTCCTTTATTACATTTTTTTTCCTATTTATGTGCAATGGGATCCTGACTGATACCATAGCTCTCCCATGTGACTAATAATTCTGGCTAATTATTCTAGTGTCTGGAAACTCAAACCAATACTTCCAAGAGCAGAAACATATGCTGAGGTATTAACAGTTTGCTTTTCTCTGTCCCACACTGCACTCTATCCCACTTCATGCTTCAGAGGTAGCTTTCTTTTCAAACAGCACTCGAAGCAAACGCATAGACAATGAAGTGCCACTTTCTTGACTCTTGGGTTTTTAAACAGACTTGCAAATCTTTGGTTAATAGCATAGTGTGAAAGGCAGTATACTACTAAGTTACGGGAACTAGGTGAGTAAAAGGGAAATACTTTTTATTTTGAAGTCTAAAAAAAAAAAAGAGCTGGCTCAAAAGAAACAAGGACCAAAGGTATAGAGTTTATGCCATAAAATACAGAGTTTGAAAACAGTGTATGATGTCTTGAAGTTTTCCTTCTCTAAATGAGGTAAGTATTTAATCAATCAGCAGGAAGGGAAAACTAGAAAGGATTTTATGAGAACTTGGGTGCTGCCAAGATCTTCAAGAACAGACTCAGGCCCTTGTCTCAAGTTTCAGGTACTACACATATGATGGGAACCCACACCATATTTTAGGGCCAACATGAGAGCACGGAATGCATTCTTGGGACTCATTTGTCAGAGCAGAGCCCAAGAGATGCAAGCCTCCCTCACTCAGCATTGCTCCTGCATGGCAGAGGGGCAATGTCCCAGGGAAGGGTTGGGGTGGACCTGCCTGAGGCTAGCTTCCCGCAATCAGCACTTCCCAACAGAGGGATTTCTGGAAAGCTAAGGTGCCAAAGCCTGAGAGAGACCCAACAATGTGTTCACAAGTAGGATATCTCAGCTACAATTAGTTATGACCACTGTCTCTTTCTTCTCCACCTGCCCCTCAGTCACAGTTCCCTTATGCTGAGTTGCCATAGACTGTTTGGCATCTGTATAAAAGAATGCTGCGTTGAGGAGACATTCCAGTCATGTGTGTGGGGATGTATTTATGTGGCTTGCTGGCACTTCCTTGTATAGCCGTCCTGGTATAGGAATAGCTTCCAGGAATAATCATATTACTTTAAATTGTGCCATCTCCTCTGGCATCATAATAGGAAGATGTAGAGTCAAAGAACATATTGTAATATGAATGAGCCCTATGGTGCCCAGAACTACTAGAAAAATGTGGGTAGTGGAAAAGAAACAATAAATGAGATGTTTGGCACCAGAAGCTAATTTGTGGGAAATTCTTCCAAGCAACAGATGTATAAAATTGTAAACTGAGAATTTGGTTCTCATTGCCATCTTTTCAACATGGAACCTCCCTCCTCTTGAAAACATATTCAATTGTCTATTTTTTCTTTTAATGGAAGTTATACAAAATAGAATTTAGCTAAATTTCTTTGTCGGTAAGGTACAAATTTGTATTGATGCTACTGAGAAAGTGTGTCTGTATGAAGCTACATGTCTTATTGACCATACTAAAGACTGAATTAGCTTTCTATTTTATTTAAAAAATAATATTCTAAAATTATTGTCATATAAGAGGCAATCAAAGAATATGCCCCCCCCCAAAAAAAAACAACAAAAGTATTATTGAGCGAAAACAAGTAGAAGTATTTTTCAGGATTTTGTGCTGTTTGTGGTATGTCAGCTTTTACAAATGTGCAGTTTGTTGTGATTTCTTTTCTCCTTTTAAGTAAAAATACACTTTTGTTCCTAATTTCATAGATCTTTTTTTTCTTAAAAGAGACCCTTCAAATTATATAAATTACAGGACCCATAAAACCAGAATGTATCCCTAATTTCCAGCATAGAGTTCCTGAACCACCCAAAAAGGCTGCAGAAGTTCTGAGAGGGCTCTATCGCAAAGAGGTTCTTGCTCAGGGTGAGGAAGGTGCAATATGTATGGTAGTTATGGCCTGAGGCTAAGGTGGGGATACAGACACCAACAAGAGAATTTATGTAGAAATGAGCACAGGCCAGCAAAGAGAGAGGATGACCTATAGAGCAGAGGTTCCCTCCTCAATGTTGGGATGATAGCTCAGCCTCTCTCCCCCAAACCTTGTCCCAAGGAGATAGACAAAAAAAAAAGGTAGGATAAAATCTTGAATTGCCTTAAAACTAAAGATTTCTAAGCTACCTTGAATTGGCAAGATTATGCTTTCAATCATTAGTAAAAATACTATCTTGGGGGTGGTTTCATAGTGTAGTGGTTAGCTCATCTGCTTTATACGCAGAAGGTCCTGGGTTCAAGTCCCAGGTGGAGCCATGGGCCAGCCACGGGCCAGGCCCTTGGTGCTCACTGCGAGTATGTGGGAGGAGACACCCCGCCTTCAGAGATTCAGAGATCTAGTTCTTAAGGGGAAATGGCAACATCCAAGGTCAGGGGTGGAAGTGGGGGATGGGGATTAAGAGAGAGGGAAAAAGAAAATACAGTCTTGACAGCTACTTTTTGTTCAGTTACACAGAAATAAAAAAACGTATGCATTAAAATTCTGGAATTAGTGACTTAGAAAAGTTCATCCAACTCCATGAGTATTTTGACTCTCCTCTGCAATCTTCAAGTCAAGCTCCGGGAGTGGAGACTGCAGAGCAGGGTTTCCTTCAGTGGGATATCACTGAGAACTGGTGAGTTAGAGCGGGTCTGTATAAATGATCTGCCTGTTGCCTTGAATATCCTGCTGTTGCATGTTTTTTAAAAGTTCCTTCTTAGGTCTTTTAATGCAAAGTTTGAAAGAGCCACAGAGGGACCACTATTCACTGCCATTTTGAACGAGAAGTTGAGGCCATTAACTGAATTGACTCACCAATATTCACCAAAGCCACTCAATTCTTGGGGCTCAGTCTTGACATCAGAGGCTGCAAAGGGTACATGAGGTAGCCGGTTGGGTCTGACAAAGTGTGATCTCCCTCTGGTTTACCAGTCTCTCTCCCTAATCTTGTCAGGAGCCTGACATGGCACAGCACACTCTCCTTTATTTCTTATGTGGTCATGTTTTCTGAGCTCAGCTTATTGAATCAGTGTTTTCATTCTCTTCTCATTATTTGTTACTAATTCTCCAAAAGGTATGGCTAATAGCAAGGTTAGATCTGGAAATGTACCTCAAGCAAGAATGTCACAAGGAGTCCCTTTGTGAAGATCGCAAAATAAATATGCCTCTAGCTGGAGAAAAATGTCAAGGTTTTCCTTTATTTCCTAGAAAGACCAGAACCCCTGGGGGAAATGAGCCTAGTTCAAGCAGACATTTTTCATTAGGTAAAAATAATTATCTGAAGTGCATCTTGTTTCTAAAAGCAAGAGATGCCAAGAGCCTTAATAACACTCTGGATATAATTCAGAAGAAAGGTTGAGGGGAGGGGCTTTTTTCTTGGGGACTCTGATTTCCTTGGCCTTTGGGATGTGATCAGGCTGGTAAATATACAAATATATCACTTCTAAGATTAGCTTTGAGCAGGAACGAGGAGCAGAGTAAAAAAAAAAAAAAATCAGCAAAGGAGAATTTGCAGCTTGCACGACTAAGGCATTTGCATTTCTTGTTGTCAGGGGCTGCTGTGCCTGCTGGGAATGGAAAGGGAAAGCTGCTTGCTTCCCTCAGCCTCCCTGCAGGCTTCCTTCCTCTGCAGCCAGCCAGGAAGACCACTCGGCAGATAATCAATAATTAATCATAAAGTAGAACAGCCATAACAGTATACTATAATCGAAGTTATGCAAATGGCTTTGGAGCCTTTATTAAGTAAAATAAGGGTTATTTGAACACAAGTGCTGTGGTCAACCTGATAACTGAACCACTGCTAAGTGACTGACAGGTGGGGAGTGTACACAGCACGAATACACTGGACAAAGGGATGAGTCACGTCCCTGGTGGGACAGAGCAGAGTAGAGTGAGATTCCATCACACTGACTCAGAATGGCAAGCAACTTAAAACTTATGAATTGTTTATTTCTGGAATTTTTCATTTAATATTTTCAGACCATGGTTGATCGTGGGTAACTGAAAACCTGAATAAGGGGGGACTACTGTAGGTGCTTAATAAGCAATTGCTATTATTATCACCAGCTGATCTGTATTGTTTCTTTTTTGGTGAAAATTAAGTGAGGTATTAAAATGATTTGAATAAGTTACTAAATATATTCTTTTTTTAAAAAAAATTAAGTTTATTGGGGTAACATTGGTTAATACAATTATATAATTTTCAGGTGTACATTTTAACATCTGTATATTCTATTGTGTGTTTACACCCAAAGTCCAGTTTCCTTCAGCTATCATATATTTGATCCCCTTTACCCACTTCACTCTCCCCCTACCCCACTATATTTGACCCCCTTTACCCCATTTACCTCCCCCCTCCTCCCCCACCCCCTACCCTTTGGTAACCAATAGTCTATAGTCCATGTCCATGAGTCTCTGTTTATATGTTCTGTTCCTTTGTTGCTTTTAGGTTTATATCCCACATATAAGTGATATCATGTGATTTTCAACTTTTTATGTCTGGCTTATTTCGCTTAGCACGATTATCTTGCGTTCCATCAATGTTATTGCAAATGGCTGTATTTCATCTCTTCTTATGGCTGAGTAATATTCCATTGTAAACATGTACCACAGCTTCTTTAGTCAATCATCTATCATAGGACACCAGTTGCTCCATGTCCTGGCCACTGTGAATAACACTGCTATGAACATTGGTGTGCAAATATCTTTATGGATATGATTTTTTAAGTCTTTGGGGTAAATACCCAGTAGAGGGATTGCTGGATCATATGGTAGATCAATTCTTAGTTTTTTGAGGAACCTGTTTTCCATAGTGGCTGTACCAATTTGCAGTCCCACCAGCAGTGTATGAGGGTTCTTTTTTCTCTGCATCCTCTCCAGCATTTATTATTACTTGTCCTGTTGATTATAGCCATTTTAACAGGTGTGACATGGTATCTCATTGTAGTTTTGATTTGCATTTCCCTAATAGCTAGTGATGTTGAGCATCTTTTCATATGTTTATTGGCCATTTGTATGTCCTCTAGGGAGAAGTGTCTGTTCAGATCCTCTGCCAATTTTTTTATTGGATCGTTTGTTTTTTGTTGTTATTGAGTCATATGAATTCTTTGTATATTTTGGATATTAGGCCCTTATCGGAGGCATTGCTTTCAAATATATTTTCCCATTTGGATGGTTGTCTCTTTACCTTGTTGATGGTTTCTTTTGCTGAGCAGAAGCTTTTTAGTTTGATGCAGTCCCATTTATTTATTTTTGCTTTTACTTCCCTTGCCTTTGAGGTCAAATTCATAAAATCCTCTTTAAGTCCAAGGTCCTTGAGTTTTGTTCCTATGTTTTCTTCTATGCATTTTATTGTTTCAGGTCTTATATTCAGGTCCTTAATCCATTTTGAGTTAATTTTGGTATGTGGTGATAGACAACAGTCTACTCAATATATTCTAAAATATTTTCCTGCTTTTTATATATAGTAATGTCACAGGCATTACAGCAGCTTTTAATCTCTCATGTCATTATATATTAAATATAATGACTGGTTTATTTAAATAAGACATGTTACAGGATAGCTGCACAGTTTTGGGGGTCATTTTAATCATTCTATTGCTTGTGATAGAAGTCAAGGTTATAGTGCATGGTACTTTTTTGGTTGCAAGTAAAGGAAACAAAAGTCATAATATATGTTACATATACAAGTTTACCTATATAATTATAATTATATATAATTGTATGCAGAATTCTATGCGTAATACATGTATAATTATATATTTTTATATGTAGCATATACATAAAGAAAGATGTAGAAGTAGTTCACAAAAACTTAGGAAGAACTATGAAAACTAGGAACTGGGGCCTCAGGGTCTGAAACTGGTTACTCAGCACCACTAACATTGTCACTGTCCAGTTTTTATCTCTTCTCATGCATTGGGGACCATATTCACTGATTGTGGCTGCCAAGCCACCATGAGCAGTGAAAACTTATTTCTCCCCATGTCTCCTTGGGTCCCATGACCACACCAGAACAAATCACTTCACAGGGCAGTGTGGGCTTGTTATTAGCCAGGCCTAGTCTCATTGGCTACTTTGGTGGCCAGGGGAGCAGAAGGTTTTAATAGAAGAAGGAGAAAGGAAAGTTTGCTAGGTAGATATATGCAGCTACCTTAGTCTGTTATATTCTGTCATGGCTGCCCAGGGTTTACACTGACTTTTATTCTCATACGCACAATTTCAGAATTCCCAGCATAATACAACTGTCACAGGTGAAATCACATATGCATTTACTCCACTCCTGAAAGGGAGAGCACCCCAAATAACATTGTTACCTCATCTAGCTCCAAGACCAGAACCCCTGAGTGATGGGTATGTCTGGTTATGTGGCTTCTTTTAGTCTGTCGACTTATGGCTAATTGATGCATCTAACCACCCCCAACAGACTGAATAACCAATAGTGAACGGAAAACAATGGGAGCTTCCATTTATAAAGGGGAAAACTGAAAATGCATGAGATGTGTTGGACTGGTCCACAGCGTATCCTCTGCTTCTGCGCCTGGTCGGCCAGTCCAGCTTCCCTGACTCTCAACCTGGTAAGATTCCTCATATCCAGTCACCAACAGCACTGTGGCTAATAAACATGCAGAGATCACTTCTCTTTAGGGAGCTGCTTTAGCAATCCCCTTCCTGTTGATTTTGGAGCCTGGGAATTGTTTTAGAAGTTGAGTATTATGGGCTTTTTTCTAAGCTGGGTTTTCTTTGCTAGTTTAACTTACTTAAAAACCTACCAGGATGCCAGTCTATTCCATTCCTGGGAAAATGTATAGCTAGTAACCAAAGCAATACATTCTAATATCACGGTCTTTAACTCTGGACAATGTCCTGTTCTGTTGCAGTTATCTCTTAGCAATAGGCCTGGGGGCTCTGCCCATTAGACCAAATGTCAACCTGCTACTGCCATGGCTCAGCCTACAGCAAGAGGCCAGGCAGGGAAGCAGAGCCCATCTCCTCCCCGTCCCAGTGTATAACCCAATGGGGAGTATTTAGCAGTGGGAACAATATCACCTCTGATAGGCATAACATACTCATCAGGAAATGTTCGTGGGTGGTGGGGTCAAGGTCCCTTTTTTTTTTGCAGCACCCAGATTCTTGTCTTACATCAAGTATCAGAAAGAAAAGGCACAGCAGGAAACTTACTGGTGGAAGAGAGGCCAAGGATCAGGCTTTCCCCATTTCCGAGGACAGTTCTATGCTCTATCATGTACACTCTGTTTCTATTATCACCTGCTTTTACTTACAGAGAATTTAACACTCACCCTCACAGGTCCTGGATGACTGGTCACAGGAGAAAGGTCAGCTGCAATCTGCTCTCTTTCTGCTTCTATCACATGGGTCAACTTGGATGAGAGCTTGTTTCCTGCAGGATCTTCCTGAAAGCCAGAAGTGATATTTAATCGGTTTATCTGTAGGACCAGAACTTGTTAAAACATTGAAAGAGCTATAGCCTCTTTTCAGTTCCTTCACTACCCTCCACCCTTCCTTGGTGCCCTAGCCCCTCCCAGTACCTCCTAGAAGACACCACAATCAACAACTGAAGAGTCAATGTGGCATCCAGCAGAGCCTCAGGGTCCAGCTCCACACCCACATCCATTCTAATTGGTGGACCCAGGAATGTACCAGTTGTTAACCATATTTTGAATGTCATCTTTACTGAAATCCACAAGAAGTAGCCAATAATCTTTAATAATCTGATATTTCCTGCCCACTCCCCTGAAGTTCCTTGTAAGGAATATGATCTGAATCCCAATAAATAGTTAACAGTTTAACCATTTTTTCCCCCCTGTAGTACATTAAAGGGATCTGAGCCAGGATAGAATGAAATACCATGCATACTTCTTTCCACACCCCAGGTAAGCCAAGTTTTATATTTAAGGTCATACTTTAAGGTCTATGATTTGAACACCTCACTTCAGGTTTGAATTTTGCATTAATTAATGTTTTTACTTGTAACTTAAGCCACCTCTGTCTAATTTAGGCACTAAATAATATTTATTGGAAAAATACTAGTTCTCAAGGAGTAAAAAAATAAGAAAATGACTCTAAGTTTTCAATAAGATGCCAGAAAATTTACATTTGAAAGAATGTTGCATTTTAACATGGCCTCTTTGAAAGACTTTGTATTTATTCCAACCAAACCATCATTGCTCAGACTTTATTTTTGGACTAACTTTGAATTGCTTTTATAACCCATATTGCATTCTTTTGAATATCTGAATTATGCCAAATTTTTGCCCTTTGAAAGTAGATTTGATTTTCTTAGAAAATCATTCGAAATCACATTTAGTGAATGAGGTAACTTATCAATGTGAGTAATACTGGTTTGGGTAATGATTTTTTAAAAGTTTCATTTTTTTTTTTTTTGTGGCAGAGTCTGGAAAGTAGGGGCAAATCATTCTCTTCTGATTACTTACAATTCTTCCTCTCTTTGCCTAGTGAATTGCTAACAAGTTGATAAAAACTGGTTAATAATTGGCTAAAAATCACCAGCCAATTGCGAATGGCCCAAAAAAGAGAATATATGCCAAGGAAAAGGTGAATCTCAGAGTCCAGGTTCAATGGGTACAGCAAACTGACCCAATAAATTAGGGAAGGGCCCTATTACAGAAAATAACTAAGGACTGTACTTCTGCCAAGAGCAATTGAACCAGAAGATGGGAAGTTGTGGAGAAAACTATCGACTCATGGTAGTGTGCTGTATTGAGAAAGCATGATTCTGGCAGAAAGAACTTTGGAATAAAGTAGACCTGAGTTCAAATCCTACCTTCTTCAGGTGACCTTAGGCAAGTTATATTTCCTTCCTGGGAGCAGGTTGTCTAATTCAGCAGTCCCCAACATTTTTGGGACTAGGGACTGGTGCTCCTATAAGAACCTAATGCCTGATGATCTGAAGTGGAGCTGAGGAGGTAATGCTAGGGCTAGGGAGTGGCTGCAAATATGAATGAAGCTTTGCTCACCTGCTGTGCAGCCTGGTTCCTGCCTTGGGCCTGGGGTTGGGGACTCCTGGTCTAATTTACAAACTGGGGATTTTCACACCTACATGTGGGTTTTTGTAAGAATTACATGTGAATTCTTATTTTGAAAGCCTCGTGCAATGCTTAATACATCATAAAGAAATAGTAATATTGTCTCATCCTCAGTGCCAGAAATGATTGTGTGCTAATTTACTGAAGCAAAAGATGAGGACTGAGGAACTACTATTCCACAGTCCCATGTAAGTAGCATAAAGAGTCTCCAGATAAGAAACCATACAAAAACAAATTCAGGAAGTTTAATATTCTATATGCAGTCTAAGGTCAATCAAAATGTGTTAAAAGTATGACAAGCGAGAGGAGATAAGAAAAGAAATTGCTTCCTGGGTAAATACCTCTGCCTCCTTTTACTGTCTCTGGCCTCCTGCAGCTGCATCCAATTTCTCTGATGGCCAAAGCCTTCTCCCTGCCAGCCTCTGGGTTGACAGGTACAACTCACAGGAGCCCAGCGGGGCCTTTGGGTTCCCACAGAGTGTTAAATCAACTCGGTGTTAGGAGCCTGAGCACAGTGTTTAATTTCTGACCAGTGGGAGCTTCTGGATTGTCAATGAACACTCAAAAGGATGTTTTTTAATTTTTTTTTTTAAATTCTGTTTCCTATAGCAACTAATTTGCAAATATTTACTCTTTCTGAGTCTTCAAAGAATTCTCTTTACCTGAATTTTTCCTTAAGGCTTTGTTTGCTGATTTTATTTTATCATTAATTTTTAGTTAACTGATGCTTTAGGGAGGATAACTATCCATAGAATTTTAGGGAGCATTATGAAGGGGGTACTTAGCCCCTTGGGTGCTGGCGGCTTTCCTCTTCCAACATGGACTTAGAGGCAACTTTGACAAATACTGTTCCTGGCCCGAATTTTCGGGCTTGGCCAGAAGTCTCCGAAGGAAGTCTGCTGGACTGAGGTAGACTTTCTCCCCTTCTGTCTCACAGGTTCTCTGATGCACGGCTCTTCTTTTCATATGTGTGATACATGACCCTTCACAGTTCCCAGGTTTTTCCTGAGGTGACTCCATGTCCCGGCACACAGCATGGCACAGCCAGTTCTTTCACCTGTGCTCTTTTATCAAAGTTGGGTCTGAAAGTTCCCATCATGTGCGTGGTTGGTTGTGGGCTCTCTGGGCGTCTGTCCACAGCGGCAGATGGTGGGGATAAGGTAAGGCAGGGTATGTGCAGTTCAGTATTGTGTTTCTCAATCAGATACCCATTGATAAGGTAGTCATTAGAATTCTTCAGACTATGTATTAGGTTTCTCTTATCTCTGCATTCAGTGCCTTTGCTAGATTTTTTTTTTCTTGTTGTATATCTCCTTGGATATTAAAATATAATGATGAGAGAAGGCCAAAAAAGGCAATTTTGATCTCTACCATGTTATAATGTAAGACTTTAATTTAAAAATTGTTTATTTTGTTTGGTCTGGAGTTTCTATATTATCATCCACTAAACATTGTTATCCATTTCATCTTTTAGATCTCTCCATTCAGAAAACCTTTGAACTCACATCAAATTTGTTATTAAAATAAAGATACATGATATAATATATATATATATGTGTGTGTGTATATATATATGTATGTGTGTGTGTGTGTGCGTGCGTGTATGTGTATACATATATATATATATTTAAATAACTCATGTCCAGTGACTCATGTCCACTAGGCCCACCTCTGGATATCAATACTTGAGAGCTATTTTGTTCCTCTGAAAACAGACATGCATTGGTTTGCAGATGATAAAGAGTTTTCTATCCCATGGGCATTCTGCTGCCTTCTCCTGCTAACCTCCCAACTTCTGCCTGAGAAGGAGGCACCACATCACAGTAATTACAAAGGGGCCTCTGGCTCACCAGTCTCCTCTAACATGACCTAGGCTGCAGATGTCTGAGTATTCCTTCGAGATATCTTTTGTTTATACATTGAGCCATAGTTGAAAACAAAGACCATTTGTGATGCAGAGGATAAAACATGGATAATTACAGAGCACAGACAGATTGAAATGTTTATCAGCCATGATACTTTTATGATTGGTCAATTATGATGCATTTTGGATAGATGGTTTTAAAAACTTGTGTCCATGAATGCACGATAAAATGATTTCAGGCCTATTATAACAAATTCACTCAGTTCTGCCGTTATATATGCTTGCTTGAAACCCGCATAATCCTTGAGCATAAGATAGTTTTCTTCTAGAAAAGCTCTCTTAGATTTTATTATGCACCAGCTTATTTAGCCTCTATGCAAAAAATGAGCCGAGCATCCAAGAATCTGTTAAGCACCTTCACGTTGGTCCATTCAAATCCACAGGCTCTCAGACATTAACCCATCCCCACAACAGTCTTCATAAAATAGCTCATCAAATGCTTGGCAACGGGATGCAGCCATCTGGTGAAAGGTGAATCGTGACTATAACCCATATAAATTTTCCTTCTTATCAACAACATTATCATCTCCAATACCCTTGTAATCAGTCATGAAAGATGAAAAAGAAACAGATCTTACCACCAGGGGTGGGTTTTTTGATGTTTGTTGTTGTTGTTTTTGTTGTTGTTGTTTTAGTTGGTAGCTCCCAATCCACTTACCTCTGAGATAAAAACAAATTTACCTCGTGGTAGAAAATCCCTCAGTCATTGAAGACCATTATGTCTCAGGTCTTGGTTGTCTAGATGCTGAGCACATGGGATATTCTGGGCCACACTTATACCTCCCCCTCAGCAGGAAGTCCTTCAATGCTGAAGACAAAAGGGCCCAACAGGAATTCCATGGAGTAATCCCTCCTCAGTGCATTTGGTGGACTTCCAGGCATCCTCATGTTCACTGGAAACTTCAAGGACCACAAAGCCACACTGAGGAGTGAGTGACCTGTCAGTGCCAATTTCATCAGAATTCTAACCAGATTGCCTGTGCTACCTTTCTTGTAAAAAGACTGTTCCAGTCATGGGTCTAAGCAGTATGTAGATGAACCAGTGTTCACAGTCTTGGTTGTGCACTGAGATCTCTTGATGTTTGAGTCTCACTATTGAGGCCATTTCCGCATTGGCTTTATTATGCAATAACCTTGACTGCACAAGGGTAGTTAGCAGACCAGCAACAGCAGACATGTGAAATCTTGACCCTACCCTTCACCTACTGACTCAGAATATGCATTTTTTTTTTTTTACAAGATCTTCAGAGGATTTGTTTGCATGTTACTGTTTGAGATTCAAATAGACAGATTACTGCTTCCCAAAACATGCTACCCGTCAAATCACTGTGGGAACCCAGGGTAGATCATAGAATCTCCAAAGGTGAAACCTGAAAATCTCTATGTATAATAAGCTGTCTTGGTGCTTTATATTCTGCCAAACTGGCCTGGGTCTGTGGACAATAGTATAGTCCAGTGGCTCCTAAATGCCTTTGATAGTAAGAATCACCTAGAGGAGAAGGCTTACGTTTTGTTAAAAAAAAAAATCCCGGCCACTTCCTAAAGATCCTAATTAACTCCTAGAGATTCAACTGGGGCTTAATGTGGGACATGAGAATCTGTGTCCACTCCCCCGATATATATATGGCAAAATTTGAGAAACATAGGAGGGGTCCATAGCAGTGGCTCTTAAATGTTGAGTTCCCCAGAATTATCTGAAGATCTTGCTCTTGATTTCTGGAAACTATGAAAATAAATAAATGCCACCCAAGTAAGAACAAGCAAAGGCTATTTATTTGGAGCTTACTATAAAGTAAAGGAGTCGACCACCACCCCTTGCATTTGGACAAGAACACAAAGGCAGGCAGGGCAGCGTAAAAGATTATATGTAGTGAAAAATGGAAGGATTCTGGTGTGCCCTGGTTGGAGATTGTTGGCATGGAAAAGCTGGAGACGAACTAACCAGAAGTGGAGCATCCTATGAGATTAGTTAGGAAAGCATATTTGGCTTTCTCTGGTTAGTGCTAAGTTGGAAGCGGGAACAACAGTTAAGGAAGCTGGAAGTTAGTGGATCAAATCCTGGCTGTTTGGGGCTGATTGCTACAGAGGTGGTTGTTTGGCTTCATGGAATGAAGCTGTAGAGGTTCATTCCATGCTGTAGAGGTTATAGGTCAGAGTTCTATTTTTATATATGACTTAGCCATTGTTGGTTTGTTGGTTTGAGTCTCTCAACCCCCACACCAGAATTACTAAATAGAAACAATGGCATGAGGCTTGGACATCAATATTTTAATAAGCTCTCCAGGTTCTCAAATTTGTGACCCACTCACCTAGGGATATCACAACTTCTAGCTAACTGTCCATACCACTTGAAACAAGAACTTCACACTAAGAAGGGGCTTCTTGGTAACTTCTCATCATCTTTATACACATCTTTAGCTATATTATGGGTGGCAGGCATGATGCCTAGGGTCATTGGGCATTGTATTTTGGGGTGGGACAGTGGAGGGAAATTGGAATACAGACATTCAGTGAAACTCATCTAAAGACTAGAGGTGGATATCTACACTGGATAATTATATCTGAATCTCCTAGACAGCTTTCACAATCAGATGAAGACTCCAGAGGGACAGGCATCCCAGAATTGTGGAATGATGTGTACTGTGAAAAACTTACCTGATGATTCTGATATCCCTTTACACCCCTCTGTTGAGAACCACTGATGTAGAGAATGCAATAAGTCAGAGGTTGCAAACTCCAGTGTCTACATGAGCCATGAAGGTAACATATATTAGTAGCATGGCTAGGTACTTTAAGTTGTTCTTTAGGTTGTCATCTTTGACATAAACCCAACTTGTTTGCTTATTAAACATATGGATTTTTTTTTTTTGACTTGCACAAATAAACATGGCCTATCATTTACCTTTGGGGAAAAAACAGATTTCAGCCTGCCGTTCATTTTCCCACTTTCAAGATATGATATTATGCTATTACTAAGCAAAACAGCAGCTTGAGCATGATGATAAATGGCAAATGAAACTCAATGTCAAGAAATGAACTGTGAATGATGGACAGACTGGGGGGTGGGAGGTGGACAGCTGGTACTTAGTTCTAGACAATCAGAGTTTGTAGGAAATACAGACCATTGTTGTCTTCCCTGATTTTTATCTTATTCTGATTTTTTAAGAAAGTTAAAATTAGAGAGTTTTTTTAATATGCTATTACTGATCTTTAAATGTTGGCTCAATTACATTTTAAGGCTATAAAGATGAAACAAACAAGTCTGATGGGCTAGACATAGATCCCCAAGCCACCAAATTTGCAGCCTTGGCATTACACTTGTAAAGAAGATGTTAGCATGGGATCCAGTTCTCTCTAAGGGCACCAATGTGTTCCCCAAAGAAACACGCATCAAGAACAGGACCACATCAACCCTTATCTAGAACTATAGTTTATTGTTTTCATAGTGGAACTCAATCTGGCTCAACATGTCATTGGAAAGTCAAGATGTCAATCAGGTCTACTCATAGCCGCCTTTTCAGTGATGAGTTGAATCTCTCTTTCCTTTTCCTTTTGTCCTCTTTAATTCATAAAACCCAGTGGTTAAATAGCTATGTTAGGGAAAGCATGAGAGCAGAAAGTAACTGGTAGCTAAGTTGTTTATATCTTTAATTTAAAGTGGATGGATAATCAGCAGCTTCTAATTCTTCTCTGGGTTAAAGGAAAAAAACAGTGTTTACATTTCCAAGAGCTTCCACCTTTATTTGCAATCAATGGACTCACATTTCAGTTGGAATTGGGGAGGGGGGTTGTTGATTTGGAAAGCCAAAAGGAAGGGTAGAGAAATTAAAAAATATTTTTGTGAAATCTTTCTACAAGAGATGTTGAAATTAATTGCTGAAGATTTCTAGTCTCTTCAGAATCAATCAGAGTCAAGCAAAAGTGGGCTGGTAGAGGTGGAGGTGGTTGGCTTAATGAGACTAATAATTTTTGGTGGAGTGCTTCATTAAAATTGATATTTGGAGTAAAACAGTCGATTCCCTTAAGCAATACTTTTGACAGGTAATATCGGTTTTAAAAAAGTCACGATGTAAGTCTGTGTCAATGATGTCAATTAATTCAAATTCCCAAATAGTAAAATATAAATTGAAAATTTTCTCCACCAACCTTCATGGAAATGTTGGGAAAGCATTCTTCACCAACACCTTCTCATTTTTTCATTTCATATATTTCTGTAACGTAGGTATGTAAGTTGCATGGTGCAACCCAAGGCAGGACCTCTAGCTCCAAGACCAGTAAAGCCAGCAGTCAGGTGAGCTACAATTCTGAAATGAAGCAATGCATAACAAAAGGCTGATTACTTGTACTGGCTAAAATCTGGCCTAATGTACCTCACTCAGGAGTTGTCTTGTTTGAAAAAAGACATGTAATAAATTCTTTCTTTTTAAAATAAAAATGGGATATAAAGTCTTTATTAATAGTAAATTAGTTTATTCCCATCTTCATTTAAAAAATTGAGTAAATATTTTTATGTAGGAAGTGCTTTGGTAGGCTTTCTCAACATTTAATTAGGTGTAGTTTCTCAAAATCGCTCAGGCCAATAATGGTGCAGGCTTCCGAAACTCATGCCTGTTCATTACTAAACATTAGAAATGACGAGACAGTGAAGAATAGGATGCGGCAATTTTTAGAATTAAATATGTTTATAAGCATTGGTTTACCAAACGAAAGCTCAAAATTTAATAGGTCTAAAAATGGAAAGACTCTGTGTAAGAACTTGTAGAGACGCTGAGGGAAAAATGCTAATGAAATTGTAGAGAAGAGATGAGACGTTAGAATAAAATGGCACTCTAAGATGGTTAAGATAGACTGAAGACACTAAAAACAATTGGAAACTGAGAAAGATCATCAAACGCAGTGGGTCTCATCAGAAAGAGAACCCGATACAAATAATCAAATAATCAACAAGTCGTAATCAACATGGAAGAGCAAACAAAGAATGTGCTGGAAGAGCAAACACTAAGGTGAACGTGGAGAATGTTCTCCTATCATGTGACTTTGCATTTCAAAATCTAATACAAATACGTTTGTCTTATTCAAAAGAACATTCTATTTGCTTAGTTTTTTCAACGACTGTCAAGTCACAAAGGCAGATTTTGAAAGAATTTGCTAAAACCTATAATTAGCTCTCCACTCTGTAGTGCTTTATCAAGATTTGTCATTGGCTTCCTTAGGAGTTGTAACTGAGAAAAGCAAGGAGGTTATTTGAGTGTACAATGAAATTATATATATATATATATATATATATATATATATATATATATATATATATATATATAAAAACTTTATATATATAAACTTAAGCGTAATTTGTTGATGTGTTCTTGATAGCTATTAAGTTCAGCCAGAATGGATTATGTTACATCAGGGAGAGCTAATGCAAGCATATCCGTTTGAAAGGCGGCCAAATTATTAGTTCACCTGGGGACTCCATGAATTATCTCACTGCGGTTTGGACTAACTTTCTTCTAGCTCTTCCACCTTTTATTCATCTCCTTTCATTCCAATTTTACCGGAGTCCGAAGCTTTAGACCCCCTTCTCTGTGTACCTTCTCCTTACTTCTGTGTCGCAGTTTTGACTGAGTTCTCCCCATCTCTAGCAGGCTCTTGGATTTATTTACCTAATAACCTTCTTCCTGTGGCTAGTCTGTGGCAGGAAGGGTGGGAGTGGTGGGGGAATGGAGGGTGGAGAGAGTTGGGGGTGGTGGGGGGGAGTGAGGGGGGAGGAGCAAGAGAGGAAGGAGAAAACTGTGAACACAAGTCTCTTCTGTCTCTGAGTAGTTCTATGACACAAGGGATTTGGGTATTTGTGAGATTAGATGTTTATTACTGATTTCTTATTTAAACTGATGTTTTCCTTATTTCATTAGCTTTTCAAAATTATTATGGGATGGGAGTGAAGAGGACATACCAGAAAGTTCTATCAGATAGTTTTCCATGTCTCTGGGCTTGGGCAGGAGTTAAGCACAAACCTCTAAATGACAGACTCCTAAGGTATCTCTGACCAAAGATCAGACTTTTTGGCTGCCATCTGCAGTGAGGCTTGTTAGATGAAGGTACTTTGCACTCACCCAGAGTCCTGGAGTATGCCGTGGATAACTTGACTGCCAGCAGATGTCAGGCCAAGTCAACAAGGAATTATTAGACAGGAAACAAACCTTTTTAGCATTAGCAAACCTTCAGAATTAAAAAAAAAAAAAAAGGTTACGATGCTTTAATCTGTCACAGTCTGCCTCATGTCTTTTTTGTTATACTGTGAGCATGTTTCTAAATACCTCTCTGTTTGCCCTTTTGAATTTCTGAGACCCCATTTAAAAAATACAAAAAGCTGATCCATTGTGGAGTCTTCTTTTTTGTTTTTAATTTTGATTACTCTTCCATTTTGGAAATAACATTCAAGATGAAGCTGTTGTTTTTCATTTTCCTATAATTCCAGTTGCTTGGTTGTTGTGTTACTTTTTTCTGAAGGTTTGCAATATTTTCAATAGACTAAGCTAATTTTTCATCCTTAAGTAGAGATATTGATAGTAATAAAACTCCATATTTAAATAGACTTTTTTTCAGGAATTGGAAAAAAGGATTTTTTTTTGGATTGGATTCCAAGCCAGTCCCTCGGCTCTTGGTTGTACAGATGAGACGAGTTATTCCCTCTAGCCGGGGGGAGGAACAAATTTTCCTTTACTTCCCAAATACTTCTCATTCAAGCTGAGTTTGAAATGGCAGATTCTGCTGGCTCCTCAGGAACAGGAATAATACAAAAAGCAAGCAATCTCTGTGTATTCATTTATTTAATATCAAGGATTGGCCCAAAACAAAATGATTAAATAATCATGATTGTATTCGAGGTCCTCTCCAATTGCTGTCTTTTACTCTTGTGTCTTTCCTGGAAAGCTACTCCTAGGTGATGTTCTTATGTCATTTCTCTGTGCTGAGCATCCTGCCCAGACCAGCCCCTTCAGCGAGATCTCCATGTGTCCAGCCTAGTTTTCCTTCCACACTTTGGGGGAAAGGGGAGTATTCCAGAAAAAAAGTTATCCAATACAGTGATTGCTTTTAAGATGTTGATGCCTGGAGTCTCCCAACAGGAATTACTCTAAAGGAATTTAATGAAGGAATTACTCTAAAGGAATTTAAGGCTAATTGAGGAAATACTCTTTGCAGGGTGGCATGGGATCCTTTACAACACCTTCCAATAATCCCACACAACTGAAGTTGTATTCCGCTTACACCCATCCTTTGGTTGGTGCCCTTTTGTCTAGAGTGGACATAAAGCCTCCCTTGTATGTCCCGGGCCACCCTTGGAAGCTTTCTTTTCTGGCTCTCTCTACCAACAACCTCTGGGATATTCCTCCAAAATAGAGGTGACCATGTTCCATATTCTTTACTGTACATACTCACTTTCATTTTCTGAGCACCCACTTTATGTCAGGACCATGTAAGACACTAGGAATGGAATATGAATAAAAATAGCTCCTGTTCCCAAGGAGCTCAGTGTCTAGTGAAATGAAGCAAGTGTGAAAACAAATGATGATTGCAGTGTACTAAGTATCACAATAGGGCTTGGACCGGGGCTTAATACTGCCTGAAGAGGTTAGGAAAGTCTTCCCTGAGAAGCTTTCCTTGCCTGCTTCATCATTACCTGTTTTGTTTATGTCAGTGTTGTCTTCCCAAGTAGATTATAAACTGTCGTGCCTTATAGTCCCTAGCACAACACTTCACATGCACTAGGCATGCGATAAATGTTTGTTGATTTACTAAATAACTGTAACTAAATATAAATTCACCCAACTTTTCATTAACCACCTCTTGAGACTCAAAGTACAGTGATGGAGAGCATTGCCCAAGCAGTAGGGTCTAGCTATGGCTTCCAACCCAGCCTTGGCTCATTTAGTGCTATAATCAGAATTATGGCTCCCCATGCCATGTCACATGCTCCACCCACACTACCCACCACACACATCCACAGAAAATACACCTACATTGCCCTGACATGCTGAAATGTTGAATAATCAGAAAATAAGGAAATTACATCTGAAGACTAAATAAATAAAACAAGCTTTCATCAGCTCATCTTCTACCACCCCTGCAATTCCCCCAGGGGGTGGCTCTCTGGCTTTTGTTATAGACAGAATGGAGGTCATTAAAGCCTGGCAAAACCTAACAACATATCTAATTATAGATTTGAAATCACAGAGCCAAGCAGTAGGGACAGGGTGGGCATGCTGAGTTTAGTTACTTCTGAACGCTTTATTGCTTTGCTTGGGTAAATTATTCCCCATACTTAAAAAGAAGTGATTTGTTGCATGGCCTCCAAAGAGGCAGTCAGTAGGACAGCATCCTCAGGCAGAAATAAAGAGGTTTTGAAGTTTTCTAAATGAATTCTTTAACACAGTAGAATGGAAAGTGCAACCTTTACCAGCAGGCAAAACAAAACTTAAGGTCATCTGGAAAGAATAGTTGACAATTTACATTTACCGTGGTCTCCCCTTATCTGCAAGGGTTATATTCTAAGACAGTGGATGGCTGAAACTGTGGATAGTACCGAACCGAATATATACTGTTTTTTTCTATGCATACTGTACATACCTTTTTACTTAAAGTACTTTATGGGTTCTCTTTGGCATATCTAAATTGCCAGCATCACTACTGTTGTGCTTTGGGGCCATTATTAGGTAAAATAAGGGTGACTTGAACACAAGCACTGTAATACCATGAGTTGATGTGATAACCTAGACGGCTATTAAGTGACAGGGAGCAGGGAGCGTATACAGTGTGGATACGCTAGATAAAGGGATGATTCACATCTAGGACAGGACAGAGCTGCACAATGTTTCAGAATAGTAATACTGGTTAATAAAATTACGGAGGTATAAATGAATTTGGGAGACATCATCAACGTTATAAAATTAAGTCCTTTTTATTCACTCCACTCCGTACTTTTAATTCCAAGTCTTTTTGTGCTTTGGTTTTATTCATATAGGCTTTACACAGTTCTAACGATGTTTATTTCTGAGTTTTGCGATGTTCATATTTGAATGATCTTTTAACTTACTAATCAGTCTACTAGTGTTGTACTGCTGGCATCGTTTGGGAGAGACATTCGCTGTGACAAATAAATTCTTGCTGCTCTTCTGAGAGCACACTGTATAGAGACAGCCATATGAAGAGTTTGACCACAAATTAGAGGCTGTAGTTTGGAAAGTTTGCCCTGTAAATTCTGACTTGGAGTACGTATTTGAAACCACCGTTTGATTGTTCATTTTCCTGTGTGTGCGTGCATTTCTCTCTTCTATCCTTGTCATTTTACCACTCATGATATGTTTCTCCAACTTGGCATTCACTTATGACTCCCAGACCTCCATTTTGGCTTTCGTAGAAATTACTGCCCACCTCTTTGAGATGTCTTCTTGGGACACCCGAACAAACATTTATGTCTCACAGCCTATTTAAAATTAGGCAATTCAAACACAGCCCCCAAATTTGTGGAAATCCACCCATTCATTTCGATGAAAGATAACCATAAAAACATTTTATTTTTAATTTATTTAATATACATTCATAAGTTAGATTTGCTAGTGATTTTCTTTTTTGCTGCCTGTAGGCTTTGCTCTCAGATAAGATTCATTTCTTAATGTAGAATGTGCACAATCCTGTCATTTACTGAACTCTGAAACAATTCCTATAGTGTGGTTGATATTAAGTCTTTGGAATTTTAAAATGACACTAATGAAAAATCACCTAAATGTTGCCCTTTGGCACCTCTTCCAATTCTTTTCTGCTCATTCATTCAACTTATTCAATGTTTGCTCACTGCTGGAAACTGTATTAGGTATATTTTGTCTTCTACTTATTTTTGATTCACTGCGCAGTAATTATTTTGTCCTGGAGAGTCACCTTCATTGAGATCTTCAATTAGTTGAAGTTGTGCAAAATCTTCTTTTCTAATTTTTAAATCTCTTTTAATTTCATTTTTATAATTCTCTTTTCTTCTTGATTAAACTTGTCATATTTATGTACTCTATCACTTACATTTAACTCATTTGTCCTGAATATCTCAATTCTGCTTCCCTCATTTTAAGGTATATTTGCTTTTGATATCATTGTTTACATTTTCTTGTATCTTTAGACATTTTTCTAATTAGTTAATTAATCAATTTTAATTCTTTCCTTTAATAATAAAAGTACAGCAATTAATTTATCTTTGATAACTTCTGTGGATGCATTTCTATACATTTTGTATATAATTTTCTATGTTTTATTTTATTAAAAAGTCCATAATTGTGGTTTTTATTATATTTTATTACAGACAATATATATTCATTCATTTTACATTCAACAAAACAGATACATTTAAGCAAGCAAAAAACTCTTCATACAGAGCCTGTGTGTCTTCTGGCTTTGAATAATAATAATGATCACAATAATTTCAAATATTAAAAAACTTATCTGACTAAAGTTAAGGTACAAATATTATCAATGGAATATACCCATCCTAAATTTCATTTTTAAGAATCTTATCCTCTTGCACTGATTTTTTTTTTTTGATATAATCATATAATCTATTGGTGAGGTTCAGGGCATGCTATCCCCAAATATGGCACTTTCGTGTATTGAATATTTTAAGCTGAAGGAGTTTGAGAAAAACAACAGAAGCAGGAAGATTACTCTGAACTTCACCCTAACCCCTACACACACGTGCGTGCACACACACATACACACACACACACACATCCCCTGAAGTAGGTCATGAAACTGTCATGTGAAAGGTGTGAGAGGTGCCTTCCCTTATAAAGGGATGAAGGGAGCATCCTTATCTCTGAAGACAGAGAGAAACAAACAGGCCTTGTTATGTTTCCCTCAGTTTATTACACTCACTTCACATTCTTTGACCTACGTATTTCTCTACCACTGTTCACTCTTCATCAGACCTAGCATAAAAATAAAAAATACTCAGGTTTAACCCTCTCTTTGGGTCTTCATTTCCTGATGAAGGCTCCTGTGTCACATAAAACTTACATTAAATTACTTAAATGCTTTTCTCATGTTAATCTGTCTGTGTCAGTTTAATTTTTCAGATCCAGCCAGGGAGCCTAAGAGGGTTGAGTAAAATGTTTTCTTTTCCTATACTACGAAAGCAAAATTTAAGCTTTCTTTGTCTTCTTTATTCTCCAAGACTTGCATCATTACACGCATATACATTTAAATACATTTTAATTAAACACAAAAAGCAGCCATTAGACACCGTGGTCATTAACTTCAGGAACCCCGAGTCACCTTTGGAAACTTCTGTCTGTGTTATATTAGAATAGTTGCCCTTACAAGTAATAGAAACAGTGTAAATTGGATTTTTGAGAATATAGGGGGAGAGGGGTCGGGGTAGGGTCTGTGGGTTGAATGCATCATGGGCAAACATGCCAGGATCATAGACGATGTTATCAGAACCCCGTCAGTCTTATTACATCTTCTGAATCTTCTTTCTTGCGTGTTGGGTTTGTTTTTCTGAAGGCTCGCTCCCCAGGCTGGGAAAGATGCCAGTGGCAGCTGTAAACATATGCGATATGCCAGCTAGCAAGGCCAGGAAAGAATTAAAGACTTATCTCCCAAGTAAAGCCACCAGAAGAATTCAGGTGAGCTCATATCTGACTCGGTTCCTGAGACTGGGAGGATGAGATGTTCCAAGAATCTGGGCCTGGTCCATGTTCATACATCTGTGATCAAGGTGAAGACAGGGCAGCCAACCTCCACCACCACCTGGCTTCATACCCAATGGCTAGGAGAGTCTATTTCAGAAGAAAAGGGAATGGGTACAGGGGCATGCAAATGGTAAGATATATTCACGAAATCATTTCTTTTATACTTTTGAATGTCCTATAATTTCAGCTCCCTGGAGAGCCCCCTAAATTCTCTTTATTCTTTTTTTAACCACGAGCATCAGCCAGACTTCTGCTCAAGTCCTACAGCTTCTCTTTTCCCCTTTATATCAGGGAAGGGGAAATTACATTCAGCTCCAGACAGGTTGGGAAAAGTCAGAAGCAAAAGACGGATCTGAATGCTGTCTGATAGTCCATTTTTAATCAGAGGAGAGCAATTTTCCTCTCTCAAAGGAAGGCTCTTCACATCAGGTATTTGGCTTTGAGGTGCTTGCTGATTAATTACTTACATTTACATAACATTAATCTCCTTTCTCATAATTTAGCTGGCTTCCAGCGGTTTTCTACCCCCTTCCTCCATCACTCCAGTAGAACAACCTTGCTCTTAAAAGGGACAAAACTACTTTCCAATTCATGAATTTGGAAAACAAACTTAAGCAAAACAGAATCAAGGTTTTAAGCAAAGCTGTAAATGCTTATTTTATTTCTTCCATGTATATTAGGAAGATAGCTGAATGAAATGCTTGATCTACATAACTTGGTTTGAGTTGTATATAAAGAAAATGCATTTCCTTCTGCCTGGAACCCCCTTTCTCAATCCCCCCCCCGCCCCCGCCCTGCCCCAGAATCATAGTCATTCATCAAAGCTCAGCTCCAATAACACTTCTTTTTAAAGACCTCCTAGACCTCCTGGTCGTTAGACATCTTTCATTACTATTCCACATCATTTGGTGGAAACCCTTTTGGCATTACATTCATTTGTTCATTCATTCATTCATTCATTCAACAGACACTCACTGAGCTCTTTCAATGCTAAGCTCTGTGTAGGTGCTGAACACACAAATGTGATTAAAAATAGTCCCTGCTCCTATAGATCCTGTAGTCCACAGGTGTGTGCAAGGTATAGTGATGGAACGAAGAAAGAATTTAGTCAGGAGGATATACTAGATCTTAAATAAGCACAAATTCACCACCCAAGCGAAGAAGGGGGTTGGCAGTACTGTCCTACGATAAAGCAAGAGGGAACCCTGCTTGGGGCTCCATGCTTTCGGGGTCCTGCCTGTGGCCTTTCTCCAGCTCTGCACTGCCTCATGCTCCCCATTGTCTAGACCAAGTTTTAAGTACCTAGTACTTAGAGTTCCCTGCCTAAGCACCCCCTCCACCCCAGTCCTGTGCTGGCCTCTTTCCCAAGTGTAGCCTCTTGAAAGCAAAATGTGCTGACAATGTGTGCACCCTTAGGCCCAGGGGGTGGCCAAAGATGACACTGGAGAGTGTGGCTGGAGTTTGCACCTGCAGAGTAAGCTGTCCCTGCACATGTATGTGGAGCCCCTTGCTGTAGGGATGAGGAGAGAAGAGGGGGTGGGCCGAGGTCCTATGCCTAGGGATAAAGGTTGGCTCTTCTTACCACTAGGTTCCAGCCCAGAAATCCTAGCAGTCTGGAAATTCTAAATTGGAGCCTGGCCTTCAGGTCATTATAAAGATATATTTTTCAAGGTAAGAAGGCAGAATACATTTTATATAACAGTGTGTCAGCTTGATTTATAACTTTTAAATAGGTACAAGTGGTAGATGTGCCTCTATTTAGACTCTTCCCCTGGGCCACAGAAATATTAGAGTGGATCTAGGAGCTGGAGAGGCCACAGAGGTTGTTCTGAGCGGAGAGAAGGACAGAAAGGCTTAGGGTATGATTCAGGGAGCCAACCGCAAATAGGCTGGCAACCACAAGATGACTTGGAGAATAGTTAGTTATGCACATGTTCATCTCTTTCTCACAATTGTAAACTCTTTGAAGTCTTTGAAGTCAAATCCCATGGCACGTTCATTCCTGTGCTTGGCAGAGCATTTCGCACAGGCTAAACTCTCTATTCATGGTAGATAAGTTTATGTTGAACAAATTAGGTAATATATATCACTTAGAGGGAAACCGCAAATACACATGTCACCATTTAAGACAACTCTAGACAAATGGATAGTAAAGTTAATTTGTGTCAACTGATGTATGTTAGTAAGTGGACCAGTTTTATGCTATCTTGATTTAATCTCAAACAACTAGTAATTAGAAGAAAAATAAGAAACATAAAAAATGGCTAACATAAAACTGTTGTACCTCAATTCACTTTTCTAAAAAGTGAGGGCCCGCTGTGTTAACTTGGGCCACCACTGGCGGGAATGCAGGAATGCACTGAGCATGCTGAGGGGCAGGCATTATATGTGATCGCCAGTGACATTTCGCCAGACATTTCAGGACAACTGACCCTCTGATTTATCCACAAGGCCTGAATATATTTGCCGTTGAATACAGAATCTTTCCAAGGTAGTTTAGAATGGTTTGCAGATATAAATTTAAAAAAACGGTATTTTTCTTAAAGCCATAAGGCAGCCAAGAAGGATGAGCTGGTGACCTCTGCAGTCCACTGACAGCTCTTCAATCATCTCACTCATTGTCATTGTCATAGGACAGTGTAGACATCTCAGAAAGATCCTCATAGATGTACAGAAAGCTTTTTGTCAAAGTAATTGAAAAGAGTCCATTTCTTAAGTGTCCCAATAGAAGGGCAAAGGAAAGAGAAAAGGAGGTAGAGGAGAAGGAAAAAGGTGGAATGGTAAGTGAACGGTAAACTGGTGGCGGTCTTCTCCAGGGTCTCCTTGGAACTCACATCTTACCATTTCTTCATTGCTTTCTGGGCACCATTCTGTGCACTGGATACCGACTTCATCACTCACCTCTGCTTGCTTCCTCACAGTGCTGTACAGTCTCCCCCTACCATGGAGTCCATTGTTTCCTTGAACACAATATAATTTCTCTCAGTTCTGCATCTTTGCACATGTGGTTCCCTCTACCTGGTCCTGTCTTCCTCTTAACTGCCTTTTCGAATAGCCACATCTCACTTAACCCTCCAGTCCCATCACAACGCTCGGGGAAGCTACTCTGGGCCCTCCAACTCTGGGTACATGTCTCTCATCTGCTCTTAGAGTTCTCATATTTTCCCCACTGTAACATTTTATTACATGATATTGTAAAGGTCTGCTTACGTACCTGTATCTCCCACTAGACTGCAAGCTCTGAGAAGGTAAGAAGCTGTGTTCTTGCAGCCTCACTCATGTCTTCCATAGACGTTTGTACATTTGTTGAAGGAATAATTGAATGATTGATTGAACAAATGAATGCAACCCAGATTGGCAGGTCAGCATATGGTAGAGCCTAAAGTTTGCGTTTATTTCCTCAAGTGAAAGCTGAGCCAGGAGCCAGAAGTTATTTCCTCAAGTGAAAGCTGAGCCACAATCTAGAATGTGGATTAACATAGGGAAAAGATGAATTAGCCACAGGTTTTTAAAAATTGAGTGCCTACTCTCAACCTGGGCCACCATGGGCAGGAATGAAGGAATTCACTGAGCATTCTGCAAAGGGTAAGACCTTTTATTTACCTAGCCGTATATCTGATGGTTTTCATCCTGGGGGAAAAAAGGCATACCCACATCTATTGAGTATCTATGATTTGATAAGCACTATACCAATCATTTACATGCATGATCTCATTAAATCCTCACAACAACTCCACAGAGGCATTTACTGATATCCCCATTTTACCCAGGTGACCACTGAGGCCCAGAGTGATTAAGCAATTTGCTCAAGGTCACACAGCCAGTGGATTTTGGATCTCGGATTTAAATCCAAGTCTGCCTCTTACTACTCTATCATGCTGCTTCTGGAGGTAGAGGAATCATTTTAAAGGCACGTATGACTTCCAGTAGTTGAGAGCCTATTGTCAAATTTTAGGAGGGAGATGATGAGGGTCTGAACTGATGTACTATGGGGAGGTTGCAGGGAGAGAAGGAGATCTATTTAGAGATATCTATGAGGTAGAATAGGATTGGGGACCATAATACAAATGTTCATTCATTTGTTCATTCACTCCAATATCCATTGAACTTTATTATGTGCCAGAGAACACAATAAATGAGAACGTAAATATGAGTAAGACCTGGTCTCTGCATTCCATGAACTCAGATTCTAAAAGAAGAAATAAATGAAAACAAATGATGCTATAGTGTCACCACGTCCTTGTGATTCTAACTTTTTAATATCTCTAGTCATTTCTTCTTTTCTACCCTCACTGACGTGTGATCCACAAAGCTCATCATTTCTCATCTGTTGCTGTAGCAGTGTCATATCTGGTCTTGCTGTCTTATATGTAGCACTAACTAGAGTATGAAGCCATTTTGCAGCTTTCTGCCAGAAATTTCTTTTTCATTTCATGGGCAACACAAACACATCTTTACTGCTTACCTTAAATGTTTATCCATGAATATTAAAATATAAAAATAATTTATTCAGCATCCATTTTCTTTGAACACCTACTATATGTCAAGCTCTTGAGCAGGCACTAAGTATACCTCTCTGAGTACAATAGTGATTACATTTGGAGGAGATACAGAAAAGTAAATAAGCAAATACAATATAGCTTTATGTGTGTGAATATACAAAACAGTATAAGGGGGTACGTTATGGTAGAATATAGGAGGGGCATTTCATTCGACCTAAAGGAGTCAGATGGAAGAAGGGACATTCAAATAAAAAATTGAGAGAAATATGTATGTCTAGAGATACTGTGCAATATAGAACTCTTTGCTTTACACAAGAATTGTTTTGAATGTATCTTTTGAGGAATAGAGAACTAGAAATATTAAAGAAAAAATTGGGGTTTCTCTTCCTGGAATGTAAAAATATAAATTTACAAATGGATGATGTTCCCTCACTAATGACTTAAACCAAAAATTCAAAATCCGCACGTCATCTTAATACTCAAAGGCATTTAATGAGGTCACTAACTGAATTGGGTCTTTCTGATCCTTTTCTCAGTCATCTTTTCTCCTGCCCATTGTTCTGCTGAAAGAACTATCGAAGTTCCATGGCCCTGTCCTGGAACTGAAGTTGATAAATGAGAAGATTACTTCCTTTGATAATATTGACGAGCTCCAGGCCTTGACTCTTGGGTTTTGAAAGAGAATGCTGATTTTGTAAATGAAAATTCATGAATGTTTGGAACACACTGATGCAATAGTTCCTACATCTGGAGTCAAAGGGCAGGCAGGAGACACTGACTCAAATCAAATCAGCAGTAACCTTAAGACCATCAGAGATCTAGAAGCTCTTAAAGTAGAGTCATATCAAAGTCTACTAAGAGCTGAAAGTGAGGTTGCCCCTGGAAGTTGTGAGATCTCTCCATGCTGTTTTTGTCAGCTCTGCCTTCTTTGTCTGCAGACCACCTAAGCCTGATTGTTTTCAGTTTTTTAATGCTACCCACACCAAGGACTCCAGTTCACCAAGACAGAGCCCAGATTCTTGCCTGACCTCTCACAACCTTTGTGGATTTGGGGAATGTGTATAATAGTCAGTTTGAAGGAAAAGAGGGCAAGGAAGAGATCCATAAACACATACATTCTCTCTCTCGTCTCCTATTGTTCAAAGCATGCAGAGAAATGTTTAAGAACACTTATAACAAAAATGTTTCTAAGAAAAAATCCTTTCTTTTCCCGGAAGACTCTCAGCTTAGGCAGTCACTTCAGTGTGATGATTGAGAGCATGAGCTTTAAATATAGATATGTTTGTGTTCAGTCCTGCCCCACATGTACTAACTGTATAACAGAAGTAAGTTTCTCCATCTCTCTGGGCCTCTCTCTACTCATCCATAAAATATTGGGGACATACTAACCATACCTACTTCAAAGTTTTTGTGAGAATGTAAAACTGATAAAATAAATGGAGCATGGATGCTGAGCCCGCCACATTGTAAGTTCTTAATAAGGCAGCCATCATTGCTGGTGGTATTATTAAGGAGTCACAAGTCCATTATCCAGGGATAATAAAGCATTGAATCACAATTGCCAGGCATTTTTCAAAGCTTGACCAGGTAGTTTCTAAAGCTCATCTCTAGGTTAGCTAGGACTCCCCGCAGGGAGCTGTGCATGTTCATTCAGCTGTGCATGCACACTCCCGCATCAGTGTCACTGCTGGGCTGCACTTCACTGATTTCTTCTCATCTCCCTACACCAATCTCTGACATGGAGCCTTCACAGAGATAAAGGCTTTCTCTTTCTCATGAAGAGGTTGAGAAATTTCTCCCCAAGTTTTCTTATAGCTCCCACCTGTAGGCCCAGCCTTGCGTTTAGCTGCGAAATTCCATCTATGAAGACAAATACTTATTGAGCTCCTGACCTTTACATTGAATAGTGGATTTCCTGGTGATAGCTGCCCAGTGTTTATGTATTACCCCCTGCAGGGCTGGCCCATTCTTCCTCCCTCCCTCCCTTCTTCTCTCCTTCTTCCTTCCTTCTTTCCTTCTTTCTTTTCTTCCTTCTTCTCTCCCTCTCTCACTTTCTCTCTCTCTCCTTCTCTCTGACCCTCTTTTTTTTTTTTATAGTTCCTTTTTATTCATAACTGGTAGCTTCTGGTTGACTTTCTAGCTCTCAGTCTTTTTGAAATGGACCATCCCATCAATAACTGAGATAAAATCCAAAATGATGTCATTTTTAACCTAATTTAAATCAATAATAGCAAATTCATGAGTTACCTCTCCCAAAGATGGTTGATTTTAAACATAGAATTCCTATAAATGGCAATACCTAAATTCAAAAGAATTTTACTATTGTTTACTATTTTGGAATTCCAGGTACCATGGCGAGTTGCAAGAGGATATGTTTGTTTAGGCCAAAGAATCCTGATTCTTCTACAGACTCCTCTACTACACCTGCCCCTACATATAGCAACTGCTCATGAAAGGAGGTGAACAAAATGGCTGAAAATATGTCCTCATTTTTTAAAGAAACTAGAAATCTTTTAGGATCTTGGTTTTCTCCTTTATTTAACCGTTATATTTCTAATCACTCTAGGAATTTGGCATTTAGAACACATCTATTTATCTCTTATTCTAGAACAAATACTGTCCAGCTGTACCAGACAATCAACAGAATTTGACTCTTGATTGTTTAAGCACAAAATAAATTTATTGGAAGGATTTCTGGGACCTCACAAAATTGACAGGAAGGCTGAAGCACCAGACATGAAAAATGTACAGGACTGAAGGTCGAGCAGCTGAGAGCACAGCTGAGGTCAGTCCCCAGAAGCAGCCTGAATGGGAAACCACTTGTCTCTGCTTCTACCAACATGAAAAATCTCCAATTGTTTCAGGTTCTTTGGATCACAAGCTCAAGGTTCAAGTCATGGATGGGGGCATCCAGTTGGCTACAACTAAATCCTCCCCACAGCCAAAGAGAAAGAAAAAAGAAGACATCTCTTCTTTGGCTTCTTTAATGGAAAGTGGAGTCCTGCCACCCACCTAATTTGTGACTTATTTCAAGTAACAGAAGTGCTCATATGCCAGACAGCCCCACCCACACTGTCTCTTTTTGGGCTTTGAAACATGGTGCTCCATGTATTCAAGGATTGTTTGGCATCAATGCCAACGAATAGCATGCCGAACCTCTCCACAGAAAACGATTCTGAGAAATCTTAAATGACCTCAGGAAATAGAGATATATACTATGCGTATTATTTAGAATTCTCTAGAGAAACAAACATATAGAAGATAGATTAGATAGATAGATAGATAGATAGATAGATAGATAGATAGATAGATAGATAGATAGATAGATGATAGATAGATAGATAGATAGATTATAAGAATTGGCTCATGTGATTATGAAGGTTGAGAAGTTCTACAACCTGCCACATGCAAGCTGGAAAACCAGGAAAGCCCATAGTGTAATTAAGTCTGAGCCTAAAGGCTCACGAATCAGGGGGCTGTTAGCATAAGTCTCAGTCTGAATCCAAAGACCTGAAAACCAGAAGCACCAATGTCTGCAGAAAAAGATGAGTGTTTCAGCTCAAACAGAGAGAATGAATTCAGCCTTTCTCTGCCTTTTTGTACGACTCAGTCTCTCAGTGGATTGGGTGATGCCTACCCACTTCTCTTCTGAGGACCACTCTCACAGACACATCCAGAAATGTTTTACCAGCTATTTGGGCATTCCTTAGACCAGTCAAATCGACATATGAAACTAATCATCACAAGTCCCCACCCACCTCGTCAACTTGGCACCTATATACTTCTTATTAAACCGTGCTTAATTTCCAAATAAAGTCAAAAACAAGGTAATAATTCCTCCTTAGACAACTATCCTGTGTATAATCAAAAATACACTAATTGCTTTCTCAGAAGAGGAGGCAAAATTCTTGAGTGATGTTTACTCTTTTCCTGATATCTCATAACTTAAATAATATGATGTAAAATTAACATTACTTAAATACTGATATAAAGTCAGTATATCTTATGTTATATGATAAGAGAATAAGAGAGAAAAGAAAACAAAAATATTTGCTTAATATATGTATATATACACACAACCCTATTCATAACAAAATAAGGAGGAAATGCTCACAATAATTACAGTCCTCATTTCTGTAACTGATAATGTGGTTGCAGCTGATATTTCTAACTACTTTCTTCTACTACCCATTCTGTATTCTTTTTGCCTTCAGCAAGCATCTCAGCCAGTTGTAGTTCTTTACCTGGTGGGGTGACCCACATCTTCATTCCTGAATAGTCTGGACTATTATTAATCCTGCCTGGATTGGGTTATAGTTTTCCAGTGATTTTAATATCTGGGCATGATAATTCTAAAAGACACCCCAAGGGATCTCTTACATTCTATACATATTCTCTCCACAGAAGGCATTTTGGAGTGGTAGTCCAATTTCCCCTTGGTAGTCAGTCAGGATCAATCATCCCAGCTAACACCACAACTCCCTTCTTTGCCTATCAATTCAGAGATGTGAAGAGTCCAAAGCTGTCAGGTGGCAGTCTTAACTTCCAGTTCAATGGAATCATGGTTGTATTGACTGGTGGAATCTGGAACTAAGACCTCCAGGTCAGCAGAGCATAAAGTCATTGGAATAGAAAACAAAAATTTTGCTAGTGGGTCACTAGGGATATTAGTGAGTGGTGCTTCTTTCTTTTCTACTCCTTGATTCCTTGACTCATGACTCCTAGCTATTGGAGAAATAACACCATAAATTGAGCACTGATTCAGAGCATATACAGCCTTCTGGAAAACCTTGTCTTAGTCTTGCATGAGCTGGTGCTATAACTGAGTCTTCAAAAGGTTATCCCTGTTCTATCAAACCAGCTGCTTCAGGATAATAGAAAACATAGTAAGACTTCCATGAGCATGGACCCAATGCCACATTTCCTTTGCTATGAAGTGAGTTCCTTGACCTGAAGCAATGCTACATGGGATACCACGATGGTGGATACAGCATCCTGTAAGTCTATGGATGGTAGTTTTGGGAGAATTATTCAGTTCAGGGAAGGTAAATTTGTATCCAGAGTAAGTGCCTATTCTAATAAGGACAAAACTCTGCCCCTTCCATCATGGGAGCAATCTAATGTAATCAACGTGCCATCAGGTAGCTGGCTGATCACTATAGGGAATGGTGCCATACTGAGGACTCAGTGATGGTCTCTGCTGGCATACTGGGCACTCAGCAGTGGCTGAATAACCTGATCAGTGGCTTGGTGAGTGGAAGTCCATCTTGCTGAGCACATGCACACCTTTCATCCCTGCTACTATGACCCTTTGTTCATGAGCTTATTGGACAAAGACAAGAGTGGCTAGAGAGGTTGACTGGTTTATACAGAATAGGTCATCCTATCCATCCGGTTGTCAAAATCCCTGTGGTAGGCATTCACATGGGTCACAAATGTCTGTATAGTTTTTGCCTATTCAAAGAGGTCGACCTACATACCTCTTCCTCAGATTTCCTTGTCACCAATTTTCAATCATGTTTCTCCCAAGTCCCTGACCATACAGATAAATTATTGGCCAAAGTCCATGAATCAGTATATAATTGCACATCTGGCCATTTAGTCTTCTAAGCAAAGTGCACAATCAGGTACACTGCCCAAAGTCATGCTCACCAGGAAGATTTCCCTTCCCCGCCGTCCTTTAGAGATGTCCTAGAAAGGGGCAATAGTGCTATAGCTGTCTGCTTTTCGAAACTCGCTAAGAGGCCATAGGGTAAGGCTGGGAGAGAGAAATCAGTGTAGCAGGAATGAGGCCATTGGCATTTGGGCCTCTTCTTTATATAACTTACTTGTCCCTTTAGATCCTGCTCAGGCCTAATCACATATAATGCCATTTCCTTTTAACATTGGAGTATTTTTGTTCACATCCAACTTTATGGCTTGGTGGGTCAGGTAATGGATAGTTTAGGTCACATGGTAACTTGGTGGCCCATGGTTAAGCATTCAGTCTCTACTAAGACCTGATAACAGTCCAGGAGCTGTTCCTCAAAAGGAGAGTAATTATCTGATTATGGCAAAGCCTTGCTCCAAAACCTTAAAGGCCTGACACTAGAGGGGCCTGCCAAAGTCTAGAGCATCTCTATGTGTCATTGGCACTTCAAGCATCATTAGATCTGTTGGATCATATGGCACAAGTGGCAGAACAGCTTGCATAGCAGCTGGGACCTGTTGCATAGCCTTCTCTTGTTCTCTACTCAAAACTAGCAGGTTTTTGGGTCACTTGGTAAATGGGCCACAGTAACACTGACATAAAGCATATGTTGCTTCCAAAATCTAAAGAGGCCACTTTGCATTGTGCCTCCTTCTTGGTTGTAGGAGGGTCCAGATGCACCAGCTTATCATTCCTCTTAGAAGGGGTATCTCAGCATGCCCCACCCAATCAACCCCTAGAAATTTCACCAAGGTAGAAGGCCCCTGAATTGTAGTTGCATTTATTCCCTACCCACTGTCACACAAATGTCTTAACGAAAAGTTTTAAGTGAGTACTACTTCTTGCTCACTAGGTCCAATCAGCTTAATGTCATTAATCTAATGGGTCAGTGTGATAGCTTGTGGAAAAGGAAGGCAATCAAGATTCCTGTGAATTAAATTATGACATAGGGCTGGAGAGCCAATATGCCCTTGATGTAGATTATTTCTGGCCTTGCCAGCTGAAAACCTTACAGATAGGAATGGAGAAAAAGGCATTGTCAGATCAATATCTGCATACCAGAACCAGGAGAAGTGTTAATTGGTGCAAGCAATGAAACCACATCTGGTACAGCAGCTTCAACTGGAGTCACTACCTGATTTAGCTTATGATAAACTGTCTTTGTCTAAGAACTGTCTGTTTTCTGCGCAGGCCAAATAGGTGAGTTGAATGGGTATATAGTGAGAATCACCACCCCTGCATCTTTCAAGTCTTTGATGGTTTCACTAATCTCTGCAATTCCTCCAGGATGCAGTATTATTTTTCATTTCTATTTTCCTAGGTAGAGGCAATTACAGTGGCTTTCACTTGGCCTTTCCCACCATATTAGTTCTTACTCCATATTATCAAGGAGTCAGTGTGGGAATTCTGCCAGCTGCTAAGTGTGTCTGTTCCGATTATGCATTCATGTATTATATAACTGGAGAAATACCACAGAATGAATTCAGGGACCCACAGGATCCACTGTGAGATGGACCTGAGCTAAAACGCCATTGATCTCCTGACCTCCATAAGCCCCTACTCTGACTACTGAGCCACATGATGTTTTGAGTCTCCACGAATAAGTGTCAATTCAGAGCCAGTGTCTAATAATATCTGAAAGTTCCTATTGTTTTCTTTTCCCCAATGTACAGTTACCCTGGTCAAGGTCATAGCTCCCTTTGGGGAAGGCTGGGAGAAAAATTAGCAGTATAAAATTTTGGGTGTGTATCCAGGTCCTTCCTCAAGGGGACTCAGTCTCATAACTTTAAATAAGAAAAAAGACAATTTAATGGGAAACCAAGCAAAAGGCTTAAACAGAAACTTTATAAAAGAGGGCATCCAGATACCCAGTAAGCAAATGAAAGGTGCTCAATATCATCAGATAAATACAAATTAAAGCCACATGAGATATCTCAATGCATTCATCAGAATGACCTAAATTAAAAAGACTGATAATAACAACAGACAAGTACAAGATACGTACAAGAGTGTTTACAATAGCAACATCTGAATATTTAAAAACTGGAAACAACTCAAATGATACAAGAATAAAATATGATAAATTGCTTAAAATAAAATACCATACAGCAATGAAAACCATATACTTACACATAATATGGATGACTCCCATAGACACACTGTTAAGCAAAAGAAGGCAGATATAAAAGGATATGTACTGTATGAGTCCTTTTGTTTAATTTTCAAAAACAGGCAAAAATAACTTTATAGTGCTGACAGTTTAAAAAGTTAACTTTTCAGACAGTGTAAATAACTTTATAGTGCTGAAAGTTTAAAAAGTTAACTTTTCAGACTGAGAAGTGCCATGAGGACTTTCTGATGTAGTGTTCATATTGGTTAATGTAGTGGTTGCAAGGTTCACTTCATAAAACTCATGGAGCTGTGCATTTACACATTTTACTTTCTGCGTATGTCATACTTCAATTAAAATTTAACTTATAGAAAAACTTGGGGAATATGTATAAGAATGAATTCTAAGAGTTTTAGGAAAGAGAGGAAGGCATTTCATTTTAGATTGGGTTTATTTAATCAGTAGGGGTATACTTACCATATCGTCTGGATTTTTTAATAGTTATATAAGTCAGATGATGAAGGTTTAAGTTTTGTTCAGGGCCCATACCATAGTGTGAGATTATTTGTCTAAGAGTTTTATTCAGTAATTGGAAGAAATGCCATATTAGCTCCCTGATCCATGCCAAAATTACAAACCAGAAGTAATACTATACCCCTGAGAGAACAAAAGAATTAGGGACATTGTCAATGGTCTGAAAGATTTAAAGGTGCTAATTCCTATCACATCCCTATTTACTCTGGACTTACAGAGTCAGAAATTCTGGAGGTATTGTCTAGCAGCCTGTGCTTTAATGAGCCCTCTAGGTGATTTTGATGTATGTTTAAAGTTAGAGAATCACAGATATAAAGAGAGTCCTTATTGCTTTATCTCGAAAAGAACAGAATGCCAGAAGCACATCATTTTAAACTGAAAGGGACAGAAATACACTCACCATCTAAGCATGAAAGCTATGCCGTTTCTTCGGATCTACACTACTATTTAGTCCTAGATTTCTTATTCATTTCAACAGCACCTTAGGATATCAATTGGTTCCTACGTTGATGACATCATGCTTGTAGGAACTACAGCAAAATGTAATATGGTATTCTAGGTAATGTTATGAGCAACATATGATTAGAAGTCAGAAGATATTTTCTGTGAAAATATAGATTCGAGCCACTATAGTTTGTAGGAATCAGTAGTCTGGGACATTGTGGACATCCCTTCCAAATTGATAGACAACTTGCTGCACTCTCTATCCCTGCCTTCATCAAATATGAAATATAAAGGCATATTGTTCTTGGATCTCTGGGCTTTGAAGTTAACATAATTGTGTGTGCTGTTCCAACCTATTTACCAAGGCTCAGAGGAAGAGGTGGGTCTCCAATGGATCCAGGTGGATATTTGGTGCCCAGGACCCAGCAGATAATCTGTGGAACATCAGTGTGTTAAACGGAGCGTGTGGCAAGCCAAAGTAGAAAAATGAAAGCAGAGTTTCCTGATGGGTTAGGGCATGCTTTCTTAAAGTAACTATATTCCTTTGAGAAACAGCTACTGGTTTGCTACTGAGCCCAGGTAGACTGAATGCCTAATCATGAAACACCTGGTGATCATGCGATCTGAACTGCAGAGTTTTATATGATTCATCAAGTGATAAAATTGTTCATGTCCAATAGCACCCATTGGACAGGTGGTGATGTTATATAAAGAAATAGGCTCAAGCAAATCCTGAAGGCTCGAGTAAATTAACATAAGCACGTAAATTACATCCTTAGTTCGCCTGTTCCTGCCACACTGCCATCTCTTCCTCAACTCAAATCAAGGGTCTTCCAGAGAATTTCTGATGATCACTTAAGAGAGAAGAAAATACTTTAAGCCTGGTTTACAAATGCTCTGAATAATATGTTATGGTGATAAAGATCCACTTAGAATATTGGCTAAGGGCAATTCTCCAGGACATAGAATTTCATCCATGAAAAGAAAGATGGCCTAAAGTATGCCTCTATAGTTATTCATGGAAAGTGACTGCAGGCTTAGCTAAATTTTTAAAGATATTAAAGGAAAAAGATTAGAGATTGGTGGCAAGGAGATTTGGGGATGAGTTATATAAATAAAACTCTTAGAATCAACCCTTATTGGATCCCATGTGACTGTAACAAAATGTCACACTGTGCTGGAGATTATTAGTAATCAGGTGGATGAAATCTCTGTCTTGAGGAGGCCAATCTGCTTCTTTCCCCAATTCTCTCAGCATTTGTTCGGTGCACTCGATAACAAAACACTGATCATGCAGGGACGGAGGTTAAGCATGGGCTCAGTCATAAGGACTTTCCCCCATCAAGGCTGACCTGGCCACCACCACAGCTGAGTCCTCATCATGCCAGCAGCAGTGACCAACACTTAAACTTTGATAGGCTGCCACAGCCTGAGGGATCAGCCAGCCACCCCGTTGGTAAGTTGATTGCATTGAACTCTTTCCATCATGAGGTGGAAAATGATTTTCTCTCACTGGAATAAACATTCATTCTTGATATTTAATTTTTTTCTGCTTCCAAACTTTATACGCCAGCTACCCCATCTGTGGACTTAACGGATCATCTTATTCACCATTGTGATATTTTGCATAATATTACTTCTAACAAAGAACTCACTTTACAATCAGGAATGTCAGTGGACTGACGTCCACGGGATTCATTGGTTTTAGCATTTACCTCATATCCCCAAATTGCTGGTCTTAATGGGTAGTGGAATGGTCTATTGAAGAGTATCAGAGTGTCAGTGGAAAACCACACTCAGTGAGGATGGTATGCTGTTCTACATGGTATTTGTTTTCCCATAACCAGAAAATGTGGTTCCAGGGACACAGAAGAGGAAGTGAGTGAAGTCACTTAAAATTTCTTTTCACTCTGCCTATGAATCTGGACTCTAGAGGTCTTAGTAATGAAGGAAGGAAACCCAATCTGGTAAACCAATATTCCTTCAGGCTATTCTAATATTTTCATGCCATTAGGCAAAAAGGCAAAAGAAAGGGGTAGGTAATCCTGCCTATTACTAAAGGGACTGGGAAGAATATGTATGAAACCCTCGGAAATTCTATAAAGAAATAAGTTCAAAATGGTTAAAAGATTTGAAAAGATGCTTCAGGAAGAGACATTTAAAAATTATCAATAAGCAGATGAAAAGTTATTCTACATCTTTAGTCACGCAATGTAAATTAAAATCAAAATGAGATACACTACATACCCACTAAAATGGTTAGAGTTTAAAAAATTACCAATACTAAGTTTGATGAGGATTTGGATCAACTGAAATTTTCAGACATTGTTGGTAGGAAAGTCGTAGAGTACAACAACTTTGAAAAATAGTCTGGTCATTTCTTGTAAAGTTGAACATATGCTTAACATATTACCTAGAAATTATCCAAGATATGTGGAAATATATGTCCATGCAAGGAATTGTACATGAACATCCGAGAAGCTTTATTCATAATAGCCAAAAACCAAAATATCTATTAACAGCTGAATAAATTATGCCATATTCATAACATAAAATGCCAATCAGCAATAGATATGAACTTTTGACACATACAACATAAATGAATCTCAAAAACATGCTGATTCAAAGAAGCTAAGCACAAAAGGCTACATAGTATATGATACAATTTATATGAAATTCTAGAATAGGCAGAACTAATCAGATATAAATCAGGTCAGTGGTTGCCTGAGAAAGAGCATGAGAGTTGACTACAAAGGAAAGAGCCGAAAGAGCCTAAAGGAACTTTCGTGGTACTGGATATGTTTAGGTAGCCTCCTGGCTGGGTTTATATTAGTCAAACTTCATTGAACTGTTCACTTAAAATGTGAGCAATATAAATAACAAATACAATATGCATTTTATTATATATGTTATATATCATTGATTTTTAAACTGAAAAACAAAATACTTTTTTTCTTTGCCCCATAATTTTATATATTTTTAGGAGTATGTTAGTAGTGTTTGACACACTAGTCCATAGCTTACGAAATGTTAAGGCAAGCATTGTGATAAGCCTAGAAGAGTAATAGAGACAACCGGAGGTCCTGGACTTGAAACGAAATGCAGTTATTTGAGTTAACCTCATTAGGGGAAGTAGCAACTAATTTTTTTTTAACATATTGAGAGATTATTGCATTAGGCTAGATGGTAGCATTTTTAATTTTAATAATAATGAGAAAAATATAATGTTGTTGAAAAGTTAATAAATGAAATGGAATGGAATTAAAAAAACATCTTTTTTGACCACTCATTATTTGAATACCTTTTTTATGTTTGGAGAATTCTCCGAGCTTATAAATATGGAAGTCCTTAAATTATATGTTATTTTTCCAGCCTGCTTTGTAGCTAAGACATGAACATATGACTTAATGATCTATGCTCTGCTTAGGTTTAGAATATGGAGGTGATAACGAAGAGAGAGTACCAAAACAATTCTTTCCGGGGCAGGGGCAATAGTGAGTGGAGGAATATCAAGTCCCCTTGCCAGTAGAGGCAGAGATGCTAATGACGAATCCTGCGTCCAGGAGCAGTAAATTTGGCAGCACCTTCTCCAAATTTCACACGATGAAGCCCCAATGTGAAAGTACTTGGAGACGGATACTTTGGGAGATAATTAGGTTAAGATAAAGTCATGAGAGTGGGGCTGTCATATGGGCTTTAGAAGAAAAGACACTCTCTCTCCACCATGTGAGGACACAGTAAGAAGCTGCAATCCAGAAAGAGAGTTCTCACCGGAAACCAAACCGGCAGGACCTTTATCTTGACTTCCTCGCTTCCACCACTGTGAGAATCAATGTCTGTTGTTTGAGCCACCAATTCGATGATATTTTGATGAAAAACCAAGCTGATTAGGATTCTGCGGCAGCAGTGTTTCCCTCACCGAACCAGTTTTGTGTTTTTTTGCCTGTTTTTGCCGGAATCTGATTTTTCTCAGAATTTTACAGATTCTTAAGACACCAAACTTTCATTAAACACATTTTCTTCTTAAATGAGCCTCATTTGATTTCCATTTCTTGCACCTAAAACCCTGACTAATAAAAAGGAATTTGGGGAGATGTCCTAGAGAAGGTAAGATATAGCCTGAGCTGTGTCTGAAAATATTAAATTTACTAAGAAAACAGGAGACAAAAGGCAGAAAACAATGCTAGGTGAGAAGAATGGCAAGCATTTGAGTGTGGATGGAACATGAATTTCAAAGCAGAGTCACCAAAGGTTAAGCTGGAGGGGTCAGCAGGAAACAGATAATGTAGGAGCTTCCATGTTATATTAAGGAGCTTGAACTTTATCCCACAGCAGATAGAATATGATTAAATGTTTTCAGCAGGGGGATGACATGGTCTCATTTGCATTTTAAATATATTACACTGGCAACTGTGTGGAGAATGGATTTGACTGGGATATAATTGGAAACAGCTAGAACTGTTAGCGGGTTCTTTCAGTAGTCCACCTGAGAGATGATGAGGTCCTCAACAGAGCAATGTTTACCTGGATAGGAATGAAGACACACATTTGAGAGATTCTTAAGGGGAAAAATCACCACGACTTGGTGTTTGAAAGTAAGACAGCTAAGGATATGGAGAAATAAGGAAAAACAGCAAGTTTCCCCAATTGGCTATTGATAATGTCAACTGAAAAGAGATATATCACAGGAGGGAGCTCCATTTAGGATAAAAGATGAAAAGTCTTCTGAGTGATATTGAGACTGAGGTATGTGGGGCATCTAGGTGTAAATGTCCAACAAATATGTGTACAGATGCATCTGAAAGCAAGATAGGTGCCTGGATTTGATCTACTGACATAAGCATAGTGTGTTGATACAAAGAAAATTCAACCCATAATAGTAGATTAAATCACAAAGAGAAGCACATAGGGAGTAGGGCCACCACATATGGCCATGCAGGTTGTACATTGCAACCACATCAGGTGGTTCTGGAGATAAAAAGACCTGTAAACTGAGAACAAAATGCAATGACTCCTGCATTTAAGAGAAGACATATTAGGGCTCTTAAAAAGGGAAGAAATGGTCTAAGAGGCATGAAGACAATAAGAAAATTGAAATGTTTTACCCAATGAATTACAGCAATGATGATGTTATTTGCATTTGACTGCAAATAATAATAAAATCTACAACAGCTTCGACAGATATGAGTTTATTGATGTCATGTGACAAGAAGTCTGAGAGAAGGCAGTTCCGGGTTAACACAGCATCCCTCTACCCTTCTTATCATGGGAACTTTGTCCTTATAGATATAATATGATTGCTACATTTTCAGTCATCCAGTCCTCATTCTAATCAGGAAATGATGGAAATTAAAAGGGAGCTGAAAAGTGCATGCCAGCTATGAAAGACTGATTGCAAAAATGTCCCAATTATTTAACCCTCTATGAATTCGTAACCAGTATTTATACTATGACTATGACTTTGCAAATCCTCTGTTAAGAGGTAGATTTTATTTCCCCATCTCTTGAATCTAACTTGCCTTGTGACTTGCTCTAGACAGCAGAATACAGTCCAATTGGTAATACGCCAGTTCCCCATTTAAGCGTCAGGCGTTCTGTGTGCTTCTATGTATCTCTTGGAACTCTGCCACTGCCATATGTATAAGCCCAGGCTAACCTGCTGGAGGATGAGATCACATACTCCAACAGCCAGCCAACTCCCAGAAGCAGAGCCATCTAGTTGACCCTAAGATGACTACATAAAGGAGCCCAACCATTACCAGAAGAACTGCTCAGCTGAGTCCAGCCTAAATTGCTATCCTACAGAATCATGAGCTAAATACATGATTGTATTTTTAAGCTACTAAGTTATGGAGGTAGTTTATTTTGTTCCAGTCATCACTGATATATAAACTGAGTCAAATCCTTTCAGAAATATTTCCAAGGAAATTTCCAGGTAAAGATGATGGACTGAACATATGCATCTACTTTTATTTCCTCCTATATCCCCAATAAACTGAGAGTAAATGATAATTTTAAAAGGACACAAACCCACAAGGATAAGAAAAATGGGCAAGACATAAAATTTTGGAAGCTGGATACAAATAGTATAGGATATTAAATACAATCTCAAACCAGAATCAGGGAAACTTAAGAATCACCCATTTTTTTAAATCACAAGATCCTCCAAAAGGGTCAGAAATTTGTGACACAAAGTACCTTTAGAAGTGAGAAGGAAGTGTAGGGGTTAAAGAAAAAATTGGTTTAAAATCAATTTAAGAAGCAAGATGATTCCCAGATCCCCTTTCCCATCCTTGCAAGAGACTTTTCTCTTTAATTTTTGACTTTTGTGTCATGTTTCTAAAGGTTTTGTCAAATCCACGATTATTTATTTCTCTCATAGTTTCATCTAGTAGTTTGTTTCTATTTTAGCATTTAACATTTAAATATTCTTTGTCAACATATTCTGGGGGTAAGAAGTGAGGTAGGAAATTAATTTTGTTTCTAAGCTACTATCTTTATTTCGGCACCATTTACCAAATAACACACATCTTTTCTCCTCTCACAAAAAGTGCCACCTTTATCAAATATTATATTGCTGTATATGTATGGGTCTGTTTTTTAACTTTCTGTCTGATCCAATGTTGTCTTAGTACACCTGTGTGTCAGTACCGTCCTGTTTTAATTTCTGTAGCTTACTCTGATTTTTTAAAGCACATATTATGGCATTATATTGTACTCTATTATATATGTATTTATATGGTTACTATGTTTAGAATGCATAAATATTTGTTTCTCTGTTTTCCTAACTAGAAATCCATTAGTGCAAGAGATATTTTAACTGCTGTATGCCTATAACTATGCTGATACTTAGAAGACACTCAAATACTTGTTGAATAAAAAAATGGAATATGTTTTAAAACAGAGTAGATTTGTTTTAAATCTACTCATGCATTATCATCCCTCATGCATTATTTATAACTATTCCTAGTCAGGCATGTACATTAATTTTTTTCTATAACTTTAGAATCAGCTACTCTAATATTATTGGGCTCTTTATAATTCATAAATTAATTTGGAGAAACATGACATCTCTATGACTTTAAATCTTTCCATCCAAAAACCTATGTTACCTTCCATTTCTCCAATTTTTTTCCTATAAATTTTAGTCATTTTAAAGTTTCACACAGAACCTGCACATTTCTTTGGCCCTGCTGTAAATAGATTTTGTTACAGCTAGTTATTTTCCTCTCAAACACAGTAGAAATTCATTTCTTGTTTGTCTAACTGTTTAATGAGGATATTTCACTGGGGATAAGGGGAGGGATCTGTCTGTTAAAGACCTAGGGTGACAGCAGCTCTGCCATCTTTAACATATGGTTTCCAAGGTTTCTCTATTGGATAGCTCAATTAGGTGGAAAATGTACAAAGGCCATAGTGTATCTCAGTTAGTTGTTATTTACATATGGGAAGGCTGACTTTGCAATATTAATTTTGTGCCCAACAAACTTAACATCTACATTTTTTCAGTCGACTTCTGTATTTGCAATTACTATATTAGCTATAAGTGATGATTATTTTCTTTCTTTCTATCAGCTTTTATTCTTCTTATTTCATACTTTCTAATTGTTTAGGTTAGTATGTGCAGAACAGTGTGAGATAATAGGGAACAATCATAAAACTAGAAAATATTTGATGATTGATTAAAAAGAAGGAAATTTTGGGGGCTGTGGTCACACAGGTATATACATTTGTCAAACATTATCGAACTTTAATTCTAAAATATGAGTGTTTCATTGTACATGCTCTCTCATCTGCAATGATTAAAAAAAGATAGTAATGGGATTGAAATTCTTTACCTATTCCTATCTACAATAGGAATTATTTTATTGTTTCCCTAGTAAACATGATGCTGGCTTTTGTTTTGAGGGAAATACATTTGATTATCTTAAGGAAATATTTATCCATTTCTGTTTAATAAAGAATGCATGTTGAATTTTATGAAATACATTTTCAACATTGCTATGGACTGAATTATGTCTTCCCCAAATTTCATATGTTGAAGCCCTAACCCCCAATTCGATGGTATTTGGAGACGGGACTTTTAGGAGATAATTGTGTTTAGATGAGATCATGAGGATGGGATTAGTGCTCTTCTAAGAGACACAAGAGAGCTTGTTCTCTACCTCCTCTTATCCCTTTGTGCCATGTGAAGTCACAGGGAGAAAGTGGCATACCACAAGCCACGAAGAGAGACTTCATACAAGCTGGTCCTGCTGGCACCTTGATCTTAGACTTCTAGCTTCCAGAACCGTGAGAAAATGAACTTCTGTTGTTTAAAACACCCAGCCTATGGTATTTTGTTATAGCAGCTCAAGCTGACTTAGACAAACATCTCTAAAGCTAATTATTTGACTTTTACTCTTTGATCAATTAATTCAAATATTCTTATATCTCCCCAGAATGAACTATTCCTTAATTCTTTGTATGAGACCCATTGAGCCATGGTATATCATGTTTTAAATGGGCTATTGGATTCCATTTTCCAATATTTTATTTTACGTTTTGACATTTAAATGCCTTAACGGGTCATTTTTCTTTTTGTGCTGTTTTTGTCACATTTTAGTATCTAATATGCTAAAAAATCTCTGCAGTTCTCTGAATCTTCTGTATGAATCAGTCTATTTAATTTTATAACTTCTTTGTAATCAATTTTTATATTTCATATTTTTTCTCAGAAATATCTATTATATAGGAGTTCACAGTTTATTTGAATAAAGTTGCATTAACTCATCTCATAAATGTTTTCTTTATATCTCTTAACCCCCTTTTATTTTTTATTTTAAATGTACCTGCTTCCTTTTATCTGATAAAAAATTTTAATCTGTAATTCTGCATTATCATCATTAATTATTTTAGCATTAGTTTTCTAACTTCAATTAGATGCCTTGTCATTGGTTTTTATACTCTCTGAATTAGTAATATGAAGATTTTTTTTCAGTCTTCAAAAATTTTTATTGGAAGACCTTACATTGCCTTCATTTATTGTATTTCAAATCATTATACATTTACTTTTGTGAAAAGATTGCCTGCATATTCTAATACAAAAAACCCCTAAAATTTGTTTCAGGAATATAGAGAAATGTTCAAATTAAGTAGCAAAAATGTACACGATAATTATTGCTGCATCGCAGTCATTTCTGATTCTTAAATAACTATCTTTTCTGATAACACATAATATAAAAAGCAATTATGAAAAAACAGAACTTTACGTATACTTCTAAAGCCTTATTGAGAATATCCTGTTGGCACTGGATAACCAAGCACAGGCAAAGCTACCGTAGCAGGATATGCATGTGCCTGTTGGTTCATACCATTGTGAATATTTGGAACACTCTTTCCATATTGCTGAGTGCTATCATAACCATTCTGTTAAGTCTCTGTTGGATCACCAGTCCTAAAACCGGTCTGTAAACCAGCAGACACAAAATTACTTCCAAAGCTCCCATTGGTATAATTTGCAGCACTATAAACACAATTCTGGGTTTTGTCCCCAAATTTCTCTTAGGCAGACTAGAGTAGCCTCTGTCATAATTTTCCCTTTCCCTAAAGGTATTAAATTGGCCCCTTTTGTCTGCCGAGTATCAGTCCCAATGGTCATCCTTCATGCCTCTTCTTCCCCTGGAATGACCCAAACCTCTGTCTTCGACCAACTAAAGCAACTTGGGATTAATTGATTGGCTTCACAAAGCACAGTGATAGGGTTTCTCATTTGCTTTATGTTATTAGGTGTGACGAAAGTGTGTGCTGTGCCTATTTTGATTCTTCCAATTTGATGAATATAATCCTTTGAGGAGTTAGAGTCATAATTAATGCAAATTTGACATCTTCCACATCTAGCCCTCTGGAGGCCACATCTGTAGCAATCAGAATAGAAGCTTTTCCATGTTTGAATTCATTTAGAACCTGGTCACGTTCCTGTTGACTTGTCGCCATGGATACCCATGGCAGGCCACCCGTCTCTCCTCATTTCTCTAGTACGTTCATTACATCTCCTTTTAGTTTCAGCAAAAAAAAAAAATGATTTTATTTTCCTTCTCACTCAAGATTTCCATCAGATGAATGTTTTCATCCTTTTCTATGTCATGACACTGATCCACAATCTGAAGAATGTTGTGGTTTGCATTTGATTTCAGTGTGCCAGCGTGTATATGGATATAGCCTTTCAGGAAATCTTCAGCAAGCTGTCTTTCTTCATTTGGCCAAGTCAGACTCCACATTAGTGTTTGCTTGTCAGGTCTTATCTGATCCACAATCTTCCTTATTTAGGGTTCGAAGCTTATGTCAACCATTCTATCTGCTTCATGGAGAACAAGGTAGGTGGTTCTTCTCAGATTTGTTTTCCCACACTCTAAAAAGTCAATCAGTCTTCCAGGTGTTGCAATACATATTTCCACATCTCTCTCTAAATCACATATTTGTGGTCCCTTGGGAACACCATCATACATGCATGTAGACTTCAACCAATGTGATCCACAGCAGCGGTCCCCAATCTTTTTGGCACAAGGGACTAGTGCTCCTATGAGAATCTAATGCCTGATGATCTGAGGTGGAGCTGAGGTGGTGATGCTAGCACTGGGGAGTGGCTGCAAATACAGCTGAAGTTTCACTTGCTTGCCTGCCGCTCACCTCCTGTTGTATGGCTCAGTTTCTAACAGGCCATGGACCAGTACTGATTCATGGCCCAGGACTGGGGACCCTTGCTCTACAGTATTCAGCAGCTACTTGCTGCACCTGTTGGACCAGTTCCCAAGCTGTTGCCACCACCAAGCATATAGGCCTTTCACCTCTCTCCAGGAATGGCTGATGACTGATGTGGACAATGAAAGGCAGCAAACAGGACAGTGTTTGCCTTGATCCAGTCCATGCTACTCTGACCGTGTCTAATCCACTTAGAGCAACTGGCCTTCACTGAGCTTGATTGAGTAGCAGCGAGTTCAGTAAAGTTCTGTTCTACAATCACGTCCGTGACATTTGCAGGGGAGTTTCTTCATGAAAGTTCAAAATTAGCTTCGGGCGGTTGTGGCCTCTAACAGTAATTTCCTTGCTGCTTTTCTGTATGTCTCCACCTCTTGCGCTGTGCACCTAGCCAACTCAGGGCATTCTCGATAAAAATTCTTCTTAAATTTGGGCAGCCCAACAAGATTCCATTTCTTTTTAATTAATTTCTTCGCAATGTTTCCAAACTTCTTTCCTGAGAGGATCCCTACTCCATTTCCTCAAAATCAAGGTGAGCCAAACCCTAGATCCTCGCCGCGGTTTCAGTCACTCAAATCACCTGGCATTGATGATTGCTGTTGGCGGGAACGAAGTGGAGAGAATTGGAAGTGACGAGTTGCTGGAAGTGGCTTCAGAGACAATTCAGCTTTGCTGGAGTGGCAGCAGTGGAGAGACTTCGGTGACAGCCAGAGCTGCCCAGAAAGAGACCTGTGGAAATACATGAGCTCATGAAGATTTAAGTCTATGAAATTTTCTGTGAGAACAGCATTAACAATATCGCATTAGTTTTGACATGTAGTGTTTTATTGTTGTTAATTCATATTTATTTCTCATTTCAATCTTTGATTTACTTTTTGACCCCAGAGTTCTTTAAGAATTTTTTCTTCTTCCAGTTTTCAAGTAACTATTGTTCTCTTTCGTGTCTTGTTTTGCTGTTAATACCTAGTTTAATTGAACTGCAATGACCTTTTTCCATTTAGTTTGCATCCTGAGCTACTGGGAGTTAAGACTTCAACATAAAAATTTAGGGGAGACACAATTCAACTTATAACACTGCTCTTTCAGCTTTATTTTTGTGCTGCTTCTTAAGGAGTCTTATTTCTCTGAGAATTTTGTTTTCCCCTGAGCTCTGTCTTCAGTTTTAATCTCATTTGGTTGCTTGCTCATTTCTTTCTTGAGCTCTTTTATTTCTACTTTTAGCTCTTGGTTTAGAAATATAATATTTTTTTAGTATTTTTATGTGTTTGGTCATAATTTCATTTACAACATGGGGATGTTTTTCTCATGCATGTTCATTTACTTTTTTTTTGTTCCTCTCCCACTATTTCATAGTTTTGATAGCTCTGTTCATTATTATTATCACTCATCTTTACATGAGGTGATGTCTTCCTGAAATGACAATTAGGAAGTTCATATGGGAGACAAATAAGGCAATGTTTTAGTTTAATTAATAGTTTTGCAGTGAATTTCATGTGACATTTGGATTGGCATTGTGTGTTTAGCTCTTGCTTTTCTCATTCAGTAGAAATTAGCAGCTACAAAGCATGTATTTCCATTTTTACTCCTTGCTGCCTAACAGTTTGTTTCTTGCATGTATGATGTGTACTTATGTCTCCACGTTCAGCCCTGTATTCACTTTCATTTTGTGGTGTAAAGCATGTCCATGGAGGCTCCCGTAGCTGGACCTCCCAACCTGACCACTTTGGTCTATATTAGGGTATGCTGCTTCTCTCCCTCTTAGGGTGGGAGGACTTTTGTCCTCTAGTGGGTATTCTTGGGAACTGTAGCAACTTTCTCTATATTGTGCTCTGCAGGCTTCCAGGCAAATAGAACCTTCGACCTAGTGGGGTAAATTTCCCAAATTCCTCATGACTATCTGAGCACCCGAAAGAATATAATGAAACTGGGTGTGGAACTGTATCTTATATACCATATTACTGTATCTCAAAAGTTCTGAAACTTTTATTCACATAATAATATATATGAAATTAGACTATATCTTAAAATCTATGGAATCATGCAATTGCTATCAGTATTGTGACATGGTTGTCATTGCTTGTACATTAATGAACTCGGACATAGTTGTTTATAGTGTTACCACTTCTGTAGAATTATGTGCATTGTTGGTGTTCTATGCATTGAAGTTGACTGACATGTAATATGTCTTCAAAAGGAATATACTCTCACTTGGCACTGAAACAAAATGTTACGAAGTACACAGAAAAATATGGAAACAGCATATCAGGGCACAAATTTGATAGTAGTAAGGCAAATACTCATTACTGTAAGGATAACTGCAGTTTCATATTTTCTTACAAAGCAAAACTAAATGCTTTGAAAGGCCTAAAAAGAATTCTATCCAGAAATAGGTGAGGCTTTGTTATGTTTTATTATTAAGATTACACAAAAGAATTGCCTATCACTGACTGAGCAGTACAGCTGAAGGCAGGAGAAATTGCTTCAGAATAGATGAAAGAAATTTCTAACTAGGGAGAGGCTGTGTGACCCACTCAAGCTTTGCGTATGACTATCATTATGACATCAAATATCAATTTGTTAGAACCTTCCTACTGTCACATTTGATAGCACAATTTTATTGTATTAGACAGCTAAAGAGCTTTCATCCATCAAGAGTCTCTTCTCATTCTCTTTGTCTCTATCTCGCTCTCATTCGAAATATAGGTTCTTTCTCTTTTTTTCTAGGCTAAAGCATACTCTTCACTCTTCTTATGTTGGTCATGACCCCTCCTCTAGAGTATGTATGTAATACAAGCTATACTTACCAAACTATCTTTCTTCTTTCTTCCTTAAAATCTGCCTATGTCTTGATTCAAGTTACTTTTCTTTGGTTACCTGCCCTGCTCTGATGTTTCCAAATGTTATTGTTAAAATATAGTGTAATTGTAAAGGATTATCATTAAAATAAAATGTGATAAACTATATAAAGAAGCAGGAAACTATTAGAATTTTACCCACCCATCCTCCATTTATTTCCTAGGATTTTAATACCATTTGAAGGAAGACTAGTTGGAATGCTTATCTACATGTAGGTTTTCCTTTTATGTTTTGTAGTTTTTCTAGATAATAGTTTTAGATGATCTCCATTAATTATCACATGTCTCTTATTTGTGTACTTGTGGTGTCTATAAACACTCATATCACATTTTATCATACGGAAAAGTTAAGCACATTTGGATCTGCAGAAGGAGTTGATTGTCTTGGCCCCAGAAAAGCTAGAATGTGTCTTCGAGATTTTATGTCTATATAAACCCAGGTCAAAATGGAATACTTTGAGATGAATGTATGGTCTTTTATTACTCTTTTTTTTTTTAGTGGAGTTTCTAGTCTTTACTATAAGAACATATTTACTAAGTTACTATAATCAAGCCTTACTTTGTCTTTTTTGAGCTCACCTGGGATCCTAAAGGCCTTCTACATTGCCTGAGGATTGTCAAGGTTGCTAAAGCTTCTCACAACTCATCCCAGTTGGATTCCCTGAGTATTTATTACCACTCCCATCCATGTGAGATTTCTCTTCTGAGTGTGGCATTGTCTGTTTTTATTCCACTCAAGTCTTCACAAAACACATCTACCTTTTTACTCTTAGTATCTGGGACATCAACCCAAACTGACAATAGTGTGGAATCTATATAAGATGGTTCAGCCTTTTGTGCTGTAGACATCCTTTCAGAAGGTCTCTACAGGCAAAGAGTTAAGCAGACCTACAAAATGTTCCTGCCTCTCACCCATTCATTTCTGTCACTTTCATAGTACAGAAAAGACCTTTTCATGTTTTAGAAGTTTGCATAAATGTGCATCACGGTTAAGCTGCTGCCTTTTCACTTCTTCAGTCATTTTCTGTACCAATTCATTACCTGCCCTTTCATCATAAAGAAAAATGTTATATTTTGAGAATCACATGATTCGTTACTCTGCTAGAAATGTGCTTTCAGGTACGAGGGCTCATCATCTTTTATCTCTGGGCACAGAAAAATCCTTTCCATTGGTAGTGTGCTGCTCTACACTGCATTCTCTTTTACATATTCTCGTCTATTTTTCTTTCTTTTATTAAATTGATAAGAAAATGAAACTTCTAACTACATTTGAATGCTCATAAGAAATCTCTGTATAGGTAAACATTCTACATATTTGTATTAAAAATAATAGAAAGTAAATGAGGAGAATGTTTTGAAGTTTGTTCATTCATTTTACTCTTAAAGCCTAGAATAAGTATAAATTTATATGCCTCACTGAACTTTCTAAAATTACATGAACATTCTTTTATCAGCAAACCTCAGTCTCTCAGCTGCAGTACTGCATTCAAAAGTAAACTAGTGACATGAAATTTTCAAGTCTTTCTGACCTTAATAGAAGGTGCCGGTTGATGAGACATTGTGACCGACTATCGTACTGATGAAATAAAATGAACAAAATACAGCCAACTGTAAAATAGGTTAAAGGTTTGATTTACTTTAAGCTTTAAAATACTTGTTATTTATTCTTAGAAAAACAGTTTCAATTTCAATATACAGCACAGTAAGGTGACACAATGGAATAAGATACAAAAAAAAAAAAAGAGAAGAAGAAACTAACCCAATAAAATACCTAATGAAAATCTAAACTGAAATCAAGCAACATGCAATGGGAGCTGGGTCCATTGTAAACCAAGAAGTGGTCTCAACACCCTATGAATGTCAAAATGAAAAACCTGTCATTTGGGAGATTTGAGGACTGGCTTTGTGGAAAGGAATACAAATATTTTTAAAGGACTAAGGATTAAGGCCTTATTCCAGAGCAACAATAAACTCACTTAAATATTTTAGGTGGGTCATTACAAGAAGGGATGACAACAAAAATGTTGCTTTCTTGATGGCATTTTTTTTTAATACGAAGAAAGAAAAGAAAATATAGTTTATTTAATAATGTTTTCAAAAGTTTATGACAATCACTAGTTCTCCATTCAAATTTTAAGAGTAAATTAGGTGGAGTGGTTGGACCAGGATGGTGTATAGGAGGCTCCTGAGTTCTCCTCCTGCAGATGTTCCAAATATACAACCACATCTGGAGAAAGAGATCTAAATAATAACTTAGTGACTATATATCAAATGAATGAGAAAATATCCACATTGAAATGGGTAGGAAAGGCTGAGACACACTCTTGCCATCGACCACATCCCAACTGATTGCCATTCAATTGAGAGATATCTCCAACTCCTAGATGCTCCCTGAGGAGCAAAGGGCTTAGACCCCACATCTAGTGCCCCAACTTTTTAAGACTCTCCCTGTATCCCAAAATACCTAGCTAATGGAGCTTGTGTCTACAAGACCCTCAAGACTGTAGTAAACAAACATTCTTAAGGGGTGCATAAGCACTCATTATGGCTGCCCCGCCACCCCCACCCAGGGCTCAGCACAGAGGGAACAAGCCAAAATGCCCATCTCCCAGATTCTCCTTGTTTGTACTATCCTAGCGCCTGCCTGAGGAGCAGGATTCTAATCAGCCTGCATTTAGGTGCTGACTGCAATCCTCCCCTCTGGGACATTGACAGGTCTTGGCACACCCTCAACTACAGGGCACCACTAAGAACTAAGAAGGAGGCTTGGACAGTTGCAAAGGTCAGAGAGATAACTAGAAGCTGAGGCCAGGATGATCAAAAGGTCCATCTCTCACATAAGACCAGAATGTCAAGAGTGGGAGAGGTGGTTGTTCTATCTAATGCACAGAAAACAACACAGAGTCAAGGAAAAAGAAGAAATAAAAACATGAAAGAACAAGGTAAAACTCCAGAAATAGATCTTAGTGAAATAGACATAAGTGATTTACCTGGTAGAGAGTTTAAAATAATAATGATAAAGATGCCTACTTGAGGTCAGGAAAGCGATGCATGAACAAAGTGAAAATTTCAACAGCACCTCCTGGATGCCTACGGGCACTTACTCGGACATTTCCAATCTGTGGAGGAGCCTGCAAGCTAGAGGCAGTGATATCCCCCTGGACGTTGACCAATGGGGGATAGAAGTTGCTTGGTAAGTGTTCTTTTCTTGCTTCCTTGGACTGAATAATTCTAAGGTGAATTCTAAATTCTTCCTCAGATGCTTCCAAGTGGTTAGAGCCTCAGCTGCCCAAACTGGTGAAAAGTTCTATAATACACCCTTGGATTATTTTTTCTTCTTTCCTTGTCCTTTACTTCTATCCTTGCAATAATTTCCCCCCAAAAAAACTATCTACATACAAGATCTTGTCTTAGACTGGACATATCGGAAAAATCTAGACTAAGACAATCTCTACTTATGAGAGACTTTGCCCATTTTTTAAAAAGGAATTTCAGACATTGATTTAGCTGCTTATTCTGTCTGTTTTTAAGTCCATTCCAACTGTAGAGTCAACATTTAGAGATTTCCTGTGTAATCTCTTCTCTTAGCAATGTTCTATTGTAGGAACTATTTGAATGATATCAGTGCAAGTGTGAGCAATGGAGCACTTATTCTTGGCAGAATCTGAAAGCACACGATGGAATCTCCCTTAGAAATACTTGTGGCACAGGGAGGAAACTTAGTGGAAAAGTCAAGAAATAAAGCTGATTTAAGGTTAAAAAGAAACCGATCTCATCAGGGAGGCACATACTCCTCAAATTTTTAAAAGCAAAAAATCCATTCATTTGTCTTAAAAATCTCATCTCATAAGCCTTGCATAATTTATGCAATTATAATATTCTATATCCTAAATGAGATTTCATAGCCCCTCATTCAAGAGAAACAAGCTTTAAAATAATTTTACTCTTAAGTCCCTAAATAACATAAAATTTAATTCATAGAATCACATTATTACTGGGAGAATCGAAAAATTTTTCAACAAATGAGTTTAACAAAAAGATTTAATTTAATCTCCAAGTTTATGAGGATAATTCTTGCTTTTTTTTTTTTTTGTAACTATTACCATACTTATTTCAGGTTAACTGAATGAGTAATATCATCTAAGCTGTTTCTAATGATTGATCTGTGTAATAAAAAAATTCCTGTATACACCATTCCTTGGAAGATATTAAAGAATTTTGCCAGCATTAGTCAAAGTCCCACAATTTGTTCCATGAAATACTCTGAGCAGTGAGCTCTGCATCCCCATGAGAACACACAGTTTGTACAAACCCCCAACTTTCAACAGTAGGCACAGATAGGGCAGGATTTCTCATCAGGACCTTTTTACTTCTCCTTTTCTTTCCTTCAGACTCTCCCATTGCCAGTGCTCCCAGCTCTCCCTGGCTGTTCTAGTCTATTTCACTTCTCTTCCTTGACTCCTCCTCCTCTACCTTCTTCCCTCCTCCTGACTCCACCCTCCAACAGTACTTGTCTTTGCTGCTTCCCAAGTGCCCTTGAATGGGAATGCAGTCTGTTGTAACAAAGGCGCCAATTTCCTCCTTCCAACAGAGAATTGCTAGGGAGAATGTCCATGATCTCAAGGTCAGCATTTTTGAAGGAGAAACTGTTCTTTGGAAAAACAAAAACAAAAACAAAAACAATAAAAATAAACAAACAAACAAGAAAAAACCAAAGTGTCAGAATTCTCTGTGAAGTCTTCTGTTTAAGACTATCTTGTGTGAGTCTGTGGTATAACCTAGGCAAAATGCACTTACATTTTTGTCAGTCTATTTCTTGTTTAAGAAGCTATAAGACTGCAGGGGGGCCCCAGGGAAATTGCAAAGCATGAGGTTATAGATAGCAGAGCTGACATCTTCTATCACTTACTTCTTGACATTACAGCCTGTGGCTGTGGAAGAAAAGTGGCTACAATTTGCAATCTCTCTCTCTTTTTCTCTTTGCTAAACATTAACCAGATCAAACACTCTCAGAGCAGAAAATAAGAAAGCAAGATCCAGGTCTTGACTATTGGGAAGATAAACCTTTTTAACTTATTTGACTTGGTAACTGTCCAACATTACTAAAAGCAAACAATCATTTCTCCTCCTGATAGGTATAAAGTCTTGACATTTTGAGACTGAATTGAGTTTCTGTTTCCTTTAGTAGAGATTTCCTGCTTACAAGGAAGCTTAAAATTGGTCAGTGGCTTACCAATTTCCAACTTACTTTTACTACTATGAAAACATATAATCTTACTTTTGATGGCCAGAAAAACCATCTGTTTGTTTTTCATCTTGGATGAGCAAAAGGAGACTCTCGAAAAGATATAATCCCCCTCCTGCTTTACAGCCAGGAAGACAGAGATCCAGTAAATCCTCAGATCCAGCTCACTTGAGCTCATGTAACCAGACGTGGACCCTCATGAGAACACACAGTTTTTATGGGTCTCTGTGAGCTTAATGACATCTCCATATAAAACAGGCTTGGAGAGAACTCTCCTTGGTAAGAACTCTTAGTAGAAGCATTGAGAACATTTTACTAGCTGTTCGTCCATCAGCGAAAATCCTTAACATTTGCATGTTCTTAACCTTATCTTTAAACCATCTCTATGTCCCTATAAAAATCTCTTATTTAGGTCTTTTATTGGGACATTGGAACACTAAGAATTGGCTCGTAGATTGTAGGTGCCCTCTATGGCCTAGTTCATTTCTTCGTATAATACAAATTTATCAAGAACTATACATGCTGGGAGCTGTACCAGGGTGTGGAGACAGAGACCTGATCTAATAATCATCATTGCTCTCAAGGTGTTGCAGGTTAATGGGGATTATCTACATGTAAATAAATTATTTTAATTCTAGAGAGCAAGTGCTATAAGAGAGATGTTTACTGGTGCCATGGGAATCAAACATTTCTGTTTAGCGGGCCTTCTCTACCTTCCTCATTGTACGGAGTTGTCATAGTTATGACTTAAAACTCTATTCAGAGTTACTGAGCAAAAACCAGCCAGATTAACTTCTAAGGACACAGAGTTTTTTAAGGGCTAGAGGACTATGTTTTCAACTATATCTTTAAAGTCCTTTGAAAATCAATCGATAAAATGCTTTGGTTTCATGAGTTCAAGGCCTAATTCCTATTTCTGCCCTATAACTAATACAGTATGTGAAAATTGCCTAGTTTCTTTCCCTTCTTTTGGTTTAAATTGTGTCACACTTTCGAAAAAAGAAATCTTACAAAAATCTTGCAGAACATAAAAAAATGTAAAAAATGATTAAAAGCTGAAATATGTTAGAACCAAAATAATAGCTCAATCTTACTTTCAGTGAAATACTAAATAAAGCAGCAACAATTTAAATTCAAGAAAACTTGAATGATTGCATGCCTCCATCTAGTATTTTACTCCAATTATGCAAGGTACTTTGGTATTAGAGTGTCTTGAAACATAAAATATGATGCAAATAGGTCTAATATTAAAACTTATTTAAAACTTCAAGAGAAACTGAAAGGAATCTAACATTTACCATACATTTTTTGAGGGAAAAACATACTAGAAACTAGAAATAAATATGTAATTTTGACCTATTTCTAAAAAATCTTAGTGGTTACACATTAGAAGTATGTCTATCAAAATCAGGAAGAAGGAAATTATACATATCATTATCATTACCAAGGAAAGCTTTTCTAGAATATGGCTAATTCAATAAGACATGATATAAAAACAAAAGTATAAGGGCCTTTCTTTTGTAGCATTCACTACACTTGTAATTAAATAATGAATCATATAGTCACTTGTTTCTCCCCTGCTAAAGTATAAGCCCCATAAGAACAGGATCTGTATTATTTATAAAGATATCCTAGAGGCCAGGAAAATACCTTTTACAAGAAAATATTCAGTTGACCTTTATTAGATGAATGAAGCAGAACTTCAGAATATAGCTGGGTCAGAAGGTCAGCAAATCTCCTCGAAAAGCAAGTATAAAGCTGGACCAAAATGACAAAATAACTATTTCCATGCTTTGGAAATCTACCAAAGGCATACCATAATTTGAGAAGTATTTCTGTTTGAAAAACTGCAGATTTTTAAAGACTAGTGGGAGCCCGTGGTGTTCTTTACCGGCACTGTTCTCATCCTCCCCACAGCTTGCTTCTCAAGGATGTTATGACAACTAGCAGTTTTGTTGCCCTGGTCATATTGGCATAGTCTATTTGGAGAAGTGAGCCCTGCCCAGGCGTCATTGTCAGCGGAAGTGATAATCTCAGCAGTGGACCAGGGGAGAGGGCCAGTGACACTACTAGCCTGAGTTAGTTGTTGGGACAAGAATATTAGCTGAGACTACACCCATCCACAGAAAGACCAGAGAGGGCCCAAGCCCTCTGTACACTCTCGGCCAGCACTGAGGCTGCACATTCAGAAGAGCCCAGGGGAAAGAAAAATCAGGAGAAGAATTGAAAACAGCTTCTTATATTTGTACATATGTAGCATATATACAAAGCCCTTTTTAATGCCAGTGGAACCTCCAAGAAAGCTCATTTCCCACTAAATTTCCCCCAAATCAGGTCTTAGATCTGAACACACATGTGCAAAAAAGGTCATTTTATCACCTGCATTCAAGTCCCTCCCACTTGGCCAGGTGAGACAGAGGGCAAGAAAGGGCCGGTTTGCTCCCTGATCCACTCAGACCAACTGTGGCCCACAGCCACACAGAAAGGTAGGAGAGGCAGACGGCTCACCGTTCTGAATGCATGTGGGAAAGAGAAAAAAGAGAGAGCTGTTCCCACAGTGTTGACATCAATGCTTTGACGTGCTACCCCTCCGGCCCAGTCAAGAGCCTTCAAACCTGACTGCCCAGAAGGGTCTGCCTTGCCACTGAGGCGAAGAGAAGAGAGGCGGGGGCAGCTTTCCTCTTTCATCATCCTTGGTGTGGGGAGTGGGGAGAGGACCGGGGAGAGATTCAGAGGCCACTTTTGAGAGAAGCGGCCCACGTGCCATTAGTCCTGGCCCTGTGCCATTAATGCCAGAATGTTCTTTGGTGCACATTGTATTACCTGTTCCATAACCTTGGCTGATCAATGTCATGGGTCCTCATTTGAAATGGGAAGAAGAATGTTGAGTGAATTCTTACCTGGAGTAAGAAGTTGGGTAAAGGTAGATCATGCCTTCTACTGACCCATTTTTTAAAATGTAGGGAGCGATTTCAAAAATTTTGAGCTACCAAAGTGCTCCTGTTATTCATCTCAGGAGGATATGATGAAGTAGAGACAAGAATTAAGGAAGTGGACACATGAGCCAGCAGGATTTCCCTGATTCTCCACTGATGTCCCCGCACAGGGGCATGGCCACCACCCCGGGGACTAGAGTATTATTTGTAAAGGATTAAGTAGAGAAAGAATGAAAAACAGGGGATATGTTGGCTTCTATGGGGAAGATGTAGAGTAATATTCGGGCTTGCTCTGCCCATCTCCCTCTTTACCATACCCTGAGAATGAGTCCTGAGTAAAGGTTCAATCCTGACGCCTTTGGCATTATAATGCTAGGGAGGGGAGCTTTCCAGGAGGTTAAAAGTTCAACTGTATGAAAATATCTGTTTATTTTTGTTCTCATACTCTACACTGTTCATTATTTTCTCACAATATAGAATTCTAGTTATTTTCTTTCAGTACTTAAGATACCATGCTATTATTTTCTTGGCGTTAGAAGTTCACCAATAACTTCAAACAGATGTTTTTTTGTACTTCATCTGGCTTTCTTCTGTTTTCTTGGCAAGAGCATTGGCTCTTGCCAGCAAGCCACTCCACCACAGCCTCCATTCTTATTGGAAATTTATATACTTTAATAAGTCAAAGCCTCCATTCTTATTGGAAATTTATATACTTTAATAACTAGTATTATGAATTCCCCGTACCAGGATTAGTTTTGAAAATTTATAAGCTATGATTGTTTATTTACCTGCAAGAAATTTATAATCTCAGTATCATGTACTCCCCCAACTATGTTACTAATTTCACCAAATGTATAAATTTATTTAAAGACAACTTTTATTATGTTGTCTTTGGTTCTATTTCTTTGGTTGTCTAGGCAAATATTGGTTCTATTTCTTTGGTTGTCTAGGCAAATCACATGGAAATTGTAACTTTGTTATATCATTTCTATTACCCACCTTAATTCTTTTCCTTGACTTATTGTATTTGTTGAAACTTCCAGAAAAGTGTTAAAATATACTGATCGCATCCTTCTGTGCTTGTCTTTCATGGGAATTTTCCAGTATTTCACAATAGTGTGTGCACATTTCTCATGTTAAACAAAAAATAAAACACCTATCATTCGAATTCTAAAATGAGTTCTGTCAGGAATTAATGTTAAATTATATGGATTCCTATTATCATATTTTTGTGTGTGATGAGAAAGTTTAAGATCTACTCCTTAGCAACTTCCGAGGATATAATACAATATTGTTACCTACAGTTGCCATTGTCAGCTTCCTCCGTCGTTATTCATTTCAGGTATATAAAACAATTGTTAACTATAGTCATCACATTAGATCTTCACAACTCATTCATTTTATCACCGAAGGTTTATACTCTTTGACCAACATCTCCCCATTTTCCTCACCCCCAACCCTTGACAACCACCATTCTATTCTCTATTTCTATGAGTGTGGCTTTTTTTTAGAAAGAACACATAAATAATATCATACAATATTTGTCTTTCTTGGTCAGACTCACTTCATTTAGCACAATGCTTCAAAGTTCATCCACGCTGCTGTAAATGCTAAGATTTCCTTCTTTCTCATGGCTTAATAATAGTCCATTGTATATGTATACTGCATTTTCTTTATCTATTCATCTTTTGAAGGATGTTTAAGTTATATATATCTTGGTTATTATGAATAATGCTGCAATAAACATAGGAGTGCAGACATCGTCTCAGGATCCTGATTTCATTTCCTTTGGCTAAAACCCAGGAGTGGTGTTGCCAGATTATCAATAGTTTGGAAATATCTATTATGTTCTTCTGTTCATTTTACAGTCGGATTGTTTTTTTTTTTATGTTGAGATTATGAGTGCTTAAATATTTTGGAAATTAGCCCCTTTCAGATAAATGGCTTGCATATATTTTCTCCAATTCCATAACTTGCCTTTTCATTTTGTTAACTGTGTCTTTTACTCTGGAAAGCTTTTTAATTTGATTTAGTCCAAACTATTAATTTTTGTTTTGTTGCTTGTGCTTTGGGTGTCACATCCAAAAAAATTGTTGTCAAGAACCTATGTCAAGGAGCATTTCCCCTATGAGTTTTATTCCCCTTCGAAGAGTATTATTGTTTCAGGTCTTAAATTTAAGTCTTTAATCCATTCAGAATTAATTTCTGTGAGTGGTATAAGATGGGGTCTAATTTCATTCTTTTGCCTGTGAATATCCAATTTTCCAACACAAGTTATTAAAGAGACTAACCTTTCTTTATTGAGCATTCTTGGCTTCTTGTCAAACATTATATGTATATGCATATATATATATATATGTTTATTTCTGAGCTCTGCTGCTCCATTGGTGTGTGTGTCTGTTTTTATGCCAGTACCATACTGTTTTGTTGAATTACCTTTTTTTTCTAGCTCATCGAGCTTCTTTAAAACAGCTGTTTTGAATTTTTTTATTGGGTAAGTCACAGATGTCTTTGAAAAATTATGATATTTTGGTGGTGTCATGTTTCTTTGACTTTTCATATTCCTAGAAGTCTTATGTTGCAGTCTTCATCATCTCCTCCAATCTTTACTGTCTGATTTCCATCAGCCCGGCTTTCTCAGACCTTCTATGGATACACCTGCTTCAAACTTCTTGCTCCCTCTTGTGGCAGAACTCTTAGGCTTGTATGCCTTCTCTAGATCCTCAAAACACCACACTAGGTGCGGACAGTCTCCCTTTTGCTTTCTCAAGGGCAATGCTAAATGATCCAGTCTGTGGTCTCTTCCAGGCCCACAGACTGGGCTTGCTTTCTACTTGCACTCACTAGCTTTCTGCAAAAGCTTGCTCTCACCAGTGTCTTGAGTGTGCACAGGACCACGAGGTGGGGAAGGTATGGGTGAAGTACATGGAACACTGGATGTGCCTGTGGGTTAGTTGAGACCTGTGGGTGGAGTCCATGAAGTAGTTAATAGAATCCATATTCCTTTGATATTCCTCTCAAGCCCTGGCTTCTGTTCTTCCATCCAGTCCTGGCCCCCCAATCATGCAGCTCACAATTCAGAATAGGGATGAGATGTGACAAGAGAGAAAGGGGCCTCGTTGGCAGCATCCCACACAGCTGGGGAAGCTGTGTGCTCACTCACATGTTCTTATTTTTCCCTAAGAGAAAAATCACGGGTTGAAAAGGAATCTCTTGGCACTGTGCTGCACCCACCGCCTTTGGGGAGGGCTAATGCAAGCAAAGTCAGACTGTTCCCCTTACTCTCTCCAATGCATTCAGTCTCAGATTTTTTGCTCCAACTGTATGCTGGAACTTCTCCGTTGGACTCCCGAACTTCCACAAAGGCCCTTTTCCTTGTGAGTGATTGTCTCAGTCAGTGTTCTCTAGGGGCTCCGAGACTGCGGCTGGGAGGAGATGGAGCCAGTTCATGAGCCACTTTAGGGTCCACAGCCAGGACTGAGTCTGTATGCCTATTATCTGTAATATCGGTGAGACTCCTCTTGAGTCCTGGTGTATGGTGCTGGCGACAGAACCTAAGCCAAACAGGGCTGTAACTGGGTCATCAAGATTACAGAGCTATTAATAAGTCTACAGCCAGGACTGCAGTGTGCGAGTCAGCTGCCTGGATATGGGCCTGTCTCCTCAAAATGACTCTCCTCTTTCTTAGATTGCACTGGGGTTTCACAGTCTTCTACCTGGAACCCGCAACTCCCACAAAAGCATTTTTATGCATAGATGGATGGCAAATTATTTTGTTGAGGTGGGGTTGTCTTATTTGGTTACCAACATCACTGCTCTAAAGATTTTCTTTAATCTAGCATTTGACAAAATGCATTTATGTATTTCCTTATATTAAGCTATTGTTGCTTTCTTGGGATAATGTCAATTTATTATGGCATATTGTTCCCATATTATATTTCCAAATTTGTTTTATTAACAGTTTATAAAGGATTTTGCTTCTATATTTATTAGTGAGATAGGGTTAGTGGCTATATGTATACACACACACACACATACACACACACCTATATATATATATATACATATATATATATATATATATATATATGGAGCCAGTTCATGAGCCACTTTAGGGTATATATATATGTATATATATATATATTATATATATAGCAGATAGTGAAGTTTGAATCATTTAATATTTCTTTCCATATTTTTTCTCTTGCCTTGTTCAACTCTAGAGACTGGAAATTTAAAATAGTCAACTTCCCAGCCTCTTTTGCAACTGAAAATGGACATAAGACTTGATTGCGATTTTTGACACAAAAGCAAATGTCTGAGAATGCCTTTGATTGCCTGTGCCTCTTTTTTTATTTCTTCTGCTTCTTCTTTCTTCTACTTTTCTTCTCCTTCCCTATCTGGTAGGACTCCTGCTTAGAATGTGGTATGAAAGAAAGAACAAAACAGAAAATTGATCAATAAAACAGAGTTGGTTCTTTAAAACAACTGATAATATATTCAGAATTTTGACACACATGATCAACAAAAAGGAAGACAGAAAAAATGATATCGGCAATGAAAAGATATAATTTGATATTCAAAATATTTCATATGCTATTCAAAGAATATTAGCAAAAAAGAATAACACTATAAAATTAACTTAAAAATATGATAAAATAAAAAATTTCTAGGATAATGATTCTGAAACTTGACTGTGCATCAGAATCTCCTAGAGGACTTGCCGAACACAGATTCCTGGGCCCTGGTCCCAGAGTTTCCGATTCAGGAGTCTGGGGTTGAGGCCTGAGTAGTCGAGCAAGTTCCAGCTGATGTGGCTGGTTCAGGAACAATACTTTCAGAAGCACTGTCTAGGAAAATATAAATTCCCAAATTTGACTTAAGAATAAATTGAAAACCAAAAACCTAAATATAAGAAGTAAAATGATAAAAAACTCTTAGAAGAAAAACTTAGGAGTAAATTGTCATGACATGTAAAATGTCAAATAAATCATTAGCAAACTAAATTTAAAAAAAACTCCAAGAATCAGATGAGAAAAAAAACATATAATCATCTCATTAGATGCCAAAAAATCATTTGAAAATTCCAAGAGAAAAGGATAGATGAGAATTTGAAGATAGCAGGTAGAAACTATTTTGTCAACCAATTTGGTTGTTCAAGGAAAGACGCATGATCGTATAGCTGAAGGACGCTACAGGATCCAGGAGAAACAGTGTATGGCATGGTAGTGGTAGTGGTCATGGTGTGTGTGCATGTGTGTGCATGTGTGTGTGTTCGCGTGTGTGTTTTAAAGATAGGATACCTTGAAACATGTTCATAAGTTGATTAGGTTGGAGCCAGGAAAGAGAGGAAAGTCAAATGTACAAGAAAGGAGCTTCCGGACTAAGTAACAGTCCAGAGGAATTGGAAGGGAATAGTATCAAGAACGGAGCTTTGAACAGAAGATAGGCTCAATCCACAGGGAAGGAAGTAAGAATTGGTGATATCAGGATGGTAAGTTGAAAAAGGTCAAGTTGGTTTACATATATTTCCCTGTAAAGTAGGATGTGAATTCAGATGTTACAGAGCTCAGGTGAGCGAAGAGCTGAAAAGTGTGGAGACTGAATTCCCTTAGGAATTCAATGGTGACCCAGAATCCAGTGAACAAAAGAGTGTTCGGGGTGTGGAAATATGGCAGCAAGTGCAGATTTTTCTTTCAAAGACCAAGATTGAAAGGGAAATAGGCAAATAGAGTTGGCAGTGAGGTTTCTAAAGAAAATCATTCAAATTTTAAAATAATTTCTCAGTATTCAAGACTCGCCATACATTATGGTAGAAGATGTGTCATTAGCTGATGTGTGATACAATTTGTTTTTTTGTTGTTGTTGTTTGTTAACGAGACATCAGGCACTGCATTGTAAATGCACAATCAACTACAAATTACCTCTCATCCAAAGGAAAGAAAAATTGGCACCAAAAACTCCAGCAAGCACATAAATGTAAAAGCTAAGGGTTTCTGAGCTTTCCATTCAAATCAAGAATTTTTTCTAAGAAAAAAAAAGATAACTACTGAATGAAGCTCTTTATTCTCTATAATAGCCACTTCCAATTAGCTTTCTTCTACAATCCATAAAATGGGCAAATATGGTGGGAGGGATCAAAGAGAACAAAGCAGGCTTTCGAAAGTTAGAAAATTTCAATTTAGCAAATGATATGGATAACAAGCCCAAATGCAGCCTTTTTCAACTTTCCTCTTAAATGCTGATGAGGACACAGGGAAGAAAAGACAAAATTTCATCAACTGGGTTAAAAATCAATCTATCACAAAGATTTTATTTTATTTTTTCACAAGAATCTTAGAGAATTAGAATTTGATGAGGCAGCCCACACAAGCTTTGTTATTAGAAATAGAGCAAACCTGCTGGCAGCATAAAAAAAGAGGGAGGAGAGGAAAATATGGTCTCTTTCCCCCACCGTGTGTGTCTTGATTGGAAAGCTTCAGGTGAGTAACAGAAAATCTAAACCGCTTTACGGCTGCAGAGCTGGAGCTGATTTTTGAGGCACCAATAAGGCTATGTCGCCCTCTACTTCACAACTCCACCTGTCACTAAACAGAATCTTTCCCCTTACAGCCCATAATTCCCTAAAAACAACAGTCTAAGTATATGACAAGGGCCAAGGGAAGAAATCCTGAAAGGTAGGCCCATAGAAACCAATTGAATATTGAAACACCAAAGAACATAGAGTTAGAAGACTGTCTCTTAGTCCCACAGAGACCCACTAAGTGGGTTAATAGTGCCGAGAGCTGGCGCCTTACAACGCTCTCCAGTTGTAGCTGTCAGATGAGGTTTCTCCCATCATGCAAACCGCGCAGAGGAGCAAGGCGTTCGGCGAGTCAGGATTCTGAAGGCTTCTGGAGAGGAGCCGTGGAAGACCTGAGGCTTGCGAGGGAAGATCCGTAGTGCTGCGATATGACATACTTTAGGGTCAGAGAAAGAGGAATTGGGGGAAGGGGCAGGCGGAGAACCTAAGATGGTATTTCTCTACCTGTGAAAGAAGAAAGCTCTCTAGAGTTAAGTAAAGGGGCACTTTGAATGGAAAGCTCCAGTTCCGAAATTGAAAATGTCTCCCTGCTGCAAAGGAAGAAGTTCTGGCAAAATGCTGGGCACTACACACAAGGCTTGATTTGTGTCCTTTCCAGATATGTCGCTGCCATACCTAGAGATTCTGGCCAACTGTTTCAAGGACTTCAGCAATATTAATCGGTCATAATGGTGGCACTGTTGATGTTGGAAAACAAAACAGCTCAGCAGAGTTGGCAGTAAGCCCAGCCATGCCTGACGGATTGGTGCCCACCAGTGCAGGAGCAGCCCCTTCACCCAAACGGGGGTGTGGGGGAGGTGCTCCCTTCTTTGTGTCAGTGTAGGTGTGAGTGCTGCCAAGTGGAGCAGTTCTGTCTGTTCCATGGTGGACAGCCACCTTCTATTGAGCCTGCCAGCACTATAGGTAAAACTGGAATGGGCTGGCTGCAATCCCAACTCTTTTGTTTAACTTAACTATATTTTAACTACAAATGCATGACATGCTAATTACTAATACTTAGGAAGCACAGAAAGGCACAAAGAAGCCGTGTCTCTGGAAAGCCCCACCATTGGCCATCTTTTCATTTTCCATGCTAAGGCTTCCTCACACTTCCCATCATGTCGGCTTCCCAGAGCTATTGCTCTACAATGCTAAAAGAACTTCCATGCCAAGGACCCCCCCATCTGTTTTGCTGTATGCTTTCACTTCCAGCTCTACTCCTTCCACATTAGGGTGTGTTGATGGGGCTCTTCTAACGTGCTCCACTTTCTCAAGTAGAAAACTTGAGGAATGATCTTGGGCGTCTTTCACCAACCTCAGCCTGCCTATACTTTAGGTGGTAGGAATTCTTTTACTAGCTACTAATACGAAGAAAGGTGTTTCCTCTTTATCTTCTGGCAGCTTGACAGAGAAGAGAGAAAGGGATTTTAGGCAAAAAGAATGACACAAAGACATGGAGGTACGAAAGACATGATGTCCTGGGGAATGATGAGTAATTTAGGGTGGAGAGGCTATACGGTGTATAGAGAGTAGAGTGAAGAGAAGGAAATGAGAATTAAGGGGAGGGTTGAAGTGAGATAGAACAAACTTGAAAGCTATATGTATTAGTTTCCTCTTGCTGCTATAACAAATTACCACACACTTAGTGGCTTAAAACAACACAGATTTATTATCTTGCAATTCTGAAGATCAGAAATCCAAAATGGGTCTTCCAGGTGAAAATTAAGGTATTAGCAAAGCTGCATTTCTTCTGGAGATTCCAGGGGACAATCTGTTTTCTTGCCTTTTCAGCTCTTAAAGGCCACCTGCGTTCCTTGGGTTATAGCCTCTTCCTTCATCTACAAAGTACAACACTCCAGCCCCTGCTCTGTCCACATCTTCTCTCTGGCCTTGATCCTCCTGCTTCCATCTTATAAGGAGCCCACCCAGATAATCTAGGATAATCTCCTCATCTCAAGATTCTTAACTTAATCTCATCTCTGTAGTCTCTTTTGCCATTTAAGGTAATACTCAGAGGTTCCAGAGATTAGGACATGGACATCTTTGGGGAGCCATTATTCAGCCTACCACACCATGCTAAGGAATCTGAACTGTAATGTCAGCCATGGATCGAAACCTCAGTGCCTACCAAGACCAGGCAGGTAAAGTAACTAAACGAAGAGGTCTGGGTATTAGACAATAGAGAAGAACAGAGAAAGTGGCAAGTTAGAGACCTCATGCTCTGTCCAAAGGGAATAACAGTTTCTCAGCTCGTAGTATCACTAAAATAAATGCAAACCAGTGTTTCCCTATTACCTGATTCTTCTGGAGGAGCTGGGATCCAGATTTTTATGTAAAATTTACCTATATAATGAACAATTGCTGGAATCCCACAAGGATTTTTATGTTGGGTAGTAACATCTATTAGAACATTTCCGAGGCAATTCTGAGGAAAAGAGAATGGATCAGAAAATAACTGCAATATAAAGGAGAATAATGAAGAAAGCCTCACCGTGATGGGGTCACTGTCAACAGAGGAAGAACAGATTCAAAAAATATCCATAAGAAATAATTCATAAGACTTGAAATTGCACATGGGCTCTGCAGCCTTCATGGAGAAATGTAGCCAGAGAAGGGTGACATTCCCAAGGGAACCGGCACAGAACCAGGTGCCTACATACCTGAGCACAAAGCCCTGGGAAACCAGAAAGTAAGTTCTGAAAAAATATTGGTTAGAGAGGTATGAAGATTACCAATTAAAAAAGAAAAAAAAACCCACAATGTAAGCTCTTTTAGCCTTGTTATTTAGACAGAGCTTTAAAAATCACATATCACTCATGTGTTTTGTAACAATAAAAATAATGTGTTTATTGTTGAAAGTAAACATTTGGAAAATGCTGAAAAAGTATGATAAGGAAAACTAAAGTGGCTCGTGCTCCTAGGGCGGGTCTTCTCAATCTCAGCACTGCTAACATTTTCAGCTAGTTAACTCTCCGTTGTCCTGAGGGAACATGTCCCATGCACTGTAGGATATCATACCCACTCCACTCATGACATCCCTCCAGACAATGTCAAATGTCCCCTGGGGGATGAAATTGCCCCAGATGAGAACCATTGTTCCAGAATATAGAAGATGTTAACACTTTGTTAACACTTTTAACACTGATTACTTATCACTAGTCTTTATGTTTTACAACGTAAATTTTAAATTCTATGCTCAGTCCAGGCTCCTACCTTAATTCTCTGTTAACATATTGGAAATAAATCATACATTCCCATGTATACGTCATGGTTTATTGAACCATCCCTCAGTGTTGGAAATGAAGATTGTTTCCAATTTTACACTATTAGAAATAATGTCATGATGACCATACTGACACAAAAATCATTTTCTGTAACTCCGATGATTTCTCTAGGAAAGATGTCTCAAAATAGAGTTAACAAACCAAACAGCACTGAGATGTCTTTAAAATGATGAGCAGAAGATGCAGGTGGCACCACGTGGGCGAGGAATACAGTGCCCAGTATATGAATCACTTCTTCTCAAGATAAAATGACATTCTTTGAGCTAAAATTCTTTTTAAAAAATCAGTCTTTGCCCAATTAATCAAAAATTAAATGATAGAATTTCTGAATTTTGTATCCAACGAATATTCTTAATGTTAAGAACCTGCCTCTGCTTGCTAAGTATTAAATGAGCAATTTAGAAACTAGTATCACGGGGGACATAAGAAATGTTTTCATTAAATAAGTAAATATACACAGAGACACACAAATTTTGTAGATCATGACCTTAAATTCTTTAAATCTAAGGTATTCTGAAAAGAGCATCTTAACTTACAGGTGCTTCTGATATTGGAACTAATTGGAAATTACCCATGTAAATCTTCTGATTTTGCATCTATTCTTAGATGCAAAAGTCATAGTATGCACTCATCCAGGCTGGGCTACATCTCACAGGAAAGAAGCCAATACAAGAAGCAGAACATTGAGAAGGGCAGTGCAAGACAAGGAGACTCCTGCACTGACTGATGGTGGAGCAATCAAGGGTCAATGCTGCTGTCATGTGATCATCAGCAAATGCTGCCAGTGGGTGAAAGTAAATGGCATTTCTAGTGTGTATTTGGTCTTAAATGAAATTTTGTGGGTTATAACGAGAATTACACACACGCACATGTATATGCTATGACAAGATGAAACATGTTTTCCTTACCGTGGGTCTCAATCAAAATATTTTAAAGCCACTAATGTCAAAGAGAGAGATGTGAGGTGGTATGTCAGTCCACATTCTCCAAGAAGTAAATGTCAAGATAGAATTAGACATGCAGGAGATTTATTGGTGGAACTACTGTCAAGGAGAAAGAGGGAGGGAGCAGGAGAAGTCAGAAAGAGCGTTCACACTGTGATGCCCATCTGACACCCCAAAAGGAGAGAGGGCAGAAAGGTGGTTTGGGCAGAAAGTGCTGAAGCTCTGAGATAGATAGTCTTGGCCAGGGTGATGGGGACGTCAGAGCAAATTTTGCCCTCTGGAGCTGTCCTGTGTGGGGCAGGAATGGTCCCGTAAAAAAATTACTCCTGCCCTGGGAGAACATAACCTTAGCATGAAAGTGAGGACAGATTCTTAAATGCAGCTTTGGAGGCTATCCACCAGCTAAGCTATTTGCCGCAGGTTCTCTTGAAGGGAGATCTTTGGCTATTATGGAGAGGTCAAGGGGGAAAACTGTCTCCATAAGTTAAGTCCTTCTCTGTGGCATTTGCATGTGCTACTGGCAGGAGTTTGTGTTCTATAGAGAGAATCCTTGGGTTCAAATTCCAGCTCCAAGGCCAGTACACAAATGAGGCAAGTGGGGCCTCTAGGACATAAAATTTAAGGAGGCCCTTACTCCCTGAGGGGAGCTTGCATAATCCTGAGAGTGAGTGCTTCCTTAAATTCTGTGCCCTGGGGCCTCACCAGAGTCCCAGCCTTGCCCATTTACTAGCTACATGACCTTGAGCCACTTACTAACCTTCTGTTTCCTAATCTGTAAATTGGAAGAAAAAACTGCACCCTACTCACAAAGACCATTGTGAGTATTAAATGAATTAATGAATATGAACATTTTGGACATGGCTTGCCACCTAGTAATAATGATGATATAAGATTGACTGCTTATATTATCCTCAGTATTACATTCAAGTTTAAAATTAAGATTTTCAGGCACTATCCCACTGCCCCAAACAATTTTGATTCAGCAGGTCTGGAGCAGAATGGAAGAGAGTGTCTTTGCAACACCCTCCCTTAGTTATTCTTTTGTGCACCCAGGTCTGAGTATCACTGACCAGCTTCTCCTCCTTCAACTCTCCTCTTTTACTCTTCAGCCACTTGCACTTCATTTGTCTCATTATTGTTCCAAGTACTCCAACGTGGGCAATGAAGGCAAAATGTACCAGATGTGCTTTCAGCCCAAAGAAAGCCATAGGGAAGAATCCAAGGTATGCAGGGTCAATCTCACAACAATATGACCTTGAGGAGGTCAAATCACTTCATCTCTAGCCATGAGAAGTAGGTGACCTAAGGTCCCTTCCCAACACACAGGCCTCAATTCTGTGTTACTATCGTCCCATCTGAAATGAGCTCTTCTGCCTTCTCCTCATATATTTCTCATCCTCCCCTTCTGATTCTCTGAAACCACCTCAATAGCACCTCCTCAAGAACGCAATCACTCGGCTATTCATGGTACTCCGATCACAACAAGGTGCGGGCTTGTGAGCTGCACATACCCTTTCACACACAGAGATGCTTCAGGTACTGTGAATGCCTCCAAGCTGACTGGCATGGGACCCCAACAGTGCCCTCGCCCACAGCTTTGAAGTCTGATATCCTCACTATGCAGCTGGCGAGAAGTGCACAGGTGTGATTTCAATCGGGCCTTGTGAGGGACAATAGCTTCTGATTGGGATGCCATCCCACCCATGTTAGAAATCGGCTACAGTATAATCAGCAACTTTGGATTAAAAGACAGCATCACTCCACAGCTAACTTCTGTTCTAAAGGGATCACTTTAATATGGAAAACACAAACCAAAAATCTTGAGACACTGAAATGTTCTGCCTGATTCTCAAAGAAAGACTGAAGTCAAAATAAAAGCAACAGTTCCAAAGCCTGAGGAGGAAGTCGCTGGGGCAGGGAACACATCTAAATCTGACTATCAATTCAATCTATCAGCCTGCATTCATTACACATTATGGCGTGCCCGGAATGTATGGCCTTACCCATCACCCAACTCAGTGGGGGTGGTGCTGGTAGTGGCAGATAATGATGCCACGGCAAGTAATTGTTGCTATGATTTATTGAGTACTGACTATATACTAGGCACAGCATTTTATAAGCACATTGTCTAATTTAACCATCATGACAACCTTATGAGGTTGGTATTATCATCATTATATAGATGTAATTACTGAGGCACAGAGAGGTTAAGTAATAGACTCCAAACCATGAAGTTAGAAAGTAGAGATTCTAGGTCTGTCTGGCTCAAAAATCACTGTTCTGTTTTAAGGAAATGCCTTTGAACAGAATAAAACAAAAAAGTAAGACATGGCTCTGCCTTCTGTATTATGATATACAGTTAGAGAAAGCATCAAACATACAAGATACAAACAGGGGGAGGGGAGCCAGTTTTGAAAAGGGCACAAATTCTGCAGAAGTAGAGAGAGCACCAAAGAGAAGATATAATTTTTAAGATAGAAGTGGGTTAGAGAGTACATCTCGTTGCTGATCCATCTCGTTATCTAAGCAGGGCTGGGAAGACTATAAAACCTGAGATCTGAAACTCAACCTGTCTCAAGGAGTGGGTAGGATCCAGGGGCCAGACCCAACAGAGTATTAGCAGCAGTGGATCTAGGCAGTGTCTGCCCCAAAGTGATGTAACCTAAGGAAGCAGAGTATCCTGGTGGAAGGACAGGGAGCTCCATGTGAAGGGAATGGAAAAGGGATTTTTTTTTTTTTTTCTGCTGAATAGGAGAGGAAGGTTAACAAAGTAGATCAGAAAACAGGCCAGGTTTATCTAAGTCTCCATCAATCACAAGCTGTGTGATCTTGGACAAGTTACTTATTTCCTGACTCTCTTTATTCATCTGGAAATCAAAGATAATAATGGCTCTTAAATCATAAAGTTATGAGGAAGATTAAAATGGTTCATAGAAAACACTTAGCGCAGTGTCTGAAATAGGTTAAGTACTCTGTAAGGGCTTGCTGCTATTTTAGTCACACACGGGACATAGTAGAAATGGTTAGAAGGAGTAAGTTATCAGAACTGGAGAGGTCAGAAAGGGGAATAGTGAAGCAGATAAGAATGACAGCCTGGAAGAACTTGGTGGCAAAGGGATATACCTTGGGTGGTGGACAATAGGCACATGGTTATAGAAGTACCATAATAATTGATCCTTTAATTTGTGTCAGATTCTAGTCTAAACACTACATGACAGTTCATTTGCACCTCATCGCAACATCTGTGATGTAGATTAGACTATAGCTCTATTTTACAGATGGGAAGTATCTTGCCCAGGGCCATACAGCGATTAAGGAGTGAAATTGGGATTCCAAAGAGACATCAGATGATCTACTTATTGCCCTCAGGTTTCTATTAAATCCTTGATTCAGAATTATTTTGGTGCCTGTATTAGGTGTTGGGGAGCATTTTGGTCATATCTAGACGCTAAACTAAGTTCTCTTTAACCACTAACAATCCTAGCTACTCAATGAAATGACATTTTGTGTTCGGATACATTTGATCTAATCTCATCTAATGTATGTAGATTGTTATGATCACCTCCACACACTTTACCCATTCCAACCACTATTGACTCAATTCCTCATTCAAGCAATACCTGTTGTTAAGTTCTTTCCTACATTCTAGGTACCGTTCAGGCCATAGAGACTCAAAGATGAATAAAACACAGAGACAGAGAGTGGGTAAATGGATAACCTCAGAACATTCTTATAAATGCTCTGATAGAAACATTAAATGACTTGTGTATATATGGGGGTACCGTGGATGGGGGCCAGGTAAGAGGCCAACTGCCTCACTTAAGAGAAGCAGCTTTCGAAATCTAGGATTAGATTAGCTCTTGGACACTCACTCTTATCCCCATTTCCTTCCATCTCCGCCTGCTCTGTGCCTGACTCCTGCTTCTTCTCAGTCCTACTTATATTCCTCTGACCATATTACATACAAATTGACAAATGAGTATTAAAGATGAGACTTGCCTCTTTCCCAAGTCAGATGTTGGACAACAGAGAGATGGAGAAGGAATTAACTTCTGAGGGGAGTGGAAGGGAGAGAACCATGGCAGAAAAAGTCTATATATTTCATTCTAAGATAAAGAGAATTTTGCGTGGGTTTTTTTTTTTTTGTATTGATAACTAATATTCAATGTAGCTATAAGTGGAATGCTAATCAGGGCAAAAAAATCCTTTTTTAATGACACCACAGGGGTCATCCTAGTCTTCCTCTATTTTTATGGACTTTAACTTTTTACTTGATATAATAAGGCATGGTTGAGGGTTTTTTTTTTTTTAGAAGTTTGTATTACCTTTATAATTAAAACAACAACATAAAAATAAAAGCCAAGGATATTATATTAACAAGTTCAACACATAAGTTCAAGCCATAAGATAAATACAAAAGGCAATGAGACATATACTCTACCTGTAAGGAATTTATAATTTTATAAGGTGTGATGGAGTAGAAAGTCAATATTGCCCCAGAGAAACAATTAAATAACCCGACTAGATATGAAGATCTGACAGTTACTCATGGTCCTCGTAGCTAATATTCTCAACATGCTTTTGAACTGTTCTGATAAAGATATTACAGGAGTTATCAACACTTTCAAGCTTTTTATTATTGTTTCAATTTATTAGAGCAGCAGATTCTCTATTTGTCATGAAACTTAGCTGTTCTTGAACAGGGAAGACCAAACCGAACAAGCAAACGAACAACTACTGAAAACTCTTAGTTTAAATTCTTTGAAGTGTGGCAGAAGAGAACTCACTTTCCAATGCTTTTTATAACCTGATCAGCAGCAATAAGCCATCTAGCAGTCTAGCGATCAATTTAATACTGCGAAATTCTATATTCTGGTAACCAATGCAAATGAATGAAAGGAGTCTAATATACACATAAGTGATTAGGATGACTCCTCTAGCCAGTTCCCACAACCTGTAATCAAAGTCAGGGTATGATCTTTTAGTAAGTTTGAGGAGGAGAAACTCTCTCCTTTATGCAAAGGCCTTATATATGGGTGATAATGACAAACATCAGGAAGACTGCATTGGCCTAAAACGTTTCCTGATCTGCTGCTGAAAATTCCATGATTAGTATTTTTCCCACTTTGTATCTTGCTCTTTTCCTCTGTTAAATTCAAAAATTTGAGAGCTTTAGAGAGGAAGTTATAATCAATTCAGTTTTGGTCAATAAACATGTATTGAGTGTTTCTCACAGACCACCACTACACTAGGCTTAGGATACAAAGCTGAGTAAAACGCATTGCTTGATTTAAGGACCACATAATCTAAGAAACTATTTTCTAAAGCCAGCCCAAAGGATTGTGAAAGTTTGCAACTGAGGTCCTTGTTAAATAAAAATAGAGGTTTCCCAAGCTTTATTCCAGAGATCCTGATTTAATAGAAGTTCTCCAGGTGATTTTGCTATACAGTCCGAATTAGGATTCATCAGTGTAGGAAAGAGACTAAGACATTCGCAAAATTAGTTATTATAATTCAGTGTTTTAAATTCTACAACAGAAGCATCTATAAAGTGCAATGGGGGCAAGCAATTAATATTGACGGGGAGGATGAAGTGGGAAGCCCACAGGTTAAATATGGCATTTACACTGGCAGTGATGGATGAATGGAGCTCATTTGGTAGACAGGGAGTGGGAGAGAAGGGCATTCCAGGCAGAGAGAAAGCTTGAGTGAAGATGCTTAGAGGAGGGAAAGTACACTGCCTGCTGTGCTTTCAACAAAGATAAGTGGGATATGGAGGACATGTGGACAAAGGGGATGAAACTATGGGAGAATTAACTAAAAGGCCACAGACAAGCAGGGAAAATGCATGAAGCCATTAATTTAAATGTAGATCTATTCATGTGTTTATTCATTCACTTATTCACTCAACAAATATTTATTGAGCACCCACTGAGCATTTTGTCAGATAAAGACCATAGGATAGTTCAGCAGACAAAGGAGCCTTGGAGCATAGGAAGGGAAAATAAGATGCTCAAAGGTGACTCACTTCCTCATTTAAATACAAATTATTGAAAATATTGGGTTTAGAGACCTGAGACTGGAGATTCCCAAGATGTGGCTAATTTGCACTTGATTGCAGGAACTGGAATTAGATAATGTATGTGCAAATCATTTGTAAACATATATTGCTACATAAATGTTTAGACTGCTACATATTCATACAAAAATAGAACCATGCGTGAAGAGTGAGGGAAGATTGGTCCCAAGACAGGTCATTTACTAAAGAGTTAATTTATTCCAGTAAAGTACTTTAGAACCATGAGCTTGTAGAAGCAAGACTTGCCAGTACTTGTTATCAGGTCTGATTTTTGGTTCCTTAATTCTCTACCATACAAGTCTTCCACTGGGATCACAAGCCATAGACACTGATTCTGCTCAGAGAATTTCTCTGGCTGAAAGATTTCAGCCAGGAAATTTATGCTGCTAACATTTACCTTTCTTTTTTCTTTTGTTGTATTCTGTTTTCTGGTTTGAAATATTTGTGAGAATTTGTTTTGCTTCTTTTTTATTGTTTTGTTTTGTTTTTATTTTGTTTTATTTGCTTCATTTAACTTTTTTTTTTTTTTGTAGGGAAGTACAGTGTAGACTTTATTGATGAGATTCATAATTCATGACAAGGTAGGTTTCTAAAGCCCCGCCTACTCTCAGGACACCCGGGATAGGAATGTATCCAGGAGAAGATTCTTAATGATTAAGGAATAGAATTGGGCCTGTGTCTTAGGCAGCTTGGCCTATCATAACAAAATGCCATAGGCTGGGTGTTTTGAACAAAAGAAATTAATTTTCTTACAGTTATGGAAACTGGAAGTCCAAGATCGAGGTGTCAGCATGGTTGGCTTTTAGTGAGCTCTCTTCCTGGCTTGTAAATAGTTGCCTTCTCTCTGGTGTCTCTTCTCGAAAGGTCACTAAATGCCATCATGAGGGCCTCTAATTACCTCCCAAGACTCCCATCTCCAAATACCATTATACTGGGGGTTAAGGCTTCAGTATATGACTTTGAGGAACGCAGTTACTTCTACAACAGCCAGTTACCCCCAAAGGCAAGAGCCTTTCTCTTATGCTGAGGCTGATGGTCTGATCCAGGGTGTTTATTCCTTAGAAGGCACATGGTCTATGAAGCCCACCACATAGATGCCATAGCCAAGTTCATCATTATATTAGAAAATAAGCTGAATAAAGTCATTGTGAGGGCAAAGACAGATCCAACATCAAAGGTGGAGGACTGGGTATCATTGTAAAACCTTGGTATCACTTAGGATGCCTCTAAGGGGACTCTCAGATACCCGATTCACTATTTTTTTGATGTCATATTTTGTACCTTTCTCCAGAGGTCAGGTCAGATCCATGAGAGACACAATAGGGGCAGGAAATTGAGAGACCATGTCAGTGAATTTCCTGTTGAACTCACGGAGATCCTGCCCACAGCCTCAGCAGTGCCCGTGGATATAGGGATTGTGTTCCAGGAAGCACCCCAGGAACATGCCAGTTTTCCAGAGGAGCTATCTAAAGCTTTCTATATGACAGCAATAACATGGACATGGTTACCAATCTCTCCATAATGCCAATGTTGTCATAATCACCTGAGCCAAGAGTTGGTGCTTACGGCTTTGCTGACACACTTGAGGAAGTGATCACACATCTTATGATTCACTGCTACCACAACCATGGCAGCATTAGCAGAAGGAGCAGAGATGATAGCCCTTTAAATGAAGCCCAGCCTTCTATAAGGTAGTGAAGACACCAGTTGATACCACAATATATTTAGCAGCAGCATCACCCCCACTTGATAGTATGAGATAGAGATGCTCTTCCCATTGATTACAGGCTTCCCAGTCTCAGCTAGACAGTGCCATTGAACTTGCCATGGACACTAAATCCACAGATTATGTGGTTGAGGTCAGTGAGAGAGCCAATGATGGTGACGATACTGCTTTATCAGTGTTGAAAGCAGCCCTTCCTAGTGTGCCGGCACCCAATATGGCCAAATCTGTTTATTCTGACCTCATCCTCATGTCTTAGGGATGTATATGGCACTCCACAAAAAGGCAAAGCCAGCTGTTGAGTGGGAAGGAGGTTTTTCTTAAGGAGGCAAGATGGTAACATGGTTCTAAATACCTGATCTCTCCTCCTTTCTTATGTTTTCAATGAAATAACCAAAGAGGAACTCATCTGTGTTAGCACTAGGACACAGAGGTGAGTGCCAGCACATGTGCATGAAGATTTCTTAGACATATTGTACAGAAGGAACCACTGAGGGCTGATTTGAGACCCTCAGAGTGGACATACTGGAGAGAGTAAAAACGTGGCTAAAGAAATTCCCTGGGCCAAAGCACACAGCCCCTGTGGCTCATGGGACAGGTGTTTTACTTATTTGTCCATTGAGACCGTTGAAAGGTTTTAACTAGGGGAATGACGTATTGGATTTCTATTTTTAACAGGTTGAGACCAGTTAAAGAACTTGAACTAGAGTGGTGGCAGTAAAAATGGAATAAAGTGGACGGATTTCCCAAATATATTAAAAGTACAGTGATAGGATTTAGTATTGGACTGAATGTTAAAAGTAGCTGTCTCTGGGTGGTGGAATTGGAGGATGACTTTTAGTCGCCTCTTTTTTCTTATATAAATTTTATCATTTTTCTACAATGAACATTAATTATTTGAATAATTTTTTAAAAACTAAAAAAAAAAAATTCTTCCTGAATATACTGAAAAGGGATCGCAAGATTATGTACAAAGCAGATCCTGAAGAAACAACTGCTAAATAAAAAAGTCTTTAAAAGAAAAATAAAATAGATGAAACAGGAGAAAGACTAGCTTCCAGGATGCTTAAGTAACAGGGATCTCTGTATCTCTGGGTTTGGCTAGGACAGTGCTTGTCAGATTTTTTTTTCAGCATTGGAATTCTTTCTTTCAATAAACCCTACCCGGAAGCCCTGTATGTAACAGAGACCACAGGAGCACTGCCCTGGTTGAAGGGATAGGAGGCCCTGAGCCCCACCTGATCCACTTATGCCTGAGGGCACCCTCCCCTCACGCTCCCCTTCCCCGGAAACAACGCAAAGGCACCTCTGAGAATGAGATCAACAGAGGTTTAGCTTTTTCTTTTCTGTTTTCTTGGCTTCAGAGATTTAATTGAAGTCAGCTCTATTTGATGCCTGTGATATGTGGGTGAGAGACAAAGCTGTGTGGAAGCCCAATTTCAACCTTTAGCTGATCGCAGCCATTGTTGTGCACTGGCCGGGATGAATGTGTTTTGAAGACAGGGTAGCGCTAATTAAAAAGATGCCTTAGATGAGAAAACGAGAAAAAGAAAACGTTTATAAATTTCAAGGAAAGGAAAGAGAGAATGAGAGAATGAGAGCACGAGTTGCTGGCAACATGCCTGCCCCAGGTTGGGCTTTGACGACACATTTCCTTGACCTCCTGTTTGAATTCTGGCCTCCTCAAGTCACAGTGCTCAGAGCTTAGGGCCCATCCAACCACATGCACAGTCACTGCGCCTTGTCTGCTACCACTCAGACCTTGAAGGAATGTAACCCTTTCCACCAAACTGAGTTTGCAGCACAGCTCTCAGAACGTATGAATTACAGTGGGGGAAAAATGCCTTTTAGGCCTATTTATCTGAGAAGAAGTTTGATGAAGAATAAGTTCATGGGGGAATAGGTTAAGAATGCATCATTTTTCCATCCCTCACTCATCTCCCTCTCCATCTGCATGGTTTCTATGGCAGCTGTCCTGTTCTCTCTTGACTCTGCACTGACCACAGATGATGCATCAGGGCCGAGCATGGGCCCAAGATGGACCAGTCCTCACACTTTATCCCCAGTCCTAGTGGATTTCTACAGAAATGACAATCTAATCCATGCTGGGCCTATGAGTACCTCACAGGGGTTTCTAGATTTAAAACCAAGAACATCAGTTAATCTTTTTAAGGCAACTAAAGAGGTAAGCATTAAAACTTTATCTCATCCTTCAGTGGATGATGGCTAAACAGATTCTGGTACACTCACACAAGGAAATACTGCAGAGCTGTAAAAAGTAAGACACTATTGATACACACGTCAACTTGAGTTAATCTCAAAGACACCCAGCTGACTGAGGGAAGCCAGTTTCAAAAAGTTACGTACTGTCTATATGATATTCTGTTTATATGATATTCTCAAAAGATAAACTATAGTGATGGAGAACATGCCAGTCAGGGGTCATGGGTGTGGGGAGAGTGTGACTGTAGAAGGATAGCATTAGGCAGTTCGGGAGGTTATGAAACTTCTGTTTCCTGATTGTGGTGGTAGTTAAGCAAATTTATACTTGTATTAAACTTCACAAAATTCATAAATATTTTTCAAAAGAAAAATTTTACTGTAAATACTTTTAAAAATAAAATATAAAATCTATTATAAAGAAAAACTTTTTCACCCACAAGGGGAGATGGCTTATCTACCAAAGTCAGAAAGGAGAGAGACGAGAAAGTATGATGAACCAGAGTCCTTTTGGGACCAGAATCCAGTTGTTCCAACAGCTGTATTCTCATTCTTGAGTTCTATGAGACAATCTTTTTCTTTATAATAAATTTTCCTTTTTTGTTCATGCTAGTTTCACTAGACTGTTTCATTAGCAATCCAAAATCCTAATTAATTTAGTAAGGGATCGCTGGTTCAATTTTGCATTAGTTGTCCTGGAGTTGGAAGGTAGCTCTCTTCTCTACAAGTGCAATAGGGGATGGAAAGCTACTTTACAGATGTCACCTCAGCACTTAGAGGTTTTACCACATGGATAATAAAACTCACATTCCAAATTGCTGACCCATTAAGGTCTACTCGTTGCCAACAAGTCTCTCTCCCTAAGGTTGCCACTTACCGCTGTGAGTGCTCATTAAATCTGAGGAATTTTTAAGTGACATTTATTGTTATACACAGTTTAGCTGACCTTTTGGGAGCTGTTTCCACAAAAAGCCTGCTGGGAAAAGTCCCATTTTATGAGCCTGCTGGTGAAGTTTCCAGGGTGAGGGTGGGGTGAGGGACGTCTAGTATATATAGAGACCAGCCATCCTTCTTTTCCAATCCCCAGAAGTGACAAATATCTGGAGTATCCTAACAGTTTATTTTTTCCTCATGGAAATCTATTGTACTTTGCCTTTAATTCCACTAGGGTCAGATGCTAAGAACATATTCCTTACTCAGGACTGCACTTTTCCTCACTAGAACAAGGGATAAGAGAGGGAACTGTGCTAGGGGCATTCATTTATATGCTTATTAATTTATATGCCAATTATTAGTAAATTTTTATTTCTTTCAGTGAGGTCAGCACTTTGCAAGGAAATTAAGATGAGTAAAATAGTGGTCACAGAAATCATAGCCATGTAGGGAAACACTGTCCAATAAATATCTCCACAGTGGAGGCAGACTAATATTTTAAAACGACACCCAGGAAGGAGTGAAAAACAGAGATGACAGAGGGTGGCTGCTGGGAGAAAGTGACACATGAGTTTTTTAGGATGAGAAAGAGTCTGCCATGCTTCCAACCAGGGAAGGGCTTTCTAGCTTGAGGGGACACACACAATGCAAGAGAGTATGAAACCATGCAGTGGAATTGGGAGACTCAGAGGAGTCTGGAACATGCAGAGGTATCTGAAGAGACCAGCAAGAGAGGGTACAAAGCTTGGCATTTGTCCTGATGGAGATGAGTAGCTGGGTAGAGTTTTAAACAGATAAATAACATGTACAGATTTGCATTTTAGAAATACTGCTTCGGTGGCAAGTGGATGTCTGGTGAAAGACAGGCTGAATCTACTGGGAAGAAGGTAAATTAGGAGCCCTAGGCTGAATCCACGTGAAAGAATCCAGTGGCAGTGAGGGCAAAGTTGGGAAGATTAATTTAGAAGACAGAATTGATAACATGTGGTGGTGATTAGGAAGTGGGGTTGAAAGAAGAAAGAAATCCAAGCTGCTACTTTTATTTATGATTTGGGATCACAGGTGAACAGGGGGATGATGGAGCAAGAAGGAAGACGGAAGGAGGACAAAGTGGGGATAAAGTCAGGTGGGATGAGAAATATTGAATTCAAAAGGGAAGCTGTTTCTTTAAAGACAAAACACCTTATTAGGGAGGTCTGTCACTGGAATAGAAATTCTATTTTGTCATCATAGCAGTGGCATGCACATCTTGCTTTAGTTTTTGGAATTCATATTGAAGAAACAAAGAAAGAGGAGCTCAGCGAGGCAGGATGCGGAACGGGAGGAATTTTTAGCAGGCTAGGAAATAAAGCCTTGCCATCTGACACATGCCTGGGCAGAGACAGACAGACAGACAGACAAACAGACAGACAGAAAAAGAGACAGAGACAGAGATAGACAGAGACACAGAGAGAGAGAGAGAGACAGAGAGACAGAGACAGAGAGAGAGACAGGCGGAGAACAGAGAGACAGACAGAAACAGAGACAGACAGAGGCAGAGAGAGACAGACAGAGGAGACAGAGACAGAGAGACAGACAGAGATACAGAGACAGAGAGACAGAGACAGAGAAGGAGGTGAAGCCGCTTTGATCAGCAACAGCCACCAGGTTGAACATAAACTGCTAAAAGAGGCCAATGACATCAAGCACAAAGGAGCAATTTTAAAATTCTGTGCGTAAGATTAGGTTTGGGAAAAGTTCAAAACATTTCAGAAACAGGAAATGTCAAAGGTTTTCTTGACTATAAAATTTGCTCTTGGTCAACAAGACTTGGTATAAGATTAAGATCACTGTTTTAATATGGAATTCTAATCTTATTTGAAAAATTGGAAAGATAGGTTTATGTATGCCTTAGTGTTCCTATTACAAACAAAAGGACAAGAGCAACAATTCTGATAGATGGAGAGGTAAATGCTTTATTTTAAAGGTTGATTTTGCAAAACAGAATACAGAATTTGAAAACAAATATAATTATGTTTATATTCATAAGATTTCTATTATAATAGAAGCTCTCTTAAACTGTCTCAACTGATTAGTGGATAAACCAATATTCCTCATTCTCTTTGAAAAACACTGACTCACGCTCAAGCTGCTCAGTTACTCTGTAAAAGGCCCCCACCTGTGGAGCTGTGTACTTACCAGGAGTATTTATTCCTCATCTAACTCCGCTTATTATTTTATAGGCACTGTAATTCCATAATCAGATAAAACGTGATTACAAAAAGAAATAGTTGAATACTTTAAAAAGACTCAATAAAGACAACTTCCTTTAAAAAAATGAATCAGGTTGACTTTGCATACGTTACCTGTTGTGAATGGGCTCTGACTCCTGGCCCCCTATGAGTGAGTGATGTCCACAATGATCTGTCTTCATGGCCCCGCTCAGCTCACGCAGACTTGCACCTATAGTTTCTTTTATGAAGTTAATCCATCTCATATTTGGTCTTCCTCTTTTCTTGCTGCTTTCTATTTTTCACAGCATTGCTGTCCTTTCCCCAAGAACTCTGCCTTCTCATGATGTGCCTGAAGTAGGACAGCTTCGCTTTCGTCATTTTTGCCTCCAGAGATGTTTCAGCCTTAATTTGCTCTAGAACCCACTTGTTCATCTTTCTGGTGGTCCAGGGTATCTGTACAGCTCTGCTCCAACACCAAATTTCAAATGAATAATTTTTCTTTTTACTGAGACAACTATAAGTCAAAGAAAATACTGAAAATCCAGACAGAATATATAAATATTTTTTGCAAGTGACCTTTGGTTCTCATTTCACTTTATAGACACTGACACTGGAAATCACAAAAAATGTATTCTATGTGTGATCTAAGTAAGAAAGACCTTGTAAAACTCTAATTACTGGACCTAAGTTTTTTATTTTATTTTTTTATTTTTATAAAATCAGAATTTATTTTTTTATTTTTTTTTAGAAAATAAAGTTGAAGTTTATTGAAATTTGAGGAATAACTGTGTAGTGACATACAGAAACAAAAAAATAAATTCACTTTGTTCCTTATAAAATATATAAGAGTTATTAATAAATAAGCAAAGTTGTGGACCTAAGTTTTTCAAAAGCCATAATTTTGTAACAGATATCAGAATATGAATATATTTATGTTTTAACATATTGTGTTCGATCATTTTATACACAAACGTGCCCCTTTTAATCTCTACCTTAACCAACATTTTGATTACCTGCCTACCTTTTGGTCCCCATGATAACAAATAAGAGAGCATCTGCTCAAATATCTTACCCATCCTTTCATATAGCTTCAGTTATCATCAAAATATTGATGTTTTCCAAATCTCCTTAAGACCCATTTATCAGACTGCTTATTGGCTACTTCCATTTAAGTGTACAAAAAATAAATTCAATATCCCAAAACCATATTTATCTCCTGCACCTCACCTCAAGCCTGCTCCCCTTCCTGCATTTCTTATTAGACCGAACACCACCCACAGGAAGACTTTATCCCTGATTTCTTCTTAGCCCACCACCACTAATCAATTCCTGAAGGATGTGTGTGTATGAGCGAGAAGATTCCCATCTCTTAGGAATTCTTCACGTCTACATTGTTTGCCACTCTTCCATTCCAGACCACTCTCAACTGTCCCGTAGATTATGACAACGAGCCCCTCACTGATCCCTCTGCTTCAAACCTGTTCCAATTCAGTCATTCTCCTTCCCACTTCCCACAAAGTGACCTTTCTAAAATGTAAACATGATCATATGAATCCCTTGATGAGTTTCTTGATTAAAATTCTATGATGTCCCTTTGTTCTTATAATAAACTCCAAACTCCTTAACATGGTTACAAGACCCTACAATATCTATTTTCTAATTATAGCTCAGACCTCAGATATTACGATCTAAGTTATACTCTGAACTCCAGCTAGAATAAACTTCTTTCCCTTCTAGGGGCACACTAAGCATGCTCTCACCTCTATGACTTTAAGTAAACTCTTCTTTCTTCTTGATATACTCCCCTAACCATCACACTCGATTCTCCTAAAGAGTATATTCTACTGCATTACTTCCACTCACCTACAAAACACCTTCTGGACTCCCTTCCCACCCTCATAAGAATTCCCAAAACACACACAACCTTTCCTTCCATGGTACCCGTCACTCTGTGTTATGATTATCTTCTTATAAAGGCCAGGATAATGTCTTGTTCGCTGCCATACTCCCACCCCTGATGAAAGAGTGCTTTCTTAATAAAAGCACGTTGAATGAATGATCAAAGGACAGTGTCCCCACAAGCAGCCTGATCTAACAATGGAACCTCCTTTCCTGGAGGACAATCTCCTCACCTTCCTTGAAAACTTTACTTCATTATTACTCTTAGTACTGAGTACTCTAGTACTAAGACTATTCTCAAGGGCTTGCAATGACAGCATATCCTGAAATTTCTCTTTATGATCTACCCTTTCTCCCACATAAAAAGAATAAGTTTCAGCACCCTCTTTTGGCATATAATTGAGCCGTGAGCTGGAAATGACAAGTTTTAATTTTATAGCCCTAAAATAAAGTCATTTGTCATCAATAGTAGAAGGCATAGAACTTCATCTAAGGAACTGTATTTTCTGTGAGAAGTGAAACATTCTTGCATTAATTAATTTATTTAGTGTAAACTAAGCACCTACTGTGTGTATAGTCACTGGTCCACACTCAGACAAAAAAGAAGTTCGTTATAAACACTAGACTTCTATGGTTAGACAAGGCATATTGAGGAAGAAGCTGAACAGTTTTTGCCAGGCTAGAAACTCAACTTTTATCATTCTGAAAATCTACCATAAGAAGAATTAACAAGTTAGTGATGACTCCAGGAACAGAACAGCAGAGATGGCTTAGTTTTCACTGACCAAATCCTAATCTAGGCCCCCATTACTTGTCTGATTCAATAGCTTACTAACTTTTCTCGTAAGGTAGCCTAAACTGTGTGTGTGAAGAGGGAAGGAGAGGGTTAATTAATCACCAATTTTTTAAAATACAGATTTATTTTGGAAAAAAAAATTTGCAAATGGCTGTCATTGGCTGGTAATATTGTGATTGCCCTCGAATAGGCCAATTTCTTTCCCATCCCCACTCAGCTGTTGGAGTCACTTTCAAGTCTGCCTGTCCCCATAGGCTTTTAAGATTGTGACCTTTTGTCTCATGACTAAGTCTAAGGTCAGCATAAAAGACCTATTCCGCCTGTACCCAGCTCACCTCACTATCATCATCTCTTCTGCATCCTGATATCCTAGTTGTTCTGAGTTAATGGAAAATGGTCACAATATACGCAGCTTGTTCTTATCTCCTAGCCCATGAACATGCTGTTTCATCTGCCTGGACAACACCTAGTTGTTAAGAATGATGAAAAAAGAGTTGTGGGGGGAGAGAAAAGTCATCAGAACAAGTTATAGAAAGGTTACAGAATTTTTCTTCTGACTATTCTGCATTAGAAAGCCACAGAACTTAGCACCCATCTGGGCTGAACCCACATGTAGCCTGAATCTACAATCAAATTGGCTTTAGAATAAATTTCTCTATTTCACGACCAAGTTAAGGACACTTTGACCCTGCCTGCCAGCTCTACATCAGTTTTCCACATCACTGCATTAAGAAAGCTGACAACGGCTGACAACGGTTTTGGTCATTATCATGAGGGGTCATGACAAAACTCCTTTGTCTATTTTGGACAAAGGACAAAGGAAAGCAGAGAAACAAAGCAGCGATTTGGTGACAATTCCTCTTAGGGCAAGGTCAGCTATATTGTTAAGCCTTTTTTTCCCCCTAAAGACATAAATCATTTTCTTTTTCAATATACAATGTAAAAATGAGTATTCTTCATTCTAAATGTGGGCAGCAGTTATGTGTCTGCCCAGTAGAGGGAGGTCTCTCACCTGCTTACAAAGATAATATTCATTACATAGTAACACTCAGATTTACATGGAGAAAAAAATTAAAATAAGAATTTAAAAAATGGTTTGGTATAAAATCACACCAGCTAGGGTTGTTGTTGGCTTGAAGTCTACCTAAATATAACAGGCAGAAAAGAGAAACGGCAACACAGCAATTAAGCTTTTGGATATCCTTGCAAAATTCTCTTCAGTACAAAGTGCCTCAGCTACAGACAGATATGAGCATATAACCCAGTCTGAGGGTAGAGTGGCTAGCAAAGGACACAGGTCTCCAGCCTAAGATGTTCAAGCTAATGAGATACAGAGAATTTCTACATTCAGGGATGATGGTGGTCAGATGAATTCTTTTACTATGAATGTATTCTTTGAATAAACATTTTGAATACTAACATCCTGACTAGCACTCAGGATTCAGAACCTATACAACATACAGAATACCACATCCTAATCATGATTACTTTAAAACTACGTTCTGCTGAATTAAGCTGACTTCATGGAGTCTCAAGCCAAGGTTTAGAACTAAAACAGGACTCGTGGCTTTCCCAGTTCTTTCCTCCAAAGGGTTTAACCCTAATTTCAGCCTTCTAGATCTTGTTTCTCTGCTGGTGAATAAACGTGAACCAAACGAGAGGTAAACTCAAGGGAAATACGTACTCAGAATAGGAGGGGATCGTTGCTTCCTAAAGATGGATGCAGCTTGTCTAAACCATTGGAGGCTATAGACGCAGTGCTCGAGGCCTAATGGATTTTTAAGGGCTTATTTTAAAAAGCTCTTAAGAACCGATTTAAAAACTGTGTAGGCTCCAAATTATGAAAAGAGAACTGCAAAATAAAAATGGAATTTTGGCAGACCTCTATCTAGCCCTTGCCATGTCCTAGGCTCTGTTCTGAGAGCTTCTCCTGTACTAACTCGTTTGCTCCTCGGCATTCCCTCAGGTGCTATTATTTTCATCTCCATGCTACAGTTGAGCAAAATGAGGCACGAAGTAGTCAGTCCCTCTGCTAGTAAGTGGTAGGACCAGGATTTGAATCTAAGCATCTAGTTTCTGAGTCCTTAATCCTGAATCTCTAGGCCAGGACATTCCTCTAAATAGAGCATCTTTAATTTAAATATCTACAAAATGGAAGGTTTCATCACCCAGGAACTGCAGTCCAACACAACTCTTAAGTTGCATAGATATTACAGTAATTGAGGGTTAGAATACATTTAATAAAGTTTGATGTGGTAAAGTAGGAGGGGCTAGGGCCTGCAAAGGTCTTCAAGTGTCTCTTTCTGGAGGCCCTGAGAGCCCCCAAGAGTCTCACTAGAGATCTTGAGAAGAAACTAGCAGAGAGAGAGTCACAAGAGAGAACCACTGCTCAGATTCGGGCCTCTTTGAAGGCACCGTCTTTTGCTCTATGACCCAATAACAACCTCTGCCAATCACCCTAGACTAAAGGTTGGCAAACTATTTCTGCAAAGGGCCAGATAGAAAATATTTTAGGCTTTGCAGGCTGTATGGTTTTTGTTGCAAGTACACATTCCAAGACCACTAGTGAATGCCTGAAACCACAGATCGTGCTGAACTACGCTTTTTCCTGTACATACATACCTTTGAGGAAGTTTAATTCATACATTAGGCAATTCCATGTTTAGATTTGTATTTACCATAGACCTTAGCAAACTCAGCATACAATTTTTTTCTTCCCTTATTAAGTTGAGAGCTTTCATCTTTTCACTTAAAGGAAGTACTTTATAGCTTCTCTTTGGCATATCTGAATTGCCAACATCATGACTCTCGTGCTTTGGGGCCATTAGTAAGTAAAGGAAGGGTTACTGAGACAATTGATCTCATAACCTAGACAGCTACTAAGTAACTAGTAGGTGAGTAGCATATGCACCGTGGACACCCTGGACAAATGGATGATCCATGTCCCAGGAAGATTGCCAGCATGAAATTTGATCATGCTACTCAGAACAGTGAGAGACTTAAAACTTATTCATTGTTTGTTTCTGGAATCTTCCATTTAATATTTGACCACAGGTAACTGAAATCTTAGAAAGGAAAACCATGGAAAAGGAGGAACTGCTATACTCAACCCTGCATTTGTAGTGCATAAGCAACCACGAATAATACATAAATAAATGGGCATGGCTGGATTCCAATAAAATCTTATTTATGGACACCGAAATTTGAATTTCATATAATTTTCATGTGTTACAAAATATTATGCTTCGTTTGATTTGTTTCAACCATTTAAAGTTCATTTAAAAGCCATTTTCAGTTCATAAGCCATACAAAGAGAGGCGGGCAAAATTTGGCCTAAGGCATTGGAAAAAAGAAAGTGCATCTCCACTGTCTATAACAAGAGAGCAGTGACAAAATATTTGAGATTACGTGGAAAGAAAAGTGATAAGGAGAGATTCTTAAGATGTAGGCATTCTTAAGACGTTCTTATTTTTTCTTACTGCTTTTTCATAAGAGATTGGGGACTCTCTTGCCGATCAGATACTTTGAGTCCGCTTGGTGTCCCTTCTCTTAGGAGAGTCAGGTCTGTTTTCTTCCAGGTGTTCTGTGTGAGGCAGCCACTGGGATCGGCCTGCGCTTGTGGTGAAGCCAGCACTGTGTTCACCTCTGGGCTCCGATATTTGTGCCTCACTGTGATCGCCGTGGCCCTCCCTGATGCCAGGCTGAACTATTTGGAATTTATTGCACTTCAATTTGCAATATAAAAACTTTCATATGAAGACAAAGTGTACCAATGTCAGAAATATTTACAGAAGATATCAGTGCACTTGAGATGAAGGTGAGCTGGGTTAGGTACTCAAACTCAGAGCCCCAGCTCCTGCCTAGGAGTGCATCCTCCGACCCTTTAGAATAGAGACTTCGTAACAGTTTGTTTGCCATGCACCATGAACTCCTCTTGTGACTTAGATGCATTGGGAAATACTGGGCACTGGTACAGAGATATTAGACTCTCCTAGATCTACCTGGTAGATTGTTCAGAGCTCGTGAACAGGTTCTGTATGCCACGAAATGCAGAAATTACACCCCTGAGGGCAAATAATTCTTAATCAGGGCAAAGACTGCATTTTTCCTAAAAATTCCTCTTATGCTTATTAAGGGATATGAGTTGTTAGACTGATGGAAAAGGATTAAACAGGGAGGGGATTATGCAATGGGAGGGAGGTTATTAGCTACACAAACTTTCGTGCAAATTTCCTGTGACCTAGACTTAAGATGTCACATGGCCTGTTCATGACAAGAGCATAAGTGCAAACATAGATAAAGCTTCCTGGTATTCTGCAAATATGAGCCATCTCTGCCCTGCACTTGGAGGTTCTACATCTGGAGGCCCGCATTCCTGGGGAGAAGAGGAGTCCTGGAAGCACCAAAGAAGATGATAAACAAAGTTGAGTTTGTATCATATTTCAGACTCTGTTCTTATTTTTCTATGCATTAACTCATTTGATCTTCATAATAGCCCTACAAAAATAAATGTTATCATCCCCATATTACAGAAAGAAACTGAAGCACAGAGAAGGAAAAAAAAAAATGCCCAAAGCTAAACAGCCAAGAAGTGGAAGGGTGCCCAGGTTCAAACTGCCCTGGCCAGCCTCCGGGGCCCTATCACATAGCAGAGCATAAACTCAGCTGCTGAGAATAAAGTGAGTCAGGTTAACCAATCTGGTAAATGTATGAAAATAAATTGGAGAGCTGGGGTAAAGGCGCTGAGAGAGAAAGCGGGGTGGAGAGAGAGAGAGAGAGAGAAGAGAGAGAGATAGAGAGAGAGAGAGAGAGAGAGAGAGAGATTGAGTCCTAACCAGCTCTGATTAAAAAGACAGTGGGGCACACAGGAGAGCAGGAGTTTGTAGAAACACTCATCTGCACACGGGTAATTTTTGTTTTTAATCTGTGGTTTATATGTTAGAACAACAACAACAACAAAATAAATGGTTGGGTTTCTCCGGATGGCATACACTTCAAAGAAGATGGTTTTAATGAAGCAACGAGGGACTTGGAGAGGGCAGACCTTGCTAGGGCCTGTGCTTTCTGGAACTTGGAGGACTTGGCAGCCTTCACCCAGAGGGCTGCAGCGAAAAGTCAGGTTTCCATTCTAAGAAGATGTACAGAAAACCCTCAGGAAAGAGGTTGATGATATAGGATAATTATTTTTCACCTTATAGTAGGGCTTCCATGGGGCATAGTACAAAGCTTGGAAATGAGAGAGGCAGGAAAGCGAGGGTTATACAGAATGGAGAGACGAGGACAGAATGGCCCACCAGAGGGCTTGCATTACAGGCATTGCAGGCATTTGGTGGCAGAGGGGGAGGCACCTGCCCTACGGATCCCCTGGGTTTTCCTGGCTAGTTTAGGCTGAGGGTTCCGAGTGCTGGCATCTGGTCGTCAGATGCTGAGGTATGGGCTGGCTAGGACCAAGTGAGAAGGGGGAGGTAGTAGGGACAGGAGGGGAGGATGGTTCTCTTCCCCATTTCCAATGTGTTTTCCTACCAAGAATCACATGAAGAACTGAGGGTGAGACAGAGGAGTCATTCGGAGTAGAGAAAGCCCAGAGACTGGTGCCTTGGCCACCCAGCCCGTGCCTCGAGTTCCAAAGAATATGAACAGCATGAAATAGATTTACTCTCTACCAACCTTCATATATGTGGGAGGAGAAAACAGAAGGTTTGAGCCAGAAATTAGTAGGTGCACCCTGGCTTCTCAATAAACTATGGCACAGGCCTTTTCCTGTGTCCCCTCTGATGCCCGGTTGTTCGTGCCAGCAGAGGTGGCCACATGGGTCTGGGCTTTGATTAATACCTCAGGGCACAAGTTCCTGTGGTGATTTAGGGCAGAAGTCAGCCAGAGTCTTTTCACTTGCGACCGAAGACAGCTTGACTTGCTGTTATTATTATTTTTTAACCATTTCACAAATCAGTGCTCTGTCAAGACTGTCACTTTTGACCTGAGCGTGAAGCCTAACCCCATCCATCAAGATCCCTCTCTCAAGCCTCCCCCACCAGGAGGCCAGGCAAGAGTTCTCTAAGTGCGGTCTGAGGACCACCCACAGGAGAGAGATCCTGATCCTAGCCTCGAGCCTCAGGGTCTCTGGTACGGGGCTGGGAATGTTTATCAAGTCCCCATATGCTCTCGGGCACATTCCAGTTTGAGAGTCACTATCGGAATGTCCTGACTGCTCTCTTTGCTCCTTAATGGATTGTTTCTTATTTCTGTCTCGACCTTTAGTCATTCACTTTCCAAAAGCCATGAGAATGTCAGGTCTATAAGAAAAAGCAGATTTGTCTATGCTGTGCACTATGCATCCCAAATTCGTAGAAGAATACTCACCTCGCAGTTGCTGAATAAATGTTTGTTAAACAAATGGAATGTTTTTTAAATGCTTTGTGCCAGCCACTGGGCTAAGGGCTGGGGATGATCCAGTAAACCAGACAAGCACAGGCCTGTTTGGTTCATGGCCTCTGGTATTTGAGGAAGGTTAGTAGAGAGACAGCAGACTTGGCAGACTACACAAGCAATTATAATCAAATGTGAAGAATATTATGATAAAAAGGTCACCAGGTGAGAATAAGATTAGGGTTCGTGGATGTCAACTTGGAGGCTACTGAAGAAAGGGAAAGGTCTGACACCTGCATCTTCATCATTAGGTGATGATGGCCCCCTTCTCCCCCTAATACAGACACAGGGAAGCTCACACAGTCTGTCAGACCCAAGACGACTCAGGACAGGGAAGTAGAGGTGGACCGGGCGCCACCCATGGGAATAGAAGCGGAATATAACAGGGCTTGGAGTGCTCTACCTCATTCACGGAATGGGGGACACCAGGACAGAAGCCCGGGACCATTTACGTTTCAATGTCAGCAGGAGGAAGGACACTCTCCCGGTCTCCGTGGCATCTGAAGCCTCACCCAGAGCCACAAGCAGCAAAAGCCACAAAGTAGAAAAGGGAGGTGTGCTTGCTCAGAGCACCGCAGAGAGTGGGGTGTGAGAAGTTTACATTCCCACAGTGCAACCCGCAGTCAGACAGGTGGAAAGAAGACAGACCGCGGGTGAAAGTTTTACGGCATCAGAGGGGGAAGGAGGCTTCAGCGAAGCGCTGTCTTGTCCACATCAACCCTGTCTCCCCCTTCGCTTCCGCTTTGGTACTCCATCTCATCCTACAGGCAGGTCCCTTCTCTTTATTTTAACCTTTCAGTCTTTGACTGCCAACTATGAGAACTGTCCTCTTTTTTCCCTTGGCTACTAGGAAATTCAGAGCCCAAGTCAACACACAGTTTAAATAATCAGATTTTTCTAGGCCTTTTGTAAATTTGTTTCCTGTTTCTTTTCCTTATTTAAATATATATATTTCTATTTTAACAGCTGCACTGCAATTGTTTCTATTCTTGAAAACTGTTTTAAATTTTTTGGAAGTTTTAAGCAGACATAAATTATGAATAAATAGAACACATGTGTCTATTTTCTCCCATCCGGCCATCCCTTAACCCTTGCTGTGACTACAGTCACATTGCCATGTAATCATCACCTCTTCCTTTGCCTTTCCCTAATCTCCATTATCACCTTTTGTTACTATTCACAGCAGGCACCAACATACTCTTGGAACCTCTCATTTCCTTTATTTTCTCCTTGATTTCCACTTGCTGGCCTTGCTTCTGGCTCCCCACACTGCCCTGACTCCTAAGTTTAGCATTCAGTGGGCTCTGATGCCTCCTCTGTCTCCCAGATATTGACTATCGTGACACCCATTCCTCTTGAGTGGGATCAGAGTCACCTTTCTGTCCATAATAGATTTTTTCAGAGAAATCGAGCATTCAGTTAGGGTTATACTAACTGGGACATAGTTCTTGGATTCTTACACCCTGGCCTCCGACCCCAAGCAGTGAAATAACTTAGCCAAGGTCTCCCTTTGTGTATGTCGGTCCCGCTGCTTGGTAAATACGTGCGCACTCATTCACAGCTGAGGCTTTCAAGCCCAGCATCGCTTGTCCCACTGTTTGACAGTTATGCCTCTCAAACCTTTTGAATCTTAAATTAGTGTCACTACAATGTTATGATTCATTGCTCTAACTCTCTCTCTAGATCGTGGTTGTTTTTTTAAGCAGCTCTTCCATTAAGGTGGAAGAGCCAGCATAGAACACACACATGTGTCAGCCCAAATCTCCAGCTCTGTGGGTGGTCCAGCCTTGTGTCCCATATACAGCCCCTGAGAAGGGGAGGGAAGGAAAGTTATGCTTGTTCATACTTTTCTAAAACTTAATTTTCGGTATACGTTGGTACTTGTACACATGGGTTGTAAGGATTCTACTCTCCTTACCTCTCGCTAAAACACAGTAAAAAATATTTTATGATAGGAGTGCAACTATCTGTATGCTGTACTATTCTCTGAATTCTCTGTTCTCAAAGATCAACTTTATCTTAGCCAAATTCGACTAATATAGAGGATGAAAACCATTCACTTACCCAGCAAATATTTGTTGAGAAGGCTTTGTTTTAAGAGCTGAGAATATAGCAGTGACCTCCCTGTGGGTCTTATATTCCAGGGAAAAGGAGATAGATAATAAAACATGTATACATGATATAATATTGGATCATGCTAAATGTTATAAAAATATGAAGATAATTTTACATAGAATGATCCAGGAAGGCCCCTCTGAAGAGGTGTCATTGAACAGAGGTCTGAATTAAAGGATCTTTCCTCCTTCTCTTGTCCATGGCAGACAGAGATGCTCAATCAGAGCCATGGATTCTTTTCCAGGGAGTTATATGATCCTTTTGTCAGCACTCCAGGCCATCACTGCTATTTGGTTGCTGTTAACATGTATGATCAAGCCTCTTCCGACCCATTCCGAAATGCCTTCCTTTCTAAAGGAAGGAGGAAAATATAAACCAGAGACATTCTGTACATACGTTTACCAATTTTTGTTTTATCCATTCACTTATTGAGCATCTACTGTGTACCAGACACAGAGCGTTAACAGATAGATAAGACAAGAATATCTTACTCAAGTCTTATCCAAATGCCAACGGAGACTTAGGTAAAGTGTTGTATATAGAGAGATCCAAATCGTATCCTTTTGTAATCATTTTTAAGACCATAACCCTACAAATCACTTCCTTAATGACAGCTAATGATTTCCAGTTGCCAACCCAGTGGCAATTTTCATTCTATTTGACTTCTATGTGACCATTTCTCTTTTCTCTCCAATTGCTTCTCTCAGTTCCTATTATCAAGCATTATTCTGCTCTTTGTTCCCTCCCATCTTTCTCTACACTCTTTCTCTTGGGACCTCAGTCACTACCACAGATTTAATATCATTTTTCATGCAAATGATCTTCAAATATTTAACCTTGGTTATAACTTCTTTTCTGGATTACAGTCCACCAAAATATCATTCTGGAAACTGAGGTTCTATACGTTTAAAGTCAAATACATCACTGTTATCTACCAGGATCTCTTGTTTTACAAGTGACAAATCCAACTTAAAGCAGCTTAAGTGGGGGAAGAGGAATATATTTCCCTCTGTAACCATGAGAACCCTGAGTTCGATCCAGAAACTCAAACGGTATTGTCTGATATTGAGTCTCTTTTCTTCTTTCCCTTCCCCTCCCTTCCCCTCCTCTTCCCTTCCCTCTTCTTCTCTCTTCCCCCCACCACCCTCTCTTTTTTGTGTTGATTTCCTGCTAAGTGTGGGTCTCCCTATTATTATCCATTCATGTTATAGCTGTCTTAAGCTTACTTTTGTTGCTTTAGCAAACCTACAGAAAGAACTCCTTTTTCCCTACAATTGAATTTCACTGGCCTGCTAACTTGGGACAGCAGGAAACTTCTTAATCTGAGTGACCATCTTTAACACCACCTCTACAGGGATGGAAATATGCTAATTATTGATCTAAATTTTTGGAAGTTATGGATTAGAATCAATCACATAAACTGTAGTACTCTATAGATAATTGAGAAAAAGGAGAAAGTATGTTGAATAGGCAAAACGACCAATGTCAACTATAATCCACTCCTCAAAAAACAAGTTTTCCCCTCTGATTCACTTGTTTCTGTTAAACGAGATAATGTATGTAAAAACATTATGTAAACTAACTGTACTCTTCAAATCTTATTACACTTACTACTACTATTTTAATATCACACATTTAAATAATTCCGAGTTCAACCCTCAGATCCTTCTTGACTTCATCTTCCTCTCCATTGTCTTCCATCAACATTTGATCAATTGTCAGATCATCTTGATTCTGTAACAAAACTATTGCAAAACTCTTCTACCTAAACCTCTTCCCACAGACTCTACCCTTTCTAATCCAGATTAACTTTTTTCGAAGCACTTGCTGGTCATATAACCTGCTGGTTTATAAATCTTTCCTTGCTGTCCATTGCCTAAGGACAAACAGCCAGTCTTATTAGCCAGTTCTCAAAGTCCAAGCCTCCATAAATTAGACCTAACCTACCTTTCCAGAATTACTTCCCATCACTTCCCTAAATATATCCTGTGCCTCTAGCCAACTGGAAATACTCACTGCCCCTCATTCTGCCTCTGAAACTTTCTCTAGCTGCTTCCTACAACCAAGGTGCTACCCCTCCCCTTCTCTGTCAGCGCCTTTACCACTCTTTAGGCCCAAATCCAAGACTTCTGTGGGTATTTCAGAAAGGGATTGTTTTACAGTCATTGAAAATGATTTTGAATAGACAGAAAGCCTGGATCAGATGGGTATCTTCTGCTAATCTTGGATGATAGATATCTGTCTTATAAGATTCTCTCGTATCTGAGGACACTTTTTTTTACCCATAAAGGACTTTGGTAAACAAGAAATAATCCCGCATGTTGGTGCATGGAGCACCAAAAAGACATGGAGGTGAACATCACTGATAACTAGAATGTACGGATAAGATTGCCCTTCTTATGAAAGAAGCAAATACTAAGAGTATATGCTATTTTCTCAACTGGCTATGAGGTAATGGTTTTAAGAAAACATGGCTCGGATGTGTATTTACTTTGATGCATATTTGCTTGGCCTTCCTGTGTCACTGGGTCATCATTCTTCCTAAGCACTTCATGAAAATGGAGACGGCTCCATGGCTATCTTCTCCAGCTGTCAATGTTCTCTCTGTGCTTGGAAGTTCCAGCACTTTGTATCTTCCAGTCTTATCATTATCATATTATATTTTACAAAGCAACTATTATGTATTTCTTTCTTATTTCTTTAGCAGGTTGAGGTAGAAGATACAATTCTCTTGGTGTCTTGAACATAGTAAGTACTCAGTAAACACTTGTTGAAATGATGCCAGCAGAAGCTCTGAAACCTATGCCAAGGACTCTCAGGGATAAAAAAAAAATGCGTGTTTTATAAAAATTCTACTCTTTCATAGGCATTCTACTTTTCTCATATTAATAGAATCTTCAAATATAACCAGAGGTCATTTTATTTATTTGTTCAATTTTACCAAAAGAAGATCTTTTCTCCCTATTAGCAACTCATGTAGCCTCGTAGAAAATAACTCAATAAAAATATGATTAGTATTGCTGCTTTGTATATCAATAGCAATAACACCAAAACTGCTTCTGAGTTTCAAAAGAGCTTTCGGATGCTAAAACTTAACATTCATTTATTCAATACATGTTTACTGAGCACATACTAAGCCATGGCATTGTGCTAAGAATACTGAAAAGACAAATTTGTTTGCCTCATAGAACTTAGAGTCTACTGGAGGAGACAGACGGTTAAACAAGAAATTGCCTGCCAAAAATACCCTTAAGCACTGGGTACATTGAGCAGTTAAACACAATTGGCAAATTACCTGCCTCTATTTGCAGTATCTCAAAGTTGATCCTAGGGGCTCTGTTTCAGGTCCAACTAGGGAACATCAACATTCTTACAATTCTTCACATTTTCTAAGTTAGGCAAAGGGGTAGAGTTGGGCATCCCGCATGTCAAGGAGACTTTGAGCAGCACCTGCTGACTTACTGTTCCCTAGTGAAGTCTTGACAATGGTCCTCATCACCTAGAAGGGACTGGTGATTGTGGGCTGCAGGCATCTTGGGAAAAGAGATATCGTGGGTCATTGCACTCACATGCAGAAATTTGGAGAGAATCTTCTAAAGTAGCTTTGTGTTCTCATGCTTTTATATTCGTATTGTTCATAAATAATTTTGAATTGTAGGATCCATTTCAGCATGGACTCGAATTTCTGAAAAAGCCTCAGGAATTCCATGTTCTGGTATCTCTTCCAAGGTCTGGAACATAAGCAGGAACTTACTCCAAATTTCCCTTTTAATCTGTGTTTTGCATTCAGTTTTATGATTTAAGGCAGTGCTTTCCAAACTGTGTTCTATGGCCCCCTAGTTCCAAGGAATGGTAATCAGTGATCTACAGGACATAATTTGAGAAATGTTGTCTTAAGAAATACTGGTCGTTTTAGTGAATAGTTTCTGGAATAAGGACATAATTTTGATCTAAAGGCTGTATCTACAACAAATGACAGGTTGCCAAGGATACCACTGTATACAAATTACTGAAAACACAATGAACAGATGGATTTTTAGTTGGAGGGAGGAAAGTACATTTGAACTTAAGAGGCAGGTGGAGATAAATATTCTGATTGGAAGGGAATTCTCAGGGTTTATATGGCTGACAAAAACACACCCTTATAACTCTAAGGGCTTTCTTTCTTTCTCTTCTTCTGCCAGTGGAGATATCATTGGAGTTCAGATAGCTACCTGGGTGGAGGCCATGTGAAGGCTGACACTAGCTAATGCTACTATGTCTCATCTCCCAGGTCCCTCAATCATTTACTTTTTCTTGACTTTCAGCCTCATTCCCTTAGCAGTTTTTCCTTCCCTAACAGATTACAATTAAGCTCTTCTTTGGGTGCTTTTTCTAAATGCTCTCTAACATCAGTCTGCGATCAGCTACATGTCCTACACTCTAAATATTCTCTCAGAACTTTACCTCTTCCTCTTCCTCAGCTTGCCTGTGGAAACTCACTATATTTTGTGAAGCTCTATGGTGAAGCCTATGCTTCTTCTACGACCCAAAGAGCATGGGGCTGATAAATGTATAGGTTTCCTGTTGCTGCTCTAAGAAATTACCACAAACCTAATGACTTAAAACAACACAAGTTTATTACCTTATAGTTCTAGAGTTTAGAAGTCCAAAATGAGTCTTACAAGGCTAAAATCAAGGTGTCATCAGGGCTGATTCCCTCTGGAAACTCTAGGGGAGATTCTGTTTCCTTGCCTTTTCCAGCTCCTGGAAGCTGCTTGTGTTCTTTGGCTAGTGGTTGCATCACTGAAACCTCTGCTTCTGTCTGACTCTGACTCTTCTGCTTTCCTCTTACAAGGGCCCTTGTGCTTACATTGGACTCACCCAGATAATTCAGCATAATCTCAAGATGCTTAATTTAATCACATAAAGTCACTTTTGCCATGTAAGGCAACATATTCACAGGTTCCAAGGATTTGAACATGGACTTCTTTAGGGTCATTAATCAGCCTACAGAGTTGGGGAGGGGGTGTTGCACTAATCCTGGTCTCTGTTGATAGTTCTAGGCCATTACTTGATGACAGGTATCAGCAAACTTTTTCCTTAAAGGGTGAGATAGTAAATATTTTAGGCTTTGTGTGAGCTCTAAGGCAAATTGAGGCTATTATGTAGGTACTTTTATAATCATTTTAAATGTAACGATTTTAAAATGTAAAACCCATTCTTAGCTTGCAAGTGGTACATAAAACGGATAGTGGGCTGGATTTAGCCTATGCACTGTAGTTAGCCAAATTCTGCTCTCCAGTCTCTAATAAAATATTTCCTTAGAAGCTCATGCCATTCAATTAAATTGCTTCTACTTTTTTTTTGCATACTTTAATTTCAGAAAAAAGTAAACAAACAAACAAAAAAACACAATACACAACATACAAACCTGATGTTAAATGTAGAAAGGGAAGGCTTGAGGCCCTTGTATCCTGCCTTAGGCAGAAAGACAGGAGAGAAAAAAACCTGGGGCCACTCAGGGTCTCTGGGGGAGCCATGGAGACACTATACAGAGGGCACAAGGTCTGTAGGTAGAAATTCCTAGTCTACTGCTTCCATGCCAGAGGCATCCTCATCACCCTCGGGGTAGAGTAGGGACATCTCATCAGCAACAGCCAACCAGAGTACTTAGAGGAGAGGTCAAAGAAGTCATAAAGAAGCACTTACAGTTCGTAGGTTATCCCATCACCTTTTATTAAATCAGTGATGATGAAGCAGAAGAAGAGAAAGGTGAGAAAGAAGAGGGAGATAAAGATGATGAGAAGCCCAAGACTAAAGATGTGGTCTCAGGTGAGGAGGATGATAGTGCTAAGGATGAGACAAAGAAATCGCTTCTATTTTAATTTGCCTTCGTCACCTGCGGATATCCTGGTGACTGTTTCATACGCACCAATGAAACGCTCACTTGGAGAAGTACCCCCCAAAAGCAAGAACGGCCTCTTGAGTCCTGGATATGCGAAACTCTAATTCTGCAAAGTAACGATAACATCATAAAGAGAAAATATATTTCTATTCACGCATCTCTATTTTCTATTAAAAGTTCCTAATTTAGATATGCATTCTTCCTAGTCAAGGAATTCACTTGCAAATATACAAATATACAGATATTGCAACAGTTTTCCCAACCAAAACCATATGTAAGATTTGGTCTCGTAACATGGTATGAAGCATCTAATACTTTCCATGAAAAGACCCGAGTCCATGAATAAAAAGACAAATTTTCAGGAGTAAAAAAGAAATTTTTTAGCTCATCATCTCATCTATTGTACTATGCGGAGTTGGTTGCACAATTCTGAGTCTGAATGGACTTCCAAATGTGGCACCTGGACTCAGGCCCAGAGAAAGCTTTCTTCTGAGAGCCTCAGAGGTTCCTTGTGTTCTTCAAATGGGAACTGGAAGTGCAGGTCATTTTTAATTTCAATGTTGCCACTGTTGGGACCACTGTCTCTTTCTACAGCTGAACAAACAAACGAAAAATTAAAAAGGAACAAATGGCTAGGAAAAGAGACTTTCGTCTGGCTGTTCCCTCTCTGTGACCAAATGATGGTTTTTCCTATAGAAAGGAGATTTTAAATGCATCCTACGGTCAAATGCCTCAGATAAAGTGAAACTAAAATGATCTTGAAAGGAATAATAAAGGATAGATGTTGTGACTATTTTGGAGGCACAGAGGCACACTCTAGTGGTTAAGCTTTAAAACTTTCCCTTTATTTATTCAAGCCCGAGGGACCGAAAAATTGGTAATCAATGAGGTTAAGAAGAGCCATTGTAATTTCAAGAATAAACATCCATTCCAGAAGATGAGAGACTCTAAAGTCGAAAGAGACAAGGAAATAGTTAACAGTAGAGAAAAGAATAAATGAAAGCAGATAAAGTAGACCTTTATAAAATTAAAACCATCTTTGTCACAAACGATTAAGGCTTTGAGACTCTGAAGAACAGCACACTGCAATAGATCCTATTCCCCATTCTCTGAGTCTTTGTTACTCTATTAATTCAAAACTATTTTAAAAAGCATACATTTTAAATCAACAATTAGTGATAAAGTGAAGTCAGGATGCAGATTTTTTTTTATAGTTTGATTCATTGACTTTTTTACGTTTTTAAATATATTTATTTAAATTAGTTTCAAGTATACAGTACATTGGTTAGACATCTATATTGTTCATAAAACGATTCCCCAGAAAACTTGGGGAAACTATCACTTTGCAGGCTTATACTTCTGATGTTATATTTTTCAATGTTAAATCCAATATTTAAGGCAAGGGAATAATGTATCCTGTTTTATAAAGACTGATTTGAACTGGCAAACAATTGGAAAATTGATACCCCTTTTCTGACCCCAGTTTTCAAGAGGAGTCCATTTTATAATTTGGGCAATCTAAAAATAGGTTGAGAAGATGAGGAAAGGCATAAAAAAATGAGGCTAATTTTGCTCTGCCCAAAACTGATTAGAAGAGTAAGTATAACTGCCTTTATCAGAACTGCCACTCTGATAAGAATGATGCTTCAGCTTTTGAGAAAGCTATGCCAAAATGCAGGAAGTATTACCTGACCCATTTTACTTCAACAAAGCGGATGCAAGAAATGTTTATATGTAAACAAAATATTAGGATAAAAGAGAAATACCATGAGAAACATACAAATAAATCTGAAAGTATTTAGCATGAAGAGAGAAAAGGCAAAGAACATGTCGCCTTTAATGGATGAATATCCTTGATGAACATAAAGTAACTACAAGAAGCATAAGGATTTAAAAGTATCATTTCACGATAAAAACGCTCAACAAATACATAACAAAGGCCATATACGACAAGCCCACAGCTGATATTATACTCAATGTTGAAAGGTTGAAAACTTTTTCTCTAAGATCAGGAACAAGAATGCCCACTTTCACCACTCCTATTCAACATAGTACTAGAAGTTCTAGCCAGAGAAATTCAACAAGAAAAAGAAATAAAAGGCAACCAAATAGAAATGGAAGAAGTAAAATTATCTCTGTAGGTGACATGATCTTCCATATAGAAAATTTTAAAAACTTCGCACACACACAAAAAACCCTCTTTGAACTAATATATTCAGTAAAGTTGCAGGATATAAAATCAAAATATAAAAATGCATTGTATATCTCTACATTAAAAACTAACTATCTGAAAAAGAAAGCAAGAAAATGATACCATTTACGTTAGTATTTTTATCAAAAGTGCTAAAAAGTTCAGGAGCGACTTTACCCAAGAAGTTGGTAAATCTGTATGTGAAAAACTACAAAACTTTGATGGAAGAAACCAAAGAAGACACAAATAAATGAAAAAAAATAGACTGTGTTTATGAATTGGAAAAGTTAATATTGTTAAAATGCCCATACTATCCAAAGCCATCTACAAATTCAATGCAATTCCTATAAAAATTCCAATGGCATTTTTCACAGAAATAGAAAAAAAAAATCTAAAATTCATATGAAACCATGAAAGATCCCAAAGAGCCAAATCAAGTTTGAGCAAGAAGATCAAAGCTGGAGGCATCACATGTCTTGGTTTCAAATTATATTACAAAGCTATAGTAATGAAAACTACATGACACTGGCATAAAGACTTACCAATGGAATGGAATCAAGAACCTAGAAATAAACTTATGCATATGTAAGCAATATTTGACAAGGGAGTCAAGAATACTCATTTGGGAAAGGATAGTCTCTTTAATTAATGGTGTTGGTAAAATTAAATATTCACATACGAAAGAATAAAATTGGACCTTTATCTTTCACTACTCACAAAAATCAACTCAAAATGGACTAAAGACTTAATCCTGAAATGGTAAAACTTTTAGAAGAAAACAGGGGGAAATCTCCATGACATTAGTCTTGGCAATGACTTTTTGGATGTGACACCAAAAGCACAAGCAACGAGAGCAAAAAGAAACAAGTGGGACCACATCAAACTAAAGAGCTTCTGCATAGGAAAAAAAATCAACGAAATGAAAAGGCAACCTATAGAATCAGAGAAAATATTTACAAACTGTATATCTGATAAGGGATTAATTTCTAAAATATCTAAGAAACTCATACAATTCAGTAACAAACTAATTAATTAATCTGATTTGAAAATGTACAGAGGATCTAAATAGACATTTTTCCCAAAAAAGATATACAAATGGAAACAGGTACATAAAAAGATGTTCAATATCACCAATCATCCAGGAAATACAAATCAAAAGCACAATAAGATATAACTTCACACTTGTTAGAAAGGCTGTTATCAAGATGACGAGATAAGTGTTAGAGAGAATATGGAGAAAAGGAAACCATGTGACTGTGAAAGTCAGTTGGTGCAGCGACTATGGAAACAGGATAGTGGGTCCTCAAAACATTAAAAATGGAACTACTACGTGATCCAGCAATCCCACTTCTGGGTACATAACCAAAAGAAATGAAGTCTCTATCCTGAGGAGATATTTGCATCTTCATGATCATTGAAGCATTATTAACAATAGCAAAGGCAAAGAATCGACATAAATGTCCACTGATGGATGAATGGGTAAAGAAGATGTGGTATATACTATGGAATATTATTTAGCCATGAAAAGGAAATCCTGCCATTTGTGACAACATGGATGAAACTCAAAGGCATTATGCTGAGTGAAATAAGTCAGACAGAGAAAGAAATACTACATGATCTCACTTATACAAGGAATCTAAAAATGTTGAACTCATAGATACAGAGAGTGGATTGGTGGTTTCCAAGGCTGGAGACTGGAAAAAAACAGAGGAAATGTTAGTCAAAGGGTACAAACTTTCGGTTATAAGATAAATAAGCTCTGGGGATGTAATGTATAGCATGGTGACTCTAGTTAACAATTCTGTGTTGTATACTTGAAATTTGTTAAGAGAGTAAATCTTAAATGTTCTCACTACACAGAAAAAGAAGGTAACTATGTGAGTGAAGAATGTATTAACTGATCTTATTGTGGCAATTGTTTCATAAAAAATGCCTATCAAATTTAAAAAAAAAGGAATTTAAAAGTAGTAAAGGGATATTTCCCAAAATAAGTGGTACTCTGACCTATAGAATCCCCTCTAAAGTTTTAGGATCAATTTTACTCATGAAGAAGGAGGTAGGAATAAGTCTATCTAGAAATGGAGAGTTGGAACCAGACTTTAAGCGTCCTCCAGCCTTCAGAAATTTATTTCATTAACATCTCTCTGCTCACACAAAGTACAATGTGCATATTCCTGGCTAGTGGGTAGCCTTCTGTGTGGTCATGTGAAACCCAGGCCCCTTCTATTTTGCGACTGTACCACCTCTTAGAGCCTCAGAATTCTTTGCTGGATCTAGTGCATCCAGTGAGCACATAGGGAGAAAGGGAGTACAGAGGATCATGTGGAACAGAAGTCCCCAACCCCAGGTTTGTGGACCAATACTGGTCCGTGCCTGGGCCACATAACAGGAGGTGAGCGGCAGGTGAGCGAGTGAAGCTTCATCTGTATTTGCAGCCACTCCCCAGCACTAGCATCACTGCCTCAGCTCCACCTCAGATCATCAGGCATTAGATTCTCATGGGAGCACTGGTCCCAGGTGCCAAAAAGAATGGGGACCGCTGATGTGGAAGCTTACGAGCCAGGCAACATTGAAATGAAAATGTCATTTAGAACAAATGTCATTTAGTTCTGCTATAGTCCATAGGGCAGAACTTGGTCACATGGCCACATCTAACTACGAGGGAGACTGGGAAATGCAGTCCATCTCTGTGCCGGAGAGGCAGAGGAAATCATGTTTGGTGAATGCAACACAGCCTTTACTGAGCTCAATAAATAGTTGCTAAAAGCATACAACTTCACATGCTCTGTGCACCTTGCTAGGACCTGAGATGAAAAAGACAGACTCTGCCTTTGAGTAGAAATGCTTTTTGTCTATTCTACCACATCAGGGGCTTTGGTTTGAAAGAGACATATGGTGGAGTCATAAGGAGATTTCTTCACTCACATGCTAGGGCTTTGATGGGAATGGTTGGAAGCCTGAGTTCGACACTGTAGAATGTTTAGCAGTGACCCTGCCCTCTACCTACAAGATAACAAATGCAACCCACCTACCCACTCGTGGCAACCAAAATGCTTGAGTTTGCCGATATTACCTGTAGGACAAGCATCTCCTGTTGGAGACAGTTGAGGGACAGTGGACCTTGAGTCTGAAACTTAACCAGGACTAGAGAATGACATTGCAAATCATCAGCCTGTAGGTCATTAGAGCCACTGCGACCTATAAGACATCTTTGGATATTTGAACTGAGATAAGTGAGTCAAGGTTGAAAGCACAGACCCATGTTGAAGGGGGGTAAGGAGAAGAGAGAACATTAAGAAAGCTGAAAAAAATCAAGAGATAGTAGAAAAACCAAGAGAGAAAAGAAAAAGTGGTGCAGTGGCTATTGCTGACGTCTGCCCAACACCTTATCTCTTTTCTCTTAGACCCATCTTCTGGGACACAATGACTGGTCCATGGATGGGCACACTACACAAAGATATGCCAAGTAGTCTTTCCCTGTGATTATAATCTTGAACCTCGAAGCAAAATGCTTCTTCTCTTTTGTGTCCTTATATCGGAATGATGTAAGCCCAGAATTGCCTATGCCATGCTCCCTGCTCATGGCAAAGCTTCAGCTGAGTAGGTTTAGATGTGCCATGAGTTGATAACGACCACCTGTGCCTTGCAGCGCAGGAAGACGCTCTTAAGGGGAGTTAGTGGGAGCTTCCTAAGGCATCTATAATCCTAAAGTCTTCTCGGCTATTTAACTGTCAGTTAGTGCTTTTCTGTGGAACCATAGACGACCAGAGAAGCTGCACCAAAAGCATCCCTTTCATGCTGTCTTCTGAGCTAGCTTTAAACTGTGCCGCCCCGCCATACCCTGACACACATCTGTGAGCTGTGTGGGCGCTTGATCAGTAGCAGGTAATGCAACACAGTACACACAGTATACTGGTACACGTGTACTACAGTTTCAGGTGAAGTAGAAGAAAATGAGACCAGCAACAGAGGGAAGCAGAGATAAGAGCTGAGAAAGGCTAACCTTTGATAGCATTTGAGCCTTAGGACCCAAACATCCCTGAAGCCAGATCCAACAGGGCCCACACAATTATATAACTCGACAAATGCTCTGAAGTTAGGTATCTTTCTGTTGCAAATTAGTGTCCTAATATATAAACTGAAACTCGGAGTGAGTGACAGACCTAAAATGTGAAACTGCTTGAGTCAAGACAGGGAAGAAGGTAACAGTGGAGGTTTCTGTATTTTGGGCTGAAAAGCTGGAATTGTTGGTATATGGAAGTGAAGCAGTGGGTTAAATTGTTACCTATTTTGTGACTCAGGCAAGGCCCCCACTACCCTAAAAATGGCAACTTTATGTACTTGAACTTGGTATAAAGGCATAGGGATATTGGAGTGAGAACTGAGAAAGCCGGATGTTCCAGAGCCTTGCCAACCCCTTCGCCACTGCAGTCCCTGTAGCTCCTGCCTTTACAAGGGTCATATCCCTCCTTGTTGCCAGCTTTATGTGCATCCTGGGGAGGAAGACAGGTCCCCACTGTTTCATTTTTCTAAGAGGCAGAGACCAAGATAGATGATATTCATCTAATGCCCAGAAGAATGGGATGATTCCTGCATTGCTGTAAAAGGACTGAATCTACAAGAATGAGAACCCAGATTCAGAGGTGCTGATTTAATGATAAAAGATTTTTTGGGAGTTGTTACTAACAAATGAGGCCACCAAAAATAATATGATCAGGCCAGCCGCTGAGGATTTCAAGTAAACTCTATTCCTCTCTTGGCAAATAAAGATTTGTGCTTGTTCATGTCTTAAGACAGTCCTCCAAGCCCCTAGCTCAGAGAGTAGGCTGCTAAAGCAGTAGAGATCCCGGTAGAGGAAGTCTCCCAACCATTTGCTCAGGTATGTATGAGGACAGGGGAGCTCCTCCTAGCGGGAAGGCTCTGGAGCATCCAGACACTCTAAGGGGCCCACGCATGTCAAGAGAAGGGAGTTGACAGATAGAACTCACTACACCTATCGTATCAGGCTGGAGGAGGTAGCTTCCTCCTTTGTAACCCATTTCTGAGTGCGGTGCAGCCCTGCCTCTCTTCCCTACCAACTGCCCTTCTCCATATGGGGCCACCATCTTATTTCCAGCCTCAGGTAAGTCTTCTATTTCTCTATTTGCTTAACAATCACTTAACTATACTGTAACCATAACGTACAACATATAGAAAATGAAAAGCCCCTAGTCATACGGGGCCATTTCTGCATTCCCCAGTTTCTTCATTTCTCCCACTTCTCCAATTATTTGAAGGGTCTGGCAAAAGACCAAACCCATCTATCTAAAAGGGCTGCCATTTAAGGTAATCACAGAGATAGACATGAAACAAAAAAGATTTTACATAACATTTATTTTTTATCCCATCCTTATTTTGACTTTATTCCTCACCTCCCATTCTTATTCTTTTCTTGGAAATCCAACGTTGGATTTTTTTTAAAAAATGTTTCAAATCATGATTATCTAGAATCATAAAATTTTCTTCTCTCCAAAAGGGAAAAACACAACTATTATTCTTATGCAGCATTTTCAAATACGCATGTTAATATATATTTTATAAACTATTTAAAATAAAACCCTTCATCCTTTGAGGTTATTGTCTAGTTCACTGACACATCTCCCATAAGACATTAATTCTATTCATTTTCATGAATGAGGTGGGAACTATACTAAAAAATAGGATTTTAATCCCTGAGGTGCCAGTTAAAATGGACGAGGTTGCCATTGCAACACAAGATTTAAAAAAAATCAGCCTTAAATAACAAGCATGGCTCATGCTATTTGGATCAGAATCACCTCCACAGCATGGAGTCATTTAGAAAATTGCTTTTACTGGGTTAAGTTCACCCTGCTGTTCCTAGCCCTCACGCTATGATCATTGTTCCTTTTGTAAAGGAATAACACATAGCAATGAAGTCTGCAGGAATTCTGAGATCCTCAGAAATTAAGAGAAACCACAGTCCTGTTTCTCTAATCTCCATCCACATGGTTGGAGAGGGTTTTTCAGCACCATTCCAAGACCTGGAAAGGGTGATGAACCGACTTGGTTTTTCTTCTCCATAAATTTAGCCACAAAGGAGAAATCAGTCCTCCTGGCTAGAAAACGGGGGTGTTTTCTGCTCATCTCTGCTGCCAGCAGTAACCGCAGCAGAACTGCATTCAGCTCTGCGCCCACCCTCCTGGCAGCCCCTCTCCCTTCCCAGCGGCTTCCAGCGGTGTGCAGGTTCATGCTCCTTCCCCTAGTAGTAGCGGTTCAGGCTCCTGGTCGCGGGCACCTCGGGTTGCCCGTTCATCCAGATCTCCCTGATAATGCGCTCCCGCTCCTCAAGCCGCTGCGCGCGCTCCAGCTCCTCCGCCGACGTGAAGACGTTCTTATTCAAAGTCCTCTCGAAGCGGCGGTGTCTCCTGACCGAGATGTCAGATGCTGTGTCCGAGCTGCCATCCTCACTGTCGCTGCTGTCGCTGCTGCTCTCTTGGTCCTGCAGAAATTTCTTCTTGGGATGCCGGCGGCAGTCTGTGTGGCAAGAGATCCTCATCACCAGGGCAGCCAGAGTGAGGACCAGCCCAATGCACACACCGGAGACGAAGTACAGAGCTGCTCGCTCAGGGTTCTCTGGAGGAGGAAGAAGAGAGCATTCAAGAGATGACAACTCCATATGCAGAGAGCAAATATGACTCCAGAGTACCTTGCATACCTCTCAACAGACCCTCTGATGGTTACAAATAGTGCCTCCCATGTGACAAACTGCATAATGTATTCAAAAATATAATTATCTACAAATGGTGAATCTAGGTAAAGGGTATATGAAATTCCTTTGTTATTTATGCAACTTTAAATTTGAAATTATTTCAAAATGAAAAGTTAAAGGAAGAATACTTAGCTCCTACTGTAAGCAAGCGACTATGTTTAAATGTCATTTGAATATGAGATGTCTATCCAAAGCCTATTTTCGCCTATACTAGAAAAATCTTTGCATCTGAATTTGCTCCCACAATCCCTTGAATAACCTTTTAACCACAATTGCAGGCAGCTGTTTTTGCTTCTGCTTCTCCTCTCCCTCCTCCCTCTCCCCTTCCCTCTCTTCCTCTTTCTTCTTTTCGATGGCAAATTTATAAATAAAATCAAGGACAAACAATCTCTTTTATTCTCAGTATACCATTACAGGCCTGTCAACAAATGTAGGTAGCTTCTAAGGTGCCCCCCAACTCCTGGTATTCACATCCTTATGCAAGCCCTGTCCTTTGAGGGCTGGACCTAGTGGGCTGGACCCAGTGACTTACTTCTGACAAATAGAATATGGCAAAAGGGATGGATGAGTCTAAGATTAGGTGACATAAGACTGACTTCCAACTTGCTCACACTCTCTCTCTGGCTTTTCTCACTCTCTTGCTTTGCTGAAGCCAGCTGCCGTGTAGTGAGTTGCCCTACAGAGAGGTCCGCACAGCGAGGAACCAAGCGTGGTCTCCGGCTAACAGACTGCAAAGATCTGAATCATGCCAACAGCCATGTCAGTGAGCTTGGAAGTGAATCACCCTCTGGCAAAGCCTTGAGGTGACCACAGCCCTGGTCTTGCAGCAACCTTGTGGGAGACCTTGGATCAGAGAACCTAGCCAAACCAAACCCAGATTCCTAACCCGTGGAAACCGAGAGATAATAAATGTATGTTGTTTTAGGTCACTACATTTTGAGATAATTTGCAGCAATAGATAATTTATACAATCACAGACTGAAAGCCAATGCAGGCATTTTGGAATGACTTTATCAGGTTAATTTGTTGGGGAGAAATTTGAGCTCTCCCTTGTTGAGAGAGGAAAAAGTCATTCTGTGATGAGAAATATGCTGAGTGGGCCCAGCATGATCCCCATGTGACGAGCTCAGTAGAATTAGAGCCTTTGGGTGAACAGCTTTTTCTTTCTAGCTAAGTGTGAGAACACGAGGACATGCCTGGTCTGGAGTCACAGGACATGGTTATTCTGACAGGACCCATGATTGACACCTGCAATTTAGTTTTCCATAATCTACATTCACTGGTGAGTATCAATTAAAATATACATTGTTTTGTGAGTTTTTAAAGAATATAAGTAGGTTCATATATGACATACATTTGCATTTTAAATTTAAGAGCATTTCTTAGAGAGATTTCCAGATATGTGAATAGCATTCTTTTTGCCTGATGCATAGTGTTCTGTAGTATAGATCTATCAAAGTTTATTTAACCATTTTTTATTGATAGCATATAAATTGTTTCCAATTTTTCACTATTATGATCAATGTGATAGTCAATATCCTTGTGTCCTTGTACACATCTCTTTCTTTACATGCAAGCAAAATTATTTCTACGGGTTAGTTATCGAGAAATAGAACAACTGTATCAAAGACATAGGCATTTTGAAGTTTTATGTATTCTAAAGTGTACCCCAAAAGGCTCCATCAGTCTAAACACAGCATATTGAGCACATGTGTTTATGATCCTCCCTTCTCTCTGAAACCCCCACAAAAATGACAGGGATGTAGATAAAATAAATATAAATTATAAGTACAAAGAGAAGAGTAAAGAAGAAAATAGAAAACACGAACAGTCAATACAAGAGTAATCAACAAATGATGTAAATGCAGTGAAAAGGGAGTGACACCAGCATCGTGGCATGTAAGACATCCCTACTTTTTGTCTCCCACTTTTTTACAACTAATTAGGCATCTATCCACAAAGAGAAGTGTTTCTGTGAGAATTGTGTGATCCAACGACATATACCGAGGGGCTTGGGAGGAGTCTCGCCCACCTGTTCATCTGGTAATAGGCAGAGAACCCGCCTCAAACCTTCCCAGAGAGGCTGAGGAAAACCTGAAGAGTGCTGCCTTGGGAAAATACTCACAGAAGAGAGAAAATTTGTAAATCCTCCCTCTAGAGGGGAGATTCCAGCAAACCATTGGAGCAAACAAATAAACAAATAAGATGAATTGGGATTCAGCAGAGAGAGGAAGAGAAACTTTTGAGCACTGTCCCCCCTCCCCCCACCAAGGTGACACAGCACAAGACTGAACTATCTCATGACGACCTCTCCATAGCTGGAAATGGAGAGTAGTGCATAGTGCCCGGCTACCAGAGCTGTGCCAGATGCTGCAGGATAAACCCATTTCTCTTCAGCAACTCAACCCAGAATACTGGGCAATGGAAAACCAGAAACTTGAGTTAAAGCGCCACCTTCTGGAAAATGAAAGAGAGGTTTTCAGCAGCCAGACAGGTGAACTGTAAGAACCAGAGAAGATACAAAAGCTTAAGAAATCTGCCACAAAGTGGAGCAAAATATACAGAGCAGGTATGTAAATACAGGGTCAGAGAGAACCCCAGATATAACAGGTTCAACAAACAGTTCCCCACTTGAAGGCAACTAGTAAAGAGTTGAGGAGGTGTCTGCTCCATCAAAGGCAAAATCAGCAATGCAAAAACTACAAGGAACATAAATAATCAGAAAAAAAAGTCATCACAAAAAGGTAATAATTCTTCAAATAACTGAGCTCAAAAATACAAAATCTTGCAATCTACTGGATAAAGAATTCAAAAGAGCTGTTCTAAGAAAACAATGAGCTCTAAGAAAACACAGAAGACAAGTCATCAAAATCAGGAAAAATATACATGAACAAAATGAGAAATTTAGCAAAGAGATAAAAACTATGAAAAAGAATGAAACAAACATTCTGGAGCTGAAAATTCAATGAATTAAATAAAAAGTTGAGGGAATCTGCATTGGGGTATATCAAATAGAAGACAAAATAAGTGACCCAGATGATGGGAATTTTGAAATAACTCGATTAGAGGCAAACAGAGAAAAAAAGAATTAAAAAAAAAGTGAAGAAAGCATACATGATCTATGGGATTCAATCAAATGTACAAATATTAGTATAATCAGGGTCCCAGAAGGAGAAAAAAGAGTAAGGGGTCAGAAAGTTTATTTAAAGAAATAAACCTGGGAGAGACTTAAACATCCAAGTTTACAATGCTAAGATATCACCCTTTAATTTCAATGTAAAAAGACCTTCTCCAAGACACATTATAATGAAACTGTCAAAAATCAAAGAAAAAGAAAGAATCTTAAAAGCATCCAGAGAAAATATTATAACCTTCAAAGGAACTCCCTTTAGGCTATCAGCAGATTTTTCGGCAGAAACCCTACAAGCCAGGAGAGAATGGAAGACATGTTCGAAGTGCTGAAAGGAAAAAAATTGCCAGCCAAGAATACTCTATTTGGCAAAGTTATCCTTCAGATACGAAGGAGAAATAAAGACTCTTCCAGAGAAACAAAATATAAGGGAGTTCATCACCTGCCTCACAAGAATTTCTTTCAAGACGAAAGGAAAGGATACTAAATAGTGACATGAAAACATATGAAAGTATACAACCCACTGGTAAAGATAAATATATAATCATTTGGCTATAGGATAAAGGTTAAAGGAAGAGTTATAATTAAAATAACTGTAGCTACTATAATCTGTTAATAAATACACAATATAAAAAAGAGGTAAATTGTAACATCAAAAATATAAAGAGGATAATAAAAGGATGGAGCTTTCATATGTGACCGAAAAGCTGTCAATCTTTTACCAGTATAATGGTAGCTGTGGGTTTGTCATTTATGTTCCTTTTGTATCCAATTTGTTGAAGGTTTTTTCAGGAAAGAATGTTGTATTTTGTCAAATGCTTTTCCTGCATCTATTGAGATGATAAAGAACAAGAAAGGAGATGAAATTACTATCTCTAAGAGATATCTGCATTCCCATATTCATGGCAGCATTATTCACAATAACCAAGACATGGAAACAACCTGTGTCCATCAAGAGATGAATTCTTAAAGAAAACATAGTGTGTATGTATAAAATAAAAAACTCAGCCATAAAAAAGAAGAAAATTCTGAGATAAATTAATAAATCTAAATACTGTATTGTATCACTGATATGTGGAACCTAAAAAAGGCTGAATTCATAAAAACAGTAGAATGCTGGTTACCAGGGGATGGGGAGTGAGGAACTGGAGACATGTTGTTTAAGGATACAAATTTGCAATTAGTAGATAAATAAGTCCTGGAGAGCTAAAGCACAGCATGGCGATTATAGACAACAATATTGTATTATAGACTTAAGAGTTCCTAAGCGACTAGATCTTTTTTTTTTTTACATTTGTATCTATAAAATAAAATGTAACAATGGTAGTTACTGAATTCTTAGTTATATCCAGAGTTTTCATTAAAAAAAAAAAGCACAGTCTACGATCATGCCACTCTGAACAAGCCCAATCCCATCTGATCTCGGAAGCTAAGCAGGGTCAGGCCTGGTTAGTACTGGGATGGGAGACCACCTAGGAAGACCACATGCTGAAGGCATAGAAAATAAAAAATAAGGGACTGTGAGCTGACAAGGTCCTTGCAATCTGTGAGGTCAACCAATGGTTGCCTCGCTTAAACACACACACACACACACACACACACACACACGTTGAGTATAAAGTCAAATAAGAGTACTTCTCAATATTTTGTGCAATCATATGTACTTTTTTGGATATCAGTAGCTAAATTCATAATGGTATGAAGTTGGGAAAGAAGCAGGAGGCAACCAAATGGCATCTTATATATATAATGTATACACACACACACACACACACACACACACATATATATAAAATCTCAAAAGAGATTTGCTCAAAATAAAAAACTTTTGTGGTTCAAAGATATATGAAGAAAGTGAAAAGTCAACCCATAGATTGGGAGAAAATATTTGCAAATCATATATCCAATAAAGGACTTGTATCCAGAATATATAAAGAACTCTTACAAGTCAATAATAAGAAAGCCAAATTTAAAAATGGGCAAAAGATTTGAATAGACATTTCTCAAAAATATATATATAAACAATAAATAAGCACATGGAAAGATTGTCATCATCATTAGTCATTAAGGAAATACAAATCGAAACCACAATGAGATTAATTTTTCACCCATTAGAATGGCTACAATAAAAAAGATGGACAGTAACAAGTGTTGGCAAGAATGTGGTGAAATTGGAACTCTCATACATTGCTTGTGGAAATGTAAAATGATGCAGCCACTTTCCAAAAACAGTTTGGAAGTTTCTTAAGTTAAACACAGATTTACCATATGACTCGGCAATTCTGTTCCTAGTTATCTTAAGACTCGTAGTCTTAGCAGAGCCTAAGAGACTAGATCTTAATTATTGTCACCACAAAAAAAGAGATAATAATTATGTAAACATACAAGAGGTGTTACCTAATGCTACGATAGTAATTATATTGCAATATGTAAATGTATCAAATCAACACATTGTCACCTTTAATAATATTATATGTCAATTATACCTCAATAAAATGTATGAATGAATGAAGTAAAAGAGGCTGAAACTGAACTCTATTCAGTTGATATTCAGCAAACAGAGAGGATTGAGGGAGCTCTTGCCTTGAGGAGCTTAACAATCCAGCAGGGAAGCTGACCCACCCGTTTTATTACCAAAAGGAAGTGCTGCTATAGAAGTATGAAGAACAATCTTTAGAAACGCAAAGGTGTGTGGAAAAGCTAAGTTCGGATATGGGAATATGAGGAGGCTTTCTAGAAAAAGGTATCCAAATCTATGCTTTTAACAGGGTGGAAAACCATCAGGCAGATCAGCTTCTAAAGAGAGGCATTCAATAAGTGATAGCTCACTCTATTTCCTGCCCGCCTGCCTGCCTGCCTGCCTGCCTGCCTTCCTTCCTTCCTTCCTTCCTTCCTTCCTTCCTTCCTTCCTTCTCCTCTCCTTTCCTTCCTTCTTTTTCTTCTTCCTTCCTCCTTCCTCTCTCTTTCTCCTTCTTCTCCCTTTACTCCTCTCCTTTTCTCTGTCCACTCATCCATCTATCCGGTATACCTATTTCTCCTCTTTTTTCTTTCTTCTTCTTTTCCTTCCTTTTCTTTATCCACCCATTGTCCTGTGAGTGTACGTCTGTCTCTTTCACGCTTTGCCCTCATTCCATCTATTACACAGTTTAACTTTGAAGATGGTTACTGAAGTGAATTTTGGAAATTGCTGTTCTCTCTCTAGCTTAACTAGTCATTCCTACCCTGCTACCTGATCAGAAACTATCCTTTTTTTTTTTTTTTTTTTTTTTGCCTGTAGCAGTCTCAGAAATGGATTCCCAGAGAAGCCCAGTAAAAGCAACCAGAGAGGGCAAGGGAGTTTACTGGGCCTCACTAGGTCCTGAGCAGGTGATTTGGGGCTGATTTTCAGAGCTGATGTAATTTGTGTTGTTTCTCTTCATCATTCCTCTGCAAAAGTCAAAACTGTAGCTCTATTGTGGTTGTTTTTTCTCTTTTCTACTCCAGGTCACTTCCTCTTGGCCAATGATCCAACCTGATCTTGAGCAGATCCAGACAGCTGTTAATTGCCCAGGAAGCAAAGTGGAGAAGGCTATTGTCAGTTGTTTTCCCTTAATAAATAAAAATAAATGTATTGCTGTATCTTGCTTCCTGCAGGGTCATTGTTTTCCTGGGCAGGAAGAGGCCCTATGTGGAGGTCCTGGGGCTAATTTCATTTGCACCCTCAAAGGTCAGATTATGTCCACCAGCAGACGCTGCAAGACAGAAGAGCAACACCAGCCCAGGCCAGGTCAGCTGGTTTCCATGCAAGTGGAACCTTTTCCTTGCCTGGACTACCTTGTTGGCCCCAAAGCTTGCAACTCCTTTAGTAGAAAGAAAGAAGTTTTAAAAATAGGCCTTAGAGATAATAATGGGGCTTGTGTGGCATCAGGGATTATTCAACATAATCTCTTCTCTGAACTCTTAAGGCACTTGTCTCTTTATGGGATTCTGCCCTTCCCCATAGAAAAGCAAAGTTTCTGCTAACACTTCTGCCCTCTCTGAAATGCTGGAGGAAGCTTCTTTCCTTCTCCTCCCATCCCTGACTTGCTCTTCCTCTGGAATAAGAAGTATTGGAGAATCACTGTTCCCACTAGGCTGCTTCTGGTGTGTGTGATTTTGCTTTTACTTCTTTCATCTTCCCTTCTCTTCCCTCCCCCTACCCCTCACGCCCCAGGAATAAACACCCCAGAAGAGGCCTTCCATTACTCTACCATCATCCTCATCCACCCTCTTCACTTTTCTTCTCCTGCAATGGGACAAACCTGCAGTCCTACAGCCCTAGGACTCAAAGGGAGCTAGGCAGAAGCTCTGACCCATCCTCTCTCTCTGGCTTAACCATCACATAAGTTAATACTGTATTCTGATGCTTTTCCAGCTTTTGAGTCTGGAAGGGAAGAAGAATGTGACTAATTAGCCCCTCAAATTTAGGCAGCATTTTATGTAGTTGTATTATAATTAGTTATGTAACCATTACTTTTCCCACATGACAGTGAGAAATTTGAGGGTAGAATCCATATGAATCATTTTGGATTTCCAGAACATACAACATAGTGCCTTGCTCATGGCACATATCTTACAAATATTTATTGAATTAAATCATGAATACATGAATATGCAATTTCTAAAAGTCCAACTAATAAAATTATTATATGTAGATAAATAAATATGTATATTGATGTATATATGTATGTATATGTGCATATAAATGTGTATATATTAGTACAACATTAAAAGAGTATGAGATGGAAAAAATTCTGAAATCACCATAATCTCACAACTTGAATATGCAGTATAGTGAAATGAGTTTTCTTCTATTCTTTTTTCTCTCACATAAAAATGTATTTATTTGTATTTACGTGGTTATAGAATATATATACAGAAATCTCTGAGTCAAAGAGGATACATATTTTTATACCTTTTGATACACATTGCCAAGCGGTTTTTCAAAAGTGGTACATTTACTTTGCCATTAGCTGTGTATGAAAGTACCACTTTCATCCTGGAGGGATATTCCAATTGTCAAACTTTTAAAAATATTTTAGGTCAATAAATGGTTACTATATTTATTTCACAAAATTTACTGTGAGTCTACAATGCCTTCAGGGCTGGAGACATAGAAGTTCTTAGCCCTCACAGAATTCCCAGTAAAAAAGGGGAATAATATAAAATAGAAACTAAGATATTTTCAAAAATCCCCCAATTTGTGACTATTGATTGAGTTATGGTGGGCTAGGTTCCCTCACTACTAGGAAGCCATCTCACTTATGACAATCTCATAGGAAATGTGATGCGTTTTCTGGCCAATTACTACATGGTCCATATTGCTGTCCTTGTAAGGATATTAGTTAAATGAAAAAAAAAAATCTCTAAAAACTTTACATTGGAAAAAATTGCTGTAAGGAAAATCAAAGGTCAAAATGCCAAATTGGGAAAAATATTTAAAATATTTAACACAGACAAAAGACTAATACACAAAGAGCACTAAAAAGAGCATTAAGAAAAAGACCAACAACCAATAAAGAAAATGGATAAAAGAGATGAACAGTCCACAGAAAAATAAATACAAATGGCATTAAAAATATGAAAAGATGCTCCCCTAAAGCAGATTGGCACACTATGGTTCACAAGCCAAACCTGGCCAGCTACTAATTATTACTGGCACACAACCATGCACATTCATTTATGTTTCATCCGTGTCTGCCTCATGCTACATTGCAGAGTTGAATAGTTAGAACAGAGACTGAATGGCACCTAAAGCTGAAAATATTTACTATCTGATTCTTTACAAAAAAAGTTTGCTGACCCATAACTTAGAGAAACAGAATTAAATGACATTTAGATATTATTTTTCATTTACCAGACTGTCAAAAATCTGACAGTCTGAAAATACTGTTGCAGGACCTTCTCATACTTCTTATAAAGAGTAAATTGATAAAACTCTTTAAATGGCAATTTGGTAATATTTATCTTAATTAATAATTTATATACACTTTGATCTAGCAAGTCCACTTTTGGGAATTTATTCTACAAATATACTTGAACATGTATGTAGGCGATAGTTATTTATTGCAACAACTCTGTTGCCCTGTTTGAAAAGATCTGAACCATTCTCACCAGCCATCAATAGCAAACTGATTAAACTACGGCTTGTCTATACAATGGAATAGTATGTAGCTGTCTGAATGAGGAAGCTCTCTATACACCGATACGACATATCTTAACAATGTATTGTTCAGTGAAAAAAGTAAAGTACAAAATAGTATGTATGCAATGCTACCTAAGTTCAAAGTTGGGAGGTAAGATTATATGTTTATATTTTCTTACATCTGCACAAAGAGCTCTAGAAGGATACAGAGAAACCTGGTGATGGGTCAAATCTGGGGACTGGATGGAGCAGGCAGCTTTGAGGCAAGAGTTCTCAGTATGTATCTTTTTATATTATTTGATCATTGAGTCATGTTCAGGCACTGATGTGCTGAGTATCTAATGGGTGCCAGGCACTAGATGAGATGCTGACAATATAGCAGTTAACAAAAGAAACAAAAAATCTCTGTGCTCTTGGGAACTTACATTCTAGTAGGGGATAGATAATAAACAAGATATGTGAATAAAATAGGTAGTACGTTAGATGGTGATAAGGAGAAAACAGGAAAAATAAGTAGAAGGATGTGAAGTGCTGACAATGCTGGAGGGGAGGAGGTAGACAGTGACTAGAGCAAACCTTGCTGAAAAGGTGACTTTTAGGGAAAAATCTAAAGGAAATGGAAAAATGAACCTGGAGAATGTGTTATCAATTCAAACCATTAAATTAAAAAGAGCAATCATTCCATTTAATCTTCGTAACAACTCTATTAGAAGTTATTAATATTAATGAGATTATTAGCCTCATTATAAATTATTACATTATGATCCCAAGGGGTTGCTTACAAGTAGTTGAAACAAGAAATGTTAACTCCTCCAATCCAAGTGCTGAGATAGAAGGAAACAAAACGTGTGGGGAGAAATTAGATGGGCACCTCAGCCAGCGTGTAGAATAAGGGGAGAAGATGATGCTGAGAGTGCTCTGAAGATTGGGAGGGAGTTGTCCCATCCAGGACTGGAGGGAAGAATTCTTGGAAGAGGAAATGACTACAAAAGTGAAGACAGGAGCAAAGGCCTGGCAAGTGGTTTAAAAAGGCTGGAGTGAGGTCTTGGTCAGGGAGGGCTATAACTGAATACGGGCAAGATGTCAAAGTCAGACTCTAAGAGCCTTGGGAAGGCACTTAAGAAACTAGTTTGGAGTATCTCAAGCCATCCCCAAGTCCTTTCTCTCTTGCTTGCCTCTACTCTAGAGCATGTCTTTCCAACTTTGGCACTATTGATATCTCAAACCAGTTCTTTGTTGTCAGGAGTTGTCTTGTGCATTGCAGGATGTTTTTCCCACCAGATGCCAGTAGCAACCACTCCTCCCGCCCCAGTTTCAAGAACCAACAACGTATCCAGACATTGCCTGAAATCTCACTGTAGGGCAAAATCACTCCTGATTGTGAACCACTGGTTTGGAGGTTCAAGAAACTAAAATTCTCATTTTTCCAGCCTCCTTTGTAGCTGCGGGTAAGGTAACTCCTGTGTGTTTAGGCCGCTAAGCTGAGGTTTTCTATTATTTGCAGCTAAAAATCATTCTAACTGTGAAACCATACAAAAGTTTGGATTTTATCAGAGAGATAATGGGGATCCACTAAAGGATTCTAAAAAGTAAAAAGAATTGGATCATCACAACTAAATTTTGGAAAGATTATTTTGCTACAAAACATAGTCTATGAAGCAAGACTGGAGGCAAGTAGCCACGGAAAATGCCATTATGGCAAGGTAGGCAAAAATAAGATGAAGCTTGAACCAACTCCGTAGTGGTAGGAATAAAGGGGATGGGACACATCCAAGGGACATTAAGAGGCAAAGTGGACCAACCCTAAGCAATTGGATATGGAGAGTGCAGATGTATCAAAGATTAAAAATTATATTTATGGTATAGGTGATCCCCTAGATCGTACACAAAAGAAGAAGCATATTTAAAAAGAAGGACAATATTCCATTCTAGGCCAGGTTGAATTTGAAATGCTTATGGCACATCCAAGTGGTAATGTTCAAGGCATAGATATACACAGCTCTGAAAGTCAGAAAACAGTACAATAGCGGTAATTTTTAAAAATATATGTACGATAGAATTTAAAGTTTTAAGTTCCAATAAAATAACATTACTCATTACTGAAGTAACATAAAGTATAGAATACTTAAAAATATAGCTACACACAAGCAAATTAAAAATACACAGACACACACTTATACAACTCCAGCATCTAAGTATAAGTTGCAGTAAAATGTGGTTACGTATACATGAGAATACATACACATAAATGGCATTATACTGCCTATGCTCTGTGGTAACAGGCTTTATTCACCTAAGAGCATATAATAAATATCTTTCTATTTCAATTAACATTCACCCATTTTTCTGATTTTTGACTATTATAAATAGTTCTGAGATCAACTGTCCTCATAGTAAAATTTTTGCCCATATCCATAATTATTTCCTTAGGATAAATTCCCAGATGTAGACTTGCTGGCTAAATGGCATATGTGTTTTTAAGGTTTTTGACTGATGTTCCTAAATCATCCTCTGGAGAGATTGTAGCAATTGACGATCCCATCAGCATTATGTGCGAGTACTTACCTCCCCACACTTTCTCCAAAACTGAAGTTGTATACTTAGTTACGCAAACCTTTGAGAATTTGGTAAAATAAAATGTTAATTTCACTGTTGTTTTCATTTGGCATTTGTTTAATTGCTAGATTTTGAGCTGTTTTACGATGTTTTACCAGCAATCTGTATTTTTTCTGTGGCAAACTGCTGATTCCTGTCCTTTGTCCACTTATCTTTTGCTATACGTATCTTTTATTGATTTGTAAGAGCTCTTTATATATTATGAACTTTAACTCTTCTTCATCAATGCTATATTTTTTTCTTAGTTTGCATTTGCCATTTAATTTTAGGGTACATTTTGATAAACAGATATTTAAAACTATAGAAATGATCATGGTTTGAATTGGTTATTATAAAGAATGGGAATATGATGTATCTACAAGCAAATATAGAGACTGAAGTACAGTCTGAAAGGCTCAGCTGAGGTCAGATATCATGAATTTCTAATAACTTGACTCTGCAAAGTCGTAGCTGCATTTGGTTACTGGAGTGCAGAGGGAGAAAGTAGGATTCACTTAGAGTTAGGATTTGCTCGTTGGTTTAACCAGAACCTGGATAAAGGAATAAGAGAGTTAAATGTACTAGCAAGTGTGTTGCTGAAATGATGGGTCACATGAGACAAGATAAGAAGTAACTGATGTACTGGGAGAAATTAAGAGGGGTCGGGGCCCCACATAGCTGAAGATAAGATAGCCAAATAAGAACATGACAGAGCTATAAGATTAGGAGATTTTCTACAATTTCCTTCTATCCTACTTGTCATTATTGCTTTTGATCCATTTATTCTATTTTCTTCTTTTAAAAACAATGATTATTTGTATCTGTTATATTCGCTTTCATATTTCATAATTTCTTTGTTCATTTCCTTTACAGGCAGGCAGTGTTCCCCCATCACACTCAGAATCAATTTTCAACCGTCAAGTCTATTGATTGGATTGAACACATTTTATTTTAGCCACTCTACTTTCCATTTCCTTGCATAATCTTTTTATCTTAGCCCGTACTTACTTAAAAGAAGCATTGTCTTCCTGCATCTTAAGCAATATTTAATTCCAGAGTGTGGGGTGGGAAGGAGAAAGGTTGAAAGAGAGAGAAACACAAGGCCATGCACCCTTTCGGCCTTTCTGACATCACAAAACACGCAGTAAACACCAGACCATTCGATGAGTTACCACGCTCAGTGGTCACAACCCAGGGTCATGCTGGCCAAAATGGAAAACTGCCAAGCACCTTCCATGCTGAGTGGAGTTCCAAAGTCCAGTACCCTGTTTGCGCTCATCTGAGATATTTTCTTGCAACAACTGATTTACAAGTGTCCCCTGAGGCTCTAGAAACTTCAGGCCCTCCCTGGCTCTCCCAATTCATTTTGGGGGTGACTTCCCTATAGAGTTGAGGGGATCATCATTCAATTGCTTGTGAAAACATGAACCAGAGTTTCAAACATCTCTTTTCTAGCTCCAATGCCCTTTCTTCCAAGAACAGACTCAAAGAAAGAGTAAAACTGAGATGTATGGGTGTCCAGTGAAGGAGGCCCCAGGCACTGGGCTTTTTAGGAAGGTGAAGAGCTGACTGAGGACCTGGGCTTTGCTGATCTGAGGAGGGAGAAGCCTGGATTTGGGGCATGTGCAGACTACATGTTGCATCTTGCCAAACACAAAGGAGCCAGCCAGGTATGCCCTGAGAAGTCCTCCTTTCTAAAATCAGGTTGCGTGTCATCCAAGATTGTCTCACAAATAGAAGCCATGAGCTTCCTTTATTTTCAACTCTGGCTCAGATTTTCCATTATAAATAGAAATGTCAGGTTTTGCATTTGAACTCTTAGGTCAGCACATATCAACCCTGGCTCAAGAACTAGAAAGCAAAACCAGTCTTTGTGAGAGGAAACCTAATCAAAACTTTAATCCCTTCCTTTTTATATAACATCCAGACGCATCGGGTGAAACAAAGAGAAGTAAAAACAAACTATCGAAAAATTAAAAACACTCAAGCAGCAGAAAATCACTTTGGTCATTCAAACCAGTGAGCATTTTCATGTATTTTTTTAAAAAATCAGCTTGATGGAGGTGTATTTTCATGTATTTTTAAATGGCTCCTCTTATATGAAGAGCATCGCAATAAATCATCTTAAGGGAAAAGTCAGCCATTTTCTTAAATGAGTACAACTTTGAACCAAGGATGGGGCAAATATCAGACTCTCCCAGACTGACATATCCTCTTTCTCCATGCCTTCCAGGTTTTCAAACACCTCACACAGCCCCCCAAA
>NW_024354499.1:6929773-7034654 GCF_902729225.1 Pteropus medius
ACACGCAAGAACCACTGCATAGAAATAGCCAGGCTGAGGATACTCCACTCTGGCCTTTCACATCAGAGTTAAATGGATAACGACAGAAGCAGACAATAGTCCCAGGCTACTTCATTCACTGACTTAAGCCCAAAAGGAAACAAAACATATTCAGCAAGATAAAGCTCTTGAAACCCCCAAACCCACTTGCCAAATTAGAGAATGCCACGCTTAACTATCAAACCAGAGGAGCTTTCATCTCAAAACTCAGCATGGCAGAGCCGCTCTGCTATGATTGCATAGCATTTCTCTTCTGCATGTGCCTTGGCCTCAGCCCCAGGCTTCAGCCCTGGCCCAGCCCAGACCAGACAACTACCTGAGACAAAGGAATAGGCCGCTAGGATGTTGCTGAGTAAAGCCATGTCCACGCGCTGTGATCACCGGCTCTGAGCTGCGGCAGAAGGGTGGCTTCCACGTGGCATCCACAGGAGCCTTCTGGAGATGCTTCAGCTGGATCGATGTGGCCCCTCCCTCTCTTCTCTTCTGTTTGGGAACACAAAGTGAGTGATGAGAACACATTCTGCTTTCCTGAGGCTGCGTTCCAGGTAGCCTGGGCTTAAAACAAAGAGCCAATCTCCCAAGTACCAGCCAGCCTTCCCAGCCAGGGATCTGGGGTCTTGTCTTTGTTGCTCTAGCAAGCTTTTTGGCTTTCAAGGAAGCGGCACCTGCTTATATCTCTGATTTTCCTGGCATTTCTTCTCTCTCTGCCCCATAGCCTCCCAACTTTGCATGTTAGCACTTCTCTCTCACCTTTCCTGGTACTTTTTATTGCATTCTCCTCATTTGCCCTTCAAGCACAGCCCATCATCACTTTAATCACTGCACTGTAACCCCAAGCCCAGCCCGCTCCTCGCCTGGCTCGGCTTCCTCTGCTCTGACAGCACCTGTGTACTTTGATCAGCTTGCCTCATCCCACAGGTCACCCAATGTGTGTCTTTGGCAATGGATCTGAGCTGGGTACTCCAGACCTGCCAAAGTGGCTCTTATTCTCAAATGCCCACAAGAACATGGAAACTCGAGCCCGCTCCCTGCCCACAGCTCACGACTCTGCCTGTGATGTGATGGGCTAACCTAACACACACACATTGCCACAGATTGCCCACCAGGGTACAGACTACAGACTTGGGATCTCAGTGTCCAGGGAGCTCAGCCTCTGGTTGGGGGAATACATTCGCTCCCCAGTTGTGGCATTATAATTACTCAGTTCGCTCAACGAAGCCCTCACAGAGAGCTCCTGAGGATGGAAGCGGGGAGAAGTGGCAAAGATTTTGATGACGCCTATCCAATGCTGTTCTGGGCTGAGGGTAGGGAACTGAGTCACAGGGAATGGAGGGACATCGGGAAGGAAGAAGCTAGAGAAGCAGAAGGCTCCAGTCTCTGTAGAAGAAATGGGTTCTCAGGCGTATCACAGACGTAAGTACCAAGGGCCACATTTAGAGGGCCTGGAGAGCTGCAACTGCACGGGTGGATGGCATGGCTCACAACAGAAAAGACATCTCTCACTCTGGTGGACTCACATGGGCTCAGGGAAGACCAAAACAAGGAAAGACAGGCCAACCTGAAGGTAAGAGAGAAATGACCACAAGGTCTTTAGAGCAGCCAGAGGCCTTGAGAGTGATAGGATGAGGAATGGGAGCTTGGGGGCTCTGAGAAGGGGTTGGCTACTACACCTGGCTACTCTGAGCAAGAACACAGGGCTCCCTTCAACAACCATTTGAGTTCCTAAAAGGTGACAATTGGATTATACAGGTGAATAGGTGGAACCACCACCATGAGTCCAGAAACTTTAATTCAGGTCTGAGGACTGCAGGACCCAAGAAGAGAGTGAAGCCACTGGAAAATTTCTGAGTATGTAGAGGGACAAGGCTATTTCAGATCCATTCCTTCCTATCTATCCCCACCATTCTACCATGAAGCAAATATCACTTCATTTCTGGGAATTTTGCAACAGTCTCCTACCTGGTTCTGCCAACACCTATTCCTGTTTAATTTAGCACCCACTTTCACCAACAAGGTCATCTTTATAAAGTATAAATCTGATCACTTTACTCCACAGCCCAATCCTTCAAATAATCCCTATTAAACTTCTTAATACCACACACATGCACTTGTACAATATCTGACCCCTACGTAATCAATCTCCTACCCAACTCTATACCCACACTTTAGGGTATCTATCCAAAAGAATTGAAAACAGAAAGTCGAACAACTATTTGTACACCAATTGTTATTATGGAGCATTATTCCTAGTAGCCTAAAGGTAGAATCAATCAAAGTGTCCATCCACAGGAATGAATAAAAAAATGTGGTATGTACATTCAATGCATTATTACTCACAGCCTTAAAAAGGAATTTCTGACACATACTACAACATGGATGAACCTTGAGAATATTATGCTAAATGAAATAAACTGATCACAAAAGAACAAATACTATATGATTCTACTTACGTGAAGTACCTAGAAGAGTCAAATTCATAGAGATAGAAAGTAGAGTGGTGGTTGTCAGTGGTTGGGAGAAGGGGAGGGTATTGGGGAGTTATTGTTTAATGGATACAGAGTACAAAGTTTCAGTTTTGCATGAAAAGTATTCTGAAGATGATGGTGGTGATGGTTGTACAACAATGTAAATGTACTTAACAGCACTGAAATGGTTAAGATGGTAAATTTTGTTATATGTATTTTACCACAATTTTAAAAATTAATAATTATAAAAATAATTTTAAGTAAAAGATGTTATCTCACTTATTTAAACAATTAGTAATTATAATCTATCACATTTATAGGTTAAAAGGAAAAAAATATCACATCAATAGGTGCAAAAATGTATTTGTGCAAAATTTAATAAAATCTATGATTTAAAAAAAAAAAAAAAGCCCACTGCAGTGAAGCTCCATATCCTCCTGACTCTTTTCTTTGGGTATCAAAATATCCAAATATTCTTCTAATATGCACTATGGTATTGTAATGGGAATTATTGGTTTACATGTTTGTCTCCTAGACCGAAGAGACATTTTACAAATCCTTGTTACTCAAGTACCTAATGTGGTTTCTGATGAAGGAGGTCCTAAGTAAATGCTGGCTTGCTGGCTGTCTGTAAACCAAAAAGAGCAATTAGGCATGAGCCTTGTGTGCGTAAGTCTCAGAGCCTCTTTCCGAACAGGTCTGAGGGTGAGCAATCTTGAACACTAAAAGGATCCCAGGGCTGACTGGCTCCGAGTGGGATGCCAAGCAGAGTGCTCCCTCAGGACTATGAGGGGACCGCACGCAAGATGGAAGCTGCACTGTGGCACAGAAATTCTTCCTGCAAGTTGCCTCATGACCTGGATGATAATAGAGAGGGCTGCAAGAGTCAGAGGAAAGAGGAAGAGGGACAAAGAAGGCAGGCCAAGGCTGAGGAAAGACAACCTCTGCATACTCCACCCTAAAGAGCAAACAGAAAGCCCCTCCGGTCCACGTGGCACAAGCCAGCCTAGAGCAGGGGTCAGGACATCTCTACCGTAAGGGCCAGAGAGTAAACATTTCAAGCTTGGAGGGCCGTATAGTCTCTGTCTCCACTACTCATCTTTGCTATTGCGGTACAAAAGCCACCATAGACGATACGTAAATGAACGAGTGTGGCTGTGTTCCGATAAAACTTTATTATTTTTTAAATAGGTGGTAGACTCAGTTTGGCTCATGGTTTGCAGACCTCTAGCCTAGTTCTTATTAATCAAAGTATGGTTCAAGGACCAGCAGCATTGCCATCACCTGGGAGTTTGTTAAATCTGTATAATCTTAGGTACCACCAAAGACCTTCGGAATTAAAATCTCATTTTACATGATGCCCAGTAGAGTTTGCTCAGTGCTCTACCTGACTTCTCTGATCCCCTTCAGTCTGAGCACTAAGGTGCTATAACACTTAGTGCCTCCTTTATACATCTGATCTAGGGTAGGAAAGCAAGTCCTCATCAGCCCTGTTGCACAGTCAGTTCTCTAAGTGGTAACAGAGCACCTTAGTGAGGACACTGAGACTGAGATCAAGACTCAGAAAAAGAGATTCAGGACAACTGCCAATGAGACAAGGTCTGCAGAAGTTAGAGGTATGATGAACCCCAGAGCTAAACACTACTCCCCAACCCTTCTCCCCAAGCTCTCCCCTTCATGGTGATGTAACAGCTCCAAGGAGCTGTGGACACTTTCTGCTGGCAGTTTGCCCTCTAATTAAAACATTTCTGCATATCCTACTGCGATGGTTAATTTCATGAGTTAACTTGATTGGCCATGGGGTGTCCAGATTACACATTATTTCTGGGTGTGTCTGTGAGGATATTTCCAGATGAAATTATGATTTGAATCAATGGACCTGCAAAAGTAGATTGCCCTCCCCAACGTGGGTGGGTGTCCTCCAATCTACTGAAGGCCTGAAGAGAAAAAAAGGTGGAGGAAGGAGGAACTTGCCCCTTTTTTCCTGCCTCAATGTTTGAACTGAGATGCCCCATCTCATCTCATCTTCTCTGGCCCTCAGATTGAGCTTTACACTATCAGCTCCCCTGGGCCCCAGGCCTTGAGACTCAGGCTGAATTACACCACTGGCTTTATGTATATAATATTTATTCTCCTGGTCTGTTTCTCTGGAGAACCCTGACTAATACACCTGCCAATAAAAATGTAAGAGGCATGAACCACACATTCACTCCTAAGTGCAATTTCGTGCTCTGTTCCCCAAGGAAGCTCCTTATCACTGGCTACCTCTTAGTATAGATTCTCAGCTTTGGGCAGTTTGCCCCCAGGGGACATTTGACAATGTCTGGAGACATTTTTGGCTATCACGGTTGCAGTAGGGGTTGACATGGCATCTAGTGAGTAGGGGGCAAGGATTCTTCTAAACATCCTACAATGCGCAACAGCCTCTCACAACAAAAAAAACGATCTAGCCCCAAATATTAATGTATTGTGGCTGAGAAACTCTGTTCCAGAGCAAATATCATTACTTCATTGACCAGTCTAAATGGTTCTCAGTGTTTATGAAGCTCACGCACATCACCGATATAATTGGAAAGGTGTCAGTGAGAGGGGCTGCTTGGCAGCTCCAGCAGTCTCGAACAGGACACCACAAGTCCAAGGCCTAGGCCAGCAACTCAGTGATCCTAGTGAACAGAAGTGAATGGGCTCTGGGAGAACAGCTGACACTAACCAAGTCCTCGAGAGAACACAACATCAATCAATACCAGTTCATTGATCCATAACTAGAGAGCCGCCTGGCATGATATCCAGATCAGGTCCTCTTCTAGACAAATTGACCCCAGGGATTATCTTGGCGAGGACAAAATTAGACTAAGGAGCTCTATATTTTCAACACCAGGGTTTTCTTCCAGTGATAACCGGTTGGATTAACCCTACACTATTCCAGGGAAAAATCGTGTCTATAGAACACTCTAGGGCCGGCACACTCTCTTTGGACGGCACCTACACATTCTTATAAATCTTACTCTCCGACAGCTTTCTTTCATCCGTGACCCAAAGCTCTTTCACCTAATTGCTGAAAAACTGCAACACAATTGAAAAGAGATAGCTTCTTTTCATGACTTACATTGCAGAATTTTGTCTTCCTGAACACATGCTGGTCTCTTGGTCAAGATGACAACCTGTTTTATGAACATCACCTCTTAGACTAAATGGCTAATTGCATGCATTATATGCTATTTTTCACTGGCTTTCATTTGAGAGGTAGACCCATTTCCAGTGCTGCAAATTTATCTTCTGTGAAACCCATTTATACCTAGTGTAATCACTGAATGTACAAAATGAAATATGCCTGACCATGATACATCTTGTCTTATATTGCAGTAGCAGCAGTAAGCATGCCTGGTGGGTAAGCCCTCATGCAGGGGACTATCTCATTACACAGTGTGCAGAGGGTGGTAAAAAAAAAAAAAAATCTCATTATCTCCTTAGCTACCTAGGGAGAGGTGCACTGTCAGGAACAGAGGAGTCTCTGGTAAGAACAATTCATCCCCAATGACGCTGGTATCAGCAATACAGGTTCTGAAACTTGGTTGGCCCCAGTTGGCTTCTTAGGCTCTGAAAGAAAAGAGAAATGGCATAAAAATCATCAGAGAGCATTGCATGCCTAGGAGATCACATCACGCATTAGACTTGGTGCATGAACTGCTGAGCAGACCAGCCTCGGTGATGTTTGTCTGGACCCCTGACGAGATAGAATGCCATCCCCTGAGAGGGTACAGCCCACTGCCAGAGTTTGATCTGGAATTTGAACCAGACAGCTAGAGAAACTGACCTTCCAACATCATAGCAGAAAGGAAAGCTAGGAATATAAATCAAAGATGCATATTTCCTCTTCCATCTTGTTGGCCAAAACTCATAAAACGGCTAGAGTGAGATGTGTCCATGTGGCCCCTAGTCAGTGAAGGTTTCAGGCCAGCCTCTCTAGAACAGGAAGGGTGGGGATTTGGTTCCCAGAGAGTAGTGCTCAGATGGGCCGTGGAGTGAAGTCTCAAGAATTCTGTGTGGGCACCAAAAACATGAAAATGCTGATGTGTGGATTCCCGCAGCCTGTGCCTTTCATCCAGAAGTCTCAAAGCCTCTGCTCATCCAGCTAGGAAAGTCAGTGGGGCTTCTGAAAGGTCTGGATCCCACACAGCTCCTTTATTTGGCAGCTTCATTTAGAAGTGTGTAGAAAGAATGAAATCAGTCACGGAGCTCACAGAGTCCTGAAGAGTCCCCTTGCTCCATGCAGACACACTCATTCATTTGTTGTCACTGCTTCCTGCTGACTTGCAGCATCTGACTGCTGTTGGTTTATTTACGTCTCTATAGATACTTATCCCAGCTGCCTTTGCCTCACAAAGGATTTGTGGACCTTCCTATCTCCGTTTTTCTGGTAAAGAAATTAAGGGCAAGAAAGGAAAGGAAACTTGAAGCACAGGATCTGTAGTTCTTTAGAGACTCATGTGCCAAAGCATGGAAGCAGCTTTTTGAGATGCCTTCACCTTCCACTCTACACTAATGAAAACCACCCTAGGAACTGACTCAGAGTGGTTGCACAGAGTCTGAGATGCAAAGGCCACAATGGAAAATAGCTCCCACATCATGGGATGGGAAGAGGATACACATGGCCCCAAAGAAATGACTGAGCAGAGAGAAACCCAATTTTCTCTGCATGACTGACAAACACCTGTGGATGACACATCCAACAGGCTGGCCTGCCAGCTGCGGGGCTTCCTTTGCTTCTGATCCCTGCAAACTTCCCCTCTAACCCACTGCGGCAAATCATTTCCAGGGACAGACCCCTAACCTTGTTGTCACCTGCAAAGTGCTGACCCTGGAATCTGGGCTGTGAACTCCTTAAGGACAGACACCACGTCTTCACTTTTCTCGATGTCCCCAGAGTCTCCCACAGCAAGCGCACAGTGCTGACACTGAGTGACAGTTGGATGACTGACTCACACTCAGAAATTCTACTCTCCAACCAGAATCTTCTATCCTTCCAGAGGAACAGTTAAAGGGAAGAGGATGTTTCATCTGGGAGAATCTTAGAGGAGATGATTTTTCTTTTTGCAGAATAGAAAGAGATTATACAGGAGAAATTAGACTTTGTTTGTAAGACACCAAAAAACGGAACATAGGCTCAAGTACAGGAAAGGGCAGAAGCTTCGAGACTGATCAGGCCTGAGCTTAAATCTGAGCTCCACTATTTCCTATCTTAAGACTGAATAAGTTAGCTAACTCTCTGACCCTGTTTCCTCCCCATTGAAATGAGGCTTATGGTTCCTACCTCAATCCACCTAAGTAAACGGACACTGTTTCAAGTGTTTGCATCAGAAGAATTATAATGCAGGGGTTTGGTTGTAGTGACAAAGATAGAAATAAAGGTTGAAGGTGATAGAGGAGCTGAGATTTGCAGGCTGCTGCAAGAGATGACAAAGTCGAGAGTTTAAATATCTCAAATCGATATGTGGAATCTAGAGAACAGGATAAACAAACAACAGAAACAAGTTCAGAGATACAAAGAACATCTTGATGGTTGTCTGGGGGTTGGCGGATAAGTGGAGGGAGAGGGTATTAAGAGGTATAAATTGGTGGTTACAAAATAGTCATGGGGATGCAGAGTATAGCATGGGGAATATACTCAGTAGTATGGTAATAACTATGTATGGTGTCAGATGGGTTTTGGATTTATCGGGTCGATCACTTCAAAAGTTATATAAATGTCTAATCAATGTGTTGTACACCTGAAACTAATGTAATATTGTATGTCAACTATAATTGAAAAAAGTAAAAAGATAAAAATTAAAATAAATAAATATTTCAAATTGGTATGATTTTAAAAAGATGAAATTAGCTGGAGTTAGGTCGTATGGGATGAGACCATGAGGTATTCCAGAGGTTAGCAAGAACAAGCAGCAGGGAGCTGAAGGAACGGAGGGAGGAAGTAGTGTTAGCAGAGAACGAGGGTCACCCGGATAAAAGGAGGAGCAGTGCCACTCAGGAGTCAGGGTCACCAGGAAGAATCTGACACCATGGAGGACTCAAACAGTGGGATATGGAACTATGGAGGTGCAGTCACTACCGGAGAAAATGCTTGATGAAGAGCGAGAGGGAGGATATACTCTGGCTTCCTCATTTCCTCTATTCTCAGCCTCCCACTGGTGCCTCCCTTGGCCAAACCTAGCAGGAAGCCAGAGCACCCTTGAGCCTGAAACAGGTGGCCTCCAGGTCAGCCTCTGCTATCCAGAGCAGAGCAGAGATCAGAGGCAAAGAGACCCACTCAGAGGGTGTCTGTGAGGATGCAGAACATGTAAGATGCCCAGCACATAGTGGTGCTCAATAAACGGTAATTATAACTTTTTTGTACCAGTTATACGATGGGCATTTTGAACTACATTTTCTCATTACTTTATATCTCAATATACAGAAACGCAAGCTGGGATATTTGGCTCATGCCACATGGACTCTGCCAGAAATGGTTATTTTTTTCCAAGTGAGCAGCATATCTGAGAAATGTGAAAAGCAGCCCTGTCCTAAAGTTTCACTGTATAAAGCAAATGTTGAGTTTCCACAGCTGCTGGCTTCAGCCTACCCAGAGGAATAGTTTCAATGAAATATTAATCTCTAAAAAAGCCACACTGCGGTAAGACTGCACAGTAATTCAAGCAGCATGTGCAAAATTTATTTAGTGTTGGCCAGGAATGGTTTTAATTATGTGAAGTCTTCAGAAAGAGAAGAAAGTAGTTGAAGATGTTTGACTAAATCACAGAGGCTCTGGATACTCCCAGCTCTTTTCCCAGTTTCAGTTTATTTTCATGATCTCAAACCATAACACAAAGGAAGCTCCCATGGACTTGGATGATGGTACTGTCAGAACCAAAGTGCAACCAGCGGCAAAAACAACCAAGGCAGGAAACATCAGCACTAGCGGTCCAAAGACCTCCGGTACGGTGCGAAGGTCAGGCGTCCAGTCGTGAAAGAACAACCAGGGTAGGGACAGACAGAGGGATGAGAAGCCAAAGAGTGCTCAAAGCCTGGGAGGCAGGACGCAAGATGCTTTCATCAAAGGTCATAGGTGAGTGCAAGGTGCAGCATGTGCTGTGTACCTGCTGGACACGTCTCATTTCCTGGGAGTTACTGGTGAGGTGGCAGCACTTGAACTTGAAGTAGCACCTGGGCTTGAAATAGCCCCTGGGTGTAAGAAGAAGACCAGGGCCCATCCCTGAGGATGATAATGGCACTAGAGATTGGGCCTTGCAGGAAAGAGTTATGCCATCCCTATGAGTCTTAAAAAAGGTCAATGACCAGAAGCCACAAAGTGTCCCCTAGATAAGTGAAAGAGACAGAAAACTCAGGAAGTTATCTTTAAAGACTGGCTTTCAGCCTTTGGGTTCTGTCTATGGGTATTGGGGCCCTGGCACCAGCCTGGGGACAGGGGTTTCTGTCCCAGGAAGGTCCCTATGAGTGAGAACATCAGAAAGGGGACAGGAATTTAGAAAGGAGATAAGCAAAAGCTGATCCTGTGAGGCAGAGAGCATGGTTGGAGATAGGCAGCGAGGTTCTCATGATCAACCTTTAGCTGGTCCATCAAGATGATGCCCTTATATCTATGCCCAAAGGGTCAGGTCACAAGGGTTTACTGCTTCAAGTCAGATAAGCCTGGGCAATAGGCAGCTCTGGTCTTAGCTGGGAAGAGTAGGGCAGGGACCCAAACCATCCTGACTTCAAAGGGGAGTCGAGAACACCGAAGGTGGATGAGGGAGGAATGAAAGCCTCCACCTGGATTTCCCAGAGATCTCTCCAGCCCAAAGTGTCCTAAATTCATTCTCCCCACCAATCCGCTTCCTCTTAATTTCTGAGCCTCCCAATCACTCAGACTCAAACTTGGGGGTCATCATAAACCCTTCCTCTCTCCTGCTCTGACAATTCTATTCTTATGTCCATTTTAACTCTCCATCCTCACTACCACTTGCCTAACTCAGGAGTTCCTCCATTTTCTTCTCCCGCTACCCCAGTATCATATACTGGTGCCAGATGGAACGTTTGGAAATAATGTCACTCCTTTGTTCTAAAATTGTCACCTATAGAGTTAAATTCAAATGTGAGCCTATAAATCAAGGCTCTTCATGAGTTCGTCCCAGTCTTTCCAGCACAGCCCGATGTCCAGGCAAACGGAATCGCTCTCTTCTCCACACACTTCCCACCTGGTACTACCTCAGGGTTTTGCTCTGTCGAATGAATTTCTTTACACGATTGCATTTCTGGGTCCTATCCATCCTTCAAGATCCATAGCACATCCCGTCCTGCCAGAATGTTCTCTGATCTTCCCCTGAATACATAATTGCTCCCTTTTTTGGACTTCCATAATCTTTTGCAGACGGTAAAAGTATGGGCTTTTTATACATTTGTATTAGGCCATAAGCTCTTTGAGAAGAAAGGCCTTACATCAGATTCTCTTTCATAGAGGAGGTATAGGCAGACCCAAGAACACTGAGTTTGGCCAGCTTGTAAGAAATGCAAAGAATTTGGGGGAATAACTTTGGAAACAATATTGGGGTCATACTGAGATCCTGGAGTGATAATTATAGGCATTTCAGAATCATCAGCTGAAGTATGAAAATAGATGAGGCAACCCTGACAAAGAACAACAAATATAAAGGAAGAGGCTCATGGCTAGACCCTGGAGAAAACCAATGATGGGGAAGGAAGAAATTGTCATGGAGACTGGAAGGAAGTGGTCAGACAGAGTCACAACCTTCATACCACACTGGGCATAAAAAGAATTTCAGTCCTGTTGGTCAGCCACACCAACATGTGCTTGAATAATTCTGACCAAATCCTGTGTGGCTTTCTCTCTAGAATTCCAAGTAGGGTAGGACATGCTGGCAGACTTGTGGATCTTTAATCCAGGCCATTATAAAGGTGACCCGCTTGCCATTTTATTCCTAACTAGTATTCAAGCAAAGGATTCAGTCTACCACCAGTGGGGCCTCCCAAGTCCAGCATATCTGAGGCATCTGTAAATGCCCAATCACAGAAATAATGCCCAATTGAGAAACGTGCGAATGGGAACAAGAAGCATTCCTTATCACCTGATGCTTTGTTGTTTTGGCCTATGAGTCCCAAGCTGACTTCTAAGTCCATTATAATTATTAAAGCTAGAGCATAAGCACAGGGACCCTGAGAAAGTCAGAAAGGTGGGTCAAAAACCCTGACTAGAGGGAGTCTGGAAGCCCAGGGCCATCCCTCGTGGAGCTGGAAGAAAGGGAGATTCTAGGTAGCAGGATACCAGTCTTCCTTTATGGGAACTGTGTGGATCCCTGGGGAGGTGGGCAGCTTCCGCCTGAGACCTTCCTGATATCTCCTCATCAGGGGCTGCTAGGCCCACGGCCACATAGGACCCGCTCCGTGCCCATGCAATTCAATTTTGTGCCTGGGATGTAAAGAGCCCTGGGCCAGACTGATATTCTTCTGATTCTAACAATGAGGCCCTCTCAAGCCAGCTCTGCAGTTGAAATCTCAACTGCCTTACGCCTTACTCCAGTGCAATGGAGTTCAACCTATTTGTTTCAAGGGGTCCACAGCTGTTTGATTTAAATTACATTTAAAAAATGTAATTTAGCGGTCAACAGATACATTTAAGCGTGTGATACGCTAAACATGAACAATCACAGACTCCATGAGCTACAGGTTCAGGAATAAAGGTTCTGTACCCACTTCAGAATAAAGGTTCTGTTGCCGACACCATGAATATGTTTGAACACATGTAGATATGTCATTAATTAGGAAAACTGTAGTTCCAAAAATGTCTCTTAACAATTCAGATCCATGCAAGTCTTCTCATGCTGTGAAATTGTATGAGCAGATACACTAGCGCCACGCTGGCTCACGTGTGCCATGGTTGCCTGAGCCAGGCAAGGCTCAGGGATACTCATGCTCACAAAAAGATATAATAATAAACTTTACAGTAATAAGTGGCCACATAACATCTGGCACCATGGTAAGTAATTACTGGTAGCTCTCACACCTGTTTTATTCTTAGCGTGCCTGACAGGCTTTTGAAAATCCAAACAAGACCAACTCAGCAATGCAGGGCCATGTTGTAACTATTCCTCCTACAGCCAATAAAGCATCAATGATAAAAATGACAACGGAAGTTTCAGCTTCAACGTGCCAAATTAATTTTTTTTTTTCTGTGTTAAAGGTTGTAAGTGAATACTAGAGAGAAACAGGTACTAAAGTTTCTGAAAATAGTTTTAATAACATAATTAACATCTCATAATGGCACAATATATTTTGGGGAAATATTTTCTGTCAAACAAAGCTGTAACTTGGTTAAAGAACCTGTTTGTCTATTCCTCTATAATTAAGGAGTGCAAACAGTTGTTACACAGCCGTAGTGAACAAACATTGGACTCAAATTTTCCTATATTTCTCTTTTAAGTTTCTGGATTATTTTAGTTGGAATAACCTGAATCTGCAAGGCATCCTGTTTGAGTGCTATCACTTGTAGTGTCTCACGGTCTCAACTTTCTCAGGGCTGTCCAGCCAACACAAAATACACGGATGTGTTAAGAGTGAGGATACCGTGAGGCTGCAACTGTCATCTCAAACCCTCAATTTCAAGTTTTCATATTCATTATAATGGTCTTGTTTTCATTAACTATATGTTATGAATGAGAATTATCAAAGAAAATAATGATATATACAACAAAATAGTAGTTTCTTCTGTTTTTACTCATTGAGATTCCATATAAGATTTCATTTGAAGAGTTTGAATGGTAAAAAAAAAAAAAAAAAAAAAAAAAAACCATGTTGTTCAATACATGGGAGAAACCCAGTGAATGAAGCAGGAAGGGGTTAAGAAATAAATCTTTTAGGTTATAAAGGAAGAAACTAGGTATGAGTTAGTGTGCATTGTGTACAGCCCCAGGTATAAACTTAGGGTTTAAACAAACGCTTGTTGAATTAATTAATACAGCAGAAATAGTATGTCCTTGCTCCTGGAATTGGGAAGGGGAAAACTTTGGAAATGGAGAAACAAGAAAGTCTGGAGTGGAAGTTTTGCTTTTCCTATGAGAATCACCTTCCTGTAGGTAAGTGGGCAGGCCTTTCTTTGTGTGAAGCAGGACACACCAAGAGACGATGACCGTTAAAGCCAGCATGGCTGAGGTGTTGGCATAACAGAAAGAATGTCATGAGCAGTGAGGTCTTTGGACTTATTTTAGAGACAAAGGGGAGACCAGACATAGGAGTTGAAGGGAAGGAGGCTAAGGGGAAAGTATACCCTGGAGAGCAGAAGCAAAGAAAGATTAAGATTCATTCATTCATTCATTCATTCATTCACTTATTTATTAATTAAGCACCTGTTAATACAGGTATGATACTAGGTACTAAAGTTATGAAGATAAACAAGCCTTGGTCAGTGTCTCTTTCTGGAGAGGGGAGGGCAGTATTGTTCCCAAAGGGGAGCACAGGGAACTAAGGGAAGATTAGGGATGGGAGAGCAGAGTCAACTTTCTACAAGAGGCAGCTCTAGAGATGAATCTCAAAGAAGAAATAGGACTTAATCAAGTGGATAAGAGCTGAGGCTGGTGGAGGGGGAGCACATTCCAACAGAGGGGGCGTTTGTGCAGAAAGACAAGATGTGAGACAGAAAACTGCATAGCTGGGATACAGCAAGTGGATCCAATATGGGTGCAGCGCAAAGTAAAAGGGAAGGAATGACAAGAGATGAACCTGCTGAAGGGGCCTGATGCAGTCCGCTATGGAGCTCAGACTCTCTCCTGTCAGCACTAGGAGCCAAGGGGGACACTATGCTGGGGACAGCACAGTAAGAACCTGCACGCTCACTCCCCTTTTCAATCGTTTCACACTGTTCGCTTGTGTGGCCTCCCACGAGAACTCCCAGAGAGCAGAACCTGACTTTTTCACCTTTTTCATCTTCATATCCTCACAGCTTAGTGTATTGCCTGGAATGCAATAGGAATTCAACACTTACTGTTATATGAACTAAATAATGAATGAGCAAAGTGCAAAGTAGGGAAAGGAGAGGCGGGGGGCACAGATGCAGTGAGTAGGGCCTAGAGAACACTGGCTAGTGCAAAGGCTGAGAAGTTAGGACAGGAAACCATCTGAGATATAATAACTATGAGTAAATAGAGACAGAATCCTCATTTCCCAAGCAGCATATGGAGGAAGCGAACAGAAAAACGACCACAGATAAAGATATCTTGGAGTAGGAGCTAGGCTGAGTCCCACTTAGTCACCTCAGTCTGAGGAAGCAATCTGACTTCTTCTTGGGACAGGGACATGTCATGGGTTGAATTATGACCCTCAAAAAAGATGTGCTGAAGTCCTACCCCCTGGGCCCTCAGAATGTGACCTTATTTGGAAATAGGGTCTTAGCAGATTTTTCCAAGTTAAGATGAGGTCATTAGTGTGGGCCCTCATCCAACATGACTGTGTCTTTATTAAAAGGGGGACATCAGACGTGGACCCACAGGGAAGAAAGACAATGTGAAGAGACTCAGGGAGAAGACATAAGGCCCAAGGCCACTAGAAGCCGGAGGAGAAACGTGAAACAGATTCTTCCCTGGTGCCTTGAGAGGGAGCACGGCCCTGCTAACACTTTTTCTGCCCTCCAGAACTGTAGGACAATAAATTTCCATTGTTCTAAGCCATCCAGTTTGTTATGGCAGTTCTAGGAAACTAATACAGGCTGGTAGGCAAAACAGATCAACAACTGTGGCAGACACTGATATTTTCTCCTCAACAGGCATCCCCTCTTCTGTGCTGCGAGGGCCCCGCTTTGTTGTGTGTCCATCTTTGGCCCAAGATGTGAGTCATGCAGTTGATTCACATCTATCATGGGAGTCTCTTTGCCATTCTGTTTACCATGTGACCCAATCCTGGTCTCACTAAAAGGACTGCTGTATCCATGGTATAATTCAGTTGTTCTTGGACATTTCAATGTCTCTAAAGTCCAGTTTAAAATATTCAGCACAGAGGCAGTCTTTATTTGAACCTGAACAGACACTAACTTAGTGATTAGTGGGGTTACTAGACAACTTGATGGAGGATGGTGACTGAATTGATTTCCTTGACCACAGTGGTCAGATTTGTCTTTTCAGATATTAACATTGATCTCCAGGGTTTAAACCTATAAGTTTTCCTTCATCTGATACTATTACCTCAATTTGACAAACATCCCCTGGGCATCTATGTTCGTCAGTGAATAAGACAATGTTTTAATCTAGGCACTTAAATTCAGGGATTCCCTAATCCAGAGCCCAACACCACGTTGTCTTCTCCATATTGTAACATGAACAAAATTGTCAGGTTAGAACTCTAAGTCCAAGTCTGCGTTTTGATGGATGTCCTCTGTCGAACACAGAATAATCTCACACCTAACAGTTTTGGCAGCTAAAACACAGGTCCAGTCCTTGCTATGCCAGAGACTCACTGAGAACCTTAAAAGGTTAGACGGGTCTTAATTGGACAAAGGGAAAGGAGAGGAGGGAGCTGCACAGGCGAGGAGGAGAGAAGAGTCCACATTTTAGAAATGGCACAGGCTTTGACACCATACCCGAGTTCAGTCTCAGCTCCACCATTTACCAACTATGTGACTTTGGGCAAACAACTGACCATTTCTAAACTTCAGTTTGGAAAATAGGAAATACAACTTGATATTCTTAAGAATTCTTAAGAATTATGCTTACCACGGAGGTAATCTATGTAATACACCCAGCATGGTGTCTTGTGACCAGCAGGTGACCTCCCAGGATGTGCACATGGTTCTGAGTCACACCTCTCGAACTCCCACAATTTTTTTTCTTCACTGGAAGAATCAGTTTGCTGACTATTAAAGAAATAACTGGGCATGCCCCCATCAAATTGGTCATGTAGTCCTGTCATTTTTACCTTGGAGCATATCACAAACCATTTTTTCCCCATGGTCGCTTCCTTAGTTCCCCTGAATTAAAGCAACAGCTCCTAACTGGCTTCCCTACCTCCATTCTTCCCATCCTCCAATCCAACCTCCATCGAGCCACCCAAATGATCGTCCTTAAGCAGGGCTTGGTAAACTATAGCTCACAGGCAAATCCAGCCCACTGCCTACGTTTTGTATATCAAGTTTTGTTGGAAGAGAGCCACACATTCATTTACACACTGTCCTCAGCTACTTTCACATTACAGTGGCAGAACTGAGTAGTTGTGATGCAGCCTTCAAGCTTAAAATATTTACCAGGTGGTCCTTTACAGAAAAAATTTGCTGGACCCTTGGTAATTTGTTCTAGAATGCTCTCCTTGGTAGCTCATCACTCTCTCCAGGGAGTTTTCTCTAAGATAAAGGTGTAAGCTGCATTCCTTGGCCCTTTCCTATCTTTCCTGGCTCATCTTTCGTTACTCCCACTACATGCAGCCTAAACATCATCCTCATTGAATGAGAGTCCTCCCTTCACCCAGAACACCACCACTTCCTTCCTGCATAGAAAAAAAAAAAACTTCTAGCTATTCTTCAAGTTTCTCCTTAAATATCCTTTATGAAGACTTCCAGAACTGCCCCCTTAGCCCTATCCAAGAGTCAGGTACTCCTTCCTTAGCAGTGATGTCCCACCAATAAGTGGCATGTCATATATAGTAGATACAGGTCTATGTATCTATCGTCCTCACCAGATCCCTCACTCTAACCTGTCCTTTCTTGTTCCCTTCTGGAGTACCCTGTTCTTTTCCAGCATAGCACCTACCATAATTTGTAATCACATATTTCTTCATGTTTTTATTTAAAATCTTTCTCTAACAACTGTGAGCTCCAACAAGGCAGGAACTAAGCCTGTTTAATTCACCACCACATTACCGTCAGCTGGCCTGGAACCAGCCACGTAGTAGTTGTTCCATTTGTCAGATGAACGAATAATTGGGTGAATGAAAAAAAAAATTATGAATTAATTAGATACAAATGAAAGAATCTAAGATATCAAAGCTATTACTGGATACTGCCACTCAGGTCCTCTGGCAGCCCCATGGTCCAAAAGGTTGGATGGGCATAAGGAGCACTGAGAACTTCGTAGCGTGTATCCAGCCCTATTCACTCATTTTGGAATCAATATGGAACATTTACATAGAGCAAATACTCTGCAGAAGTGGAATAAAGCCACGCATAGGATTATATAATTGAGTCCACATTTGTACCAAACCATGCAATATCTGGGCCGTGTCATCTGGAGAAGGATATCCTCTGTCTCCTGTCTACTAAGGAAAGATGGGTGAGCTTCAACCCTCTGTTCCTAAGGAGAGTGTCCTGTCTGTCCATCACACCCATACCCAGCCAAAGGGCGCTCCGAGTCTTGCTCACAGCCAGTTAAGAGACCTTGACAAGATGGGGTGGGGAGGGGGTTAGTGGGAATGAGCCCCCCTTGCCTCACAGTGTCCAGTTCCAAAAGAAACTTCAAGTTTGAAATGTGACCCTTGAGAGACGTACTGTTGACTTTTCCTGATACCCAAAGCTCAAGATGAAGCAAATAATTCTGCTGAGTTGCTGCTTCATGTGGAAAATATTAACGTATACATATATAATATATAAAATATATATATAATTTATATAAAAAATATACATCCCAAGGCATTTCCTGTGTGGCCTTTCTGGACAGTGTCTCTTTGGGAGAGCCCCATTCATAAAGGCCCTCTGTGTGTGCATTTCATGAGATGTTTCCAAGAAGAGCAAAAATGCTTTTTCAACCAAGGAGAAATTTATGAAGTTGAGAGCCAAATCCTAATTCTAGCCCTGAGCCTCAGGGATGTCAGCACCATGAACCAAGGCAAAGCCGAGTTTCTTGTTTAAGTCAAGCATTAACCCTCTGAGGTATTTACCTCTGGTCTGAACAACAAAAGAATCTTATGTATTAAAACACAGAGATCGACTTTGGCTCTAGATAAATACATCTTTTCAGAGCCTGTTGGACCTGTGTCCTTTAAGCATGGTGGCAAAGCATTCATAAGGAAATATCAGTCTTTTCCATTATTAAGAACTTAAATGGCAGGAGTCAAATCATTTAAGGTCATTCTAAGAATAGGCTGTCACCCAGCAAAACTCCTTATAATGTGTCTCCCATTTCCTGTAAGATCCGAGCAACTCTGTCTCCTTCTACAGACTGAACTTTCTCTCTGCTCAGAGGATCAGGTGTCTCATGTTCAGTTCAACACCAGTGTCCCTTCCCCACAACTCCCCCAAACTATGTTCTGTGTCCCCTTGTCTCCGCTCAAGGCTTTGTGCCACCCATCATCCTTACCACCCTGGTGTCTACAGACCAGACATCAATTTCCAGTACACTGTGCCTTCTTGGAGAATATATCACAGACAAATTCAGAGGAGGATGTATTGTACATGAATTTGATATGGTCTAGATTTAACATGTGATAATTCACAATTGGACATTGTGAAATAAATTTTCTCTATTTTGTCTAATAAAAGATGAGGATCTAAAACAACCATCAGAGACTTCTTAGTAATTTCTACACCTGGAAGCTGTCCAGAACATGGGAAGAAATTTCAGATCTGCATGGAAGAGAAAAGCAAACACAGAAATACTTCTCCCAGTGTGCATAGTATGTTTGTGGCCATGTCATGGGGTCTCTTCTGGCTCTGTCCCTCCCCATATGTATATTAACAGGCCTTTTCCATCTCCAAAACATTTTCTCTACCTAATACCTCAAGTTACCATCTTCTCTCTTGTTACTTTCATAGCTGAGCTTCCAGAAAAAAATGCCTATGCTTGATGTTTCTACTTCCTCACCCCACATGTTCCTCAACCTGCTTCACCTTTTAAACTCCCTTCACTAAGTAACCAGTAGTTTCCTAAATCTCAAATCCATGGATATTTTATTTCTATTTTTAGTGGATTGATGCTATTGATTCCACCCTCCTAGAAACTCTCTTCTTCTACATTCCAGGCTCCCATTTCCTTCCATCTCTCTGCCGGGTCCCTTCCCCTGTTGCCTTCACCAGGTCCTCTCTTTCCCCTCCCTCAGAGGTCAGTGTTGCACCTTAGGCCCTCTGTTCCCAGAGGCAGAGTCTGGCATAGATGTCGATCCTGACTGGCCCTGGATCCTGGCTGTCTGGGCTAAAATCCTAGGTCTATCACTCATATCTGTATGACCCTGCACAAGTCACTTACCATCCCTGTGCTTCAGTTTGTTCATTGGTAAAATAGGTATAATAATAGTCTTTCTTGGCAATGGTTATTGAGAAGATTAATATACACATAGAGTATTTAGAGCACACAGTACATACTCAATTAGCATTAGCCATTATAATTACTCTTCCTGTGCTGCAGACTCTCCTTGAGCAACTGAGCCACATCGTGACATCCTTACCTCTGGTTAGAAGTGTGCACGTGAATCTTCTTTAAGACTTCTCTCATGAATGTCAAACCTACAAAACTATTTGCCCACTACTCATGTCTCCCTAGCCATCCCTGAGATGCTTCAGATTCAGTGTGTCTAAAACTGAGCTCATCATCTTTTCCTGTAAATGTTCTTCCTTCTCTGTTACTTCTCTTAATGAATAGCCTTACTATCCTTCCTCTTGGTTGTCCAGGCCAAAATCCCAGTCATCCTAGATCCCCGCCCTCCCTCACTCCCCCACTAGATCAGTCATCAAATTGTGACAACTTTATTGCCAAAGTATTTCTTGACTCTGTGCCCAATTCTCCATCCCTATTACCAGTGTCTTAGATAGAACCTCATTATTTCTTACCTGGATGATAAAAAGTAACCACATTAAAAATAATACTAGCCACTAGTATCACAAGCCAATTATGGATCAATCACTTTAGTAGACAACTTCATATACTTCATCATACATAATCCTGACCACCGTCCATACCATCTATTATGGAAGAATTAGAGTCCCTATTTTCAGATGTGAAGACAGAGGGTCAGAGACATCAAACTACAAGCCTAAGTTACATAAAGACATGGAGTGGCTGGGATGTAGACTGAGGTCTGTCTGACTCCAAACCCCGAGCTTTCCGCGCCCTATAAACTACATCCTAACTGGTCTTCATCCTATAAAATGGCATCCTAACTGGTCTTCCTGCCACTTGTTTTATTCTTCTCCAAAATCTACTCTTTTGCTAGAGGGGTCTATTTTTAGAATGAAATTCTGACCTAATCTCTCTATGTGAAATCCTATAGCAGCCCCCCAGTGCCTGCAGAATAAAACCCAAATTCTTCAGCAAGCCTATTCCTGATGTGGTCACTTCAGCCATTTATAGATCTGTCTCCCTTCTTTCCAATCATAGCTCAGTGCTTTCTTTTCTGGGAGAATACCATGCCTGCCTACTTGCCTACTGGCTGTACTTCTCACCAGTCCCTCTACCTAGGATGCCCTGCTCTCATCAGCTTCGATGCCTCCAGCTCAGCCTCCTAGATACGTCCTCTTGAACCCACCTGCTGTCCAAGAGGAGTATAGTTAGGTGTCCTTCATCTGCATGCCCACAGCACTCTGTGATTGCCTCTAGCACAGCATTTCAAAATGGTGCAACATTCATTGATCAAGCACCTACTATATGCCAGAGTTCCCAGTAGGCCAGAGTGATTTGGGAATCAACAAGACATACGTCCTGCTTTCAGAGAACTCAATTCATAATAAGAGAGATGGGCTGCAAAATGCTTCATTACTATCTCTGATCTCCCTGTCTCCACACAGGATTGCTGAGGTTCTAGGGCGGGAAGAGTATCTTGTTCATCTTTGTATCTCCAGGGCCTAAAACTGTGCTTGGCACACAAGGGTGTCAGTAAACAGTGACAGTTTGAGCTGAGTAGACTCACAAGGCCCCCAAGCCATCTCTGTGAGCACACAAGCCCACCCACAGGGACACTCCACTTTCATGTGTGTCTTTTCCAGACTGTACATGTCCAAGTCATTATTTTCCATATTTTCAGAGAGTCCTCACAGTGCACCCTGCTGCTTTGACATGCCGCAGGTTCTAACGGGAGGATTTCCAGGCCACCCATCCCTTCCCATGGAACTGACTCGCTGAGAAATGAAGAGACCAAGTCCTCACAGCAGGTAAGTGGCAGTACTGACACCCCATTCAGCACTCATCCTGCCCACCCACAGGTTTACTGTCACATTTCACAGCAGCAAAGGAGAGAGCCTCTGACAGAGGTTGCTCAGCCATGTGGCACATAGGTCAGGAGCTTCAGAAAAGCAATGCGCGCGTCTTGCAGTAAGAGGCCCTCCCCACCCTCTGCCAGGGGTGGCCGCGGCCTGTCTTATCCTAACAAGATGAGCGAGTGAAAGGACAAGCCAGCCGTGTTTGTGTCTGTGCCCAGGGGAAGACAGCTTTAGGCAGCCCTTTTGATCAGAGTCCCTGTGTAGAAACAAGATCCCCTGAAATTTGTTTCCTGCAGCGACTGCCTTCCTGAGTGACACAGGCAGGAGGGCACAGGGCAAAGGGGAGAGGCTTAAATTACAGCAGGTGTTTTCTAAAAAGCCTTCTTTTCCTCGCAAGTTTATGGTGATTTCTCTGCTGACTGGCATTTCCGCCTCCTCTCACCATGGGGGACAAAGTACAAGCTGCCTGGGTGATCAAAGTAGGGGCAAGAAGAGGAAGAGAGGTGCTGAACCCCAGAGCAGAGAGCTTCTAACCACTCGGGGCGGGGCCTCCGGCAGGGGTAAGGGGAAGGGGAAAAACAGGGAGGAATCGGTCATTCCACCCCGACCACAGCAGCCCACACACCTGTACTTTTCTTTCTGAAAACTAGATTTTCTAAAAGCATCCTATCTGATGATAATATGACCGTCTCGAGACCGTCTGGGGCAGTGGTGAAGGACTTGGAGTCTGGTGGCCTGGATCTGATCCCAGGTCGGCCTTTTTGCTGTGGGTGGGACCCTGTTTCCTCCTCTGGTAGCAACCTCAGAGGGTGGCTGTGGGGATCAGTTCAATACAGGCATATAGAGCCCTTAACACGGGGCCTGGCATCCACCCCAGGTGCCACTATTGTAATCGGCCATGAGGAAGGGCACATGGGACAACATTCTCTGGAGGGAGGATGTTCGGAGGAGACCATCCTCCCCTCTGCCTCCATTCCTGACTCCTGCTGGATTGGGTCTTCCTCTGCGCCCGTGTCTTCTCTGTCATTGGTCTGTTTTCTTGTCTATCTCCCCTTTCAGGTCATAACCACCTTGAGGTTCCAAATGTGACTTTCATACTAGAACATTCATTCACTCATTTGTCACTCACTAAATGCTTCCTATGTATCAAGGGATCATTAAGTGGTGAATAAATGAGTGAAATCTGGGGACAACTTGTAGAAGCACCTTTATCAATTGACCAATCAACCAGCACAGGTACCTATCACCTGTGGTGAACTCTGTGCAAAGGCTTTGGGCTCAAAGAAAAGGACTGCAAATGTAAACTTGATTCCCAGGAAATGTGTCCATCCTGACAGCTGATCTGCTGGGTCACATGCTGGAGTTTATGTAAAACAAACCTAATCAATAGCGATCTCTGTGTGTATGTGTCTCTCTCTCTTTCTCTTTCTCTCTCTTCCTCCCTCCCTCTAAGTCCCGAGAAACTTGTCAATCACTTAATAATTCACCCAGACTTTTGGATGCTCTAAAGGTAATGTTCAAAACTCCAGATGTAGAAGGAGCCATCATAGTTCACCAGCCAGGGCTCTGAAAAGAAAACAAAACAACAGTCCCCAGCCCTCTGAGTAAGCTTTGTGACTGTGGTTTCTTTGCTTACTGTCCCTCCCCAGGGCTCTGGTCCCATTGCCCCAGGAGGAAACAGGCCAACAGAGACAGGAGGCAGAGCCACCATTCAAAACCTTGGCACACTTGAGTTCTAAATGCTCACTCCATTGTCTGCCAACATACAAGAACAGGTTCCTGTACTGCTGAAAAGTCAAAGCCACTCCCAGCCCATCTCCAGTCCCCCAGTCGCACCATTACCTCCGTGTCTACCAGGCCCTTTCTTTGCTAGGCACCGTGTAAGTGCAGTTTCCTACAAACCCAGCGAGCTCCTACTTGTCCATTTAGACCCAGCTCAAGCATCCTCTTCCCCTGGAAGCCTTTCCTGACTCCTCTGGCAGAGACAGTAGCTGGTTCCTTTGAGCTCCAGTTCTCTGCTCGGATCTCTCTTATTCCACTTAACTTACTCTGATGACCTGTTTACATGTCTATCACACATCATGGTCCTGATGATAAGGACCATGTCTTCTTCATGTCTGTGTCTCTGGCATCCAGCACAGAGCTACTAACCCCACGTATATTCCAAGTCCACCCTAGTACCTCAAGATCCCTTCACCACTCTAGTCTGGTCTAGACTAAATACTCCTTATAGCACATAACAGAATTTCACATAGAGTCAAACAACAAAGGTACATTTCACAGGAACAGAGACGAAGACCTAACAGGGTGAGGTGTCTCTCCTAGAACCAGACACACAAACAGGAACCAGCTTCATTATGAATCTGGTCAATTAAGGGGTGCTACTCAAGACAGCAGCCAACAAGCATGACATAGAGGTCTGAAAACCTGGCACCAGGCCTGACATTCCCCCCTGAGCTAGTTTATCTTCTGGACCAGACTATAAAAACCTCAGTGAAAATACAAATGATGCCCAAAGATCTTGGGTCTGACCTTTCTGCCAGTCAATAGCACCCCTGGGGAAACTGTTTCTCAGATCAGGCAGCTGGTGACCCAGGAGACAGGATAATGCTAGCGGGCAGTAAAAGTCTGGATCTGAAGGGGAAGGCAGTGCTACACGAGCTCTGAAGGGTCTCTGATGTGTTGACGGACAGGGAAATTCTCACCCCGCTGCACCCTAAAAGCAGCCTTACTAGACTATTTCTGTGACCCCTAACAAAACTGTAAGGCCTTGCACATACCAGGTAACCTCATCTCACTGAAGTTTTGGAGACAACCTGCCAAAATAAGCACATTCAGGGGAATCACAGCTGTGTGGAGCAGCTGTGGAGGAAGCCAGAGTAGAAAAATGTGCAGGTATTTGTGCAAGGCATTCTGGCCTCCCAAGCAAGTGGCCAAGGGACCAGCAAAGGAGGGGGCTCAGCTTTCAAAGCCAAGGCTGCATTCAGGAAAATAAAAGATTCCAAGCCGGTGAAGTGATCATTTGTAAACTAGTATCTGGTGTCGCATATAACTCACACAGGGGATCAGTGACTGGTTCCAAATCTGGTTCTCCAAAACTCCATATGGGTCATTAAATTCTCTTAACAAGGTTTACCTTTAATAGATGTGTTCCTCATAACACTTGGAGAGAAGGTGTCCTCTGCATCTGATCAAGTATAAGGTGGGAGACCCAGCTGGTGGCATCCATCCCACGTTTACCCATTGATTTCATCTCATTGATATGCTAGGTGCACAGGGCATGGGGCACAAGCTTGGAAAGAACAAAGATGGAGTTCTTGACTCCAAGTCTGCATCTCTCTCCTCCAGGCAGGTGTGTACACTCCATACCCCATCCGTAGAGGGTTAATGATGTTCTAATCCTGACCAGGCACACTTAAGGCTCCATTTAGCCTCAAGTTCATTGGTGCTGACCTGGCACTGTGAGAGGGGACTGACTCCAATGTCCTGTCCTTCTGTGGCTAAGGGCAGGATAAAGAGGAGAGGAAAGGAACAGGAGTTGTAAAAATAATGGCACAGACTTAAATCACAAGTGTGGTGCAGGTGGAAAACCCGATGGACTTCAGCTCTGCACACGAATCTTGGCTCACGTTTACTGGGCACTTACTACAGGCAGGAAAAGCACAGGGCTAAGCCCTTTACCTGCAGAGTGTGAAGAGAGTGTGTTCTGCAGTCCAGATGGCCTTGCCCTAATGCTCATTAGCTGTGTGACTTTGTCCAAACTGCTTAGCTACTCTGTGCCTCCATTTCTTCATCTGGAAAATAGGGTAATACCACTACTAATTTTAAAGGGTTATTAGAAGGATTAAATGAGTAAAAACACAAAATGCTAAACTTGAACCATGTCCTGGCACAGAGTAGGCACTCAGTACTAAAATGAACAATTATTATCCCTTTAATTAGTCACATTTGTCTACAGAGAAGGCTGACTCTTTCTTCCTATTTTACCAATAAGGCTTTGAGAGACTTAGTCAACTTCCTCAAGGTCACAGAGTTAATAAGTGGCAGAGCTGGGACCTGAACGCAGGCAGCCTGAGTCCAAAGCCCATAAGTTTAAGTACCACCGTGAGCATGGCACTTGCTAGGTTCTAGGTACATAGAGACCCGTGGGGAGATGGACTAGGGATCCTTATGCAGTGCAGTACACACTACAAGAGAGATATATTTAAAAAGGGGAGGCTGGGTCTGGGGTACAGGGAGCAACAATCTGCAGAACCTGAAGAATGCTCCACTCAGAAGGGGACTTGGGCTCAGCCTCTAAAAAGGATGAGGAATTTGCCACCTGAGGAAGAGGAAGGGTGTTTCAAAAAGTCAAGACCCAGAATACCAAAAGAATGGTGAATGGGGTGGTATGGCAGGAACACAAAGGAAACAGCATAAAAATGAGGCTGGAAAAGGTAAGTTGAGGCCAGTCATGAACAGCCATGTGTGCCAATGTCAGAGGTTAGATTTTATTCTGTAAGAAAGCAATTGTCAAACCTTACTATGCACAGGATCTACCTTTGATATTTGTAAAACAGGTGCAGATTCCCATCACTTCTGCTAGCACTTGGGGACAAGAGTATTAAGATGGTGTAGTAGCATGGCCTGCTGGGGTTTTAACAGAATTCTGGCACTGGAATGAAGGGAGATTTGGGGACAGAGGCTGGACTGGAGCAGATAAGAGGGTGAGAGCTGGGAATAATACCACTCTTCGTGAACTGATACATAATACCAGGGTTTCTCAATCTCAACACTATTAACATTCAGGGCTGTTAGTTCTTCGTTGTGGTGGGTGGGGATGCTGCCCTATGCATCATAGGAAATTTAGCAGCATCCCTGGCCTCTGCCCACCAGATGAATAGCATCCTCCCCCACTTACATGTAGACAGTCAAAAATGTTTCCAGACATTGCCAGATGTCACTTGGGATGCAAAATCAAAACCCCAGTTGAGAATCACTGCTTTAAATCCTCCTATCCCTACTTTAGATGAGGAAATCCAGCCGCTGAAAGGCCTCAGGCAGGATTGAAATGCCAGTGGTCCAGCACCAGGGCCAGGACTTTTAGCCATGTAGCTTCACTGCCTTTCAGGGAGAGCGACTCCAGCCTTCTGGGGAAGAATTATAGATTTGATGACAGACTGGATGAGGAGAAGATGGAAGAGTGAGGTTCAAAGGTGAAATCTCAGTGCTCGCCACTGAACTGGGAGGATAGTAGGTACTAAGTAAATCCTTTGGATCTGAATGGAATTAAGATGTACTGGCTCAAAAAGGAAAATGCCTGGTTCCCCTGTGGTGTAAGCCAGCGTGAGGTGGTAGGTTCCTGATGACTGGACAGAGGAACCCACTGTAGGGCGGGATGTGGGATGTGTGGTACAAACCAGCTGGTACTCAAATCCTGGCTGGGTCCCTTCCCAGCCGTGTGGCCCTAAGAGCATTACTTAACCTCTCTGCTTCTCATTTTGCCCGTTTGCAAAACAGGAATAGAAGTTCCTATTCATAAGCTTAATGTGAGAACTCAGGCAGTTGTTAATAAGAGCAAAATGGCAAGCTAGCACGGTTAGCACCATGTGGTTGGTCCTCCCAGGCTTGGGAACCTTCCGTATTATCTCCACGCCCACTGTGCGACTCTGATCGAGTGCTCCTCCTCCCTCGTCCCCCAACCCAATTTGCGGTAACCTCAGACAGAGCAGCAACGAGCTGAATGCACCCCTTTCCACCAACAGAGCGTCCCACTGAGGCTTTAGGGGGCGCCAACAGTCTTTTCACTTCCAAATCAGCTCTGATTTCGGGGTCCTATAAGTCTCCAAAAGCGCGCGGCGAGCTGGGTGCCTCCGAAAGGAGGCAGGTAAATGAGTTCAGTGTGAAGCACGGAAATTTCACGCAGGTCCGCACCCAGCAGGCCAGGGGTCAAAACCAGTGTCTGCCGCGCGCCGGCCAGCTCAGCCCCTGCCCCCGGCAGAGAGGCGCCGAGATTTGGAAAGCACCCACCCCAAAGCCAGGCTGCAGAGGCAGGGAGCTGAGAGTTGTTGGATCCAGAAAAAATAATAATAATAATAAAGAAAAATAAAAGAAAAAAGTGGGTGAAGGAAGCAACAAGAAAGGAGGAGGAAGAGGAGGCAAAAAGAAAGCGCTGAGAAGCAGAGTTCCCTGGGGACCTAGCCTACAACACCTGGGCAGGGGGTCGGGAACAAAGCAGCGGCTTCAGGTCAGAAGCGCTCCGGGTGTCTCCGCAGAGGGGGAGCTCAGGGGGAGCTCCGGGGAAGCTGGGACCCACTGGGGATGCCCGGCACCCCTGCGCCCCCGGCGCGCTCTCCGACGCCGCTTACCTTCGCCGGGGCTGCGGGCACGCACTTCCGGGGGCTGCGCGCGGGGCGCGCGGGGCCGAGCCGGGGACCTGGCGCGGGTCACCGAGGGGAGGACGCGACAAAGCGGTGCCCCGGGTTTAGGCCGGCGCTGGAGCCTGGGAAAGAAATCCCAGTGCAGGAGCCGCCGGGGCCGGCGCGGGGCGCAGGGTCCTCTCCTCGGTGCTCATGGGCGGCTGTGCGGAGCCCCGCAGACACTGGAGGAGCCCGAGTCAGTGGGAGGAAAAGGTTGTCTCATTTCCTTCAGTCTCCCCACTCCTCCGCCCCCTCTGCTCCGGCCCTGCCCTCCCTCTCCCCCGCCCCCTTCCCCAAGCCTGCGGCTCATGTGGGCGCTCGGAAGACACGAAACCTGAACGGTTGCAGCGTGCGGCGCCTCCCTCCCCGCCAAGTTAGTTCACGCTCGCGAACTCCTGCCTGCCTCCTCACGCTACCACCTCCAGGGCCCCGGAAGTTTCCCCATCGGTCGTACCCACCCTTGTCACGGAGCTGTGGCTTTTCCCCATGCAGGGACGAGCCCAGATTTAAAAGCAGACCTCCAAGCTCCTGCTAGCATCCACCCTCTCATTCCTGTCCTATTGCCTGCTTTTGAACCTATATTAAACCACCTATCCCAGACAGGAAATAAGTACTTACTTGTTAATTTGATCAGTCTTTTTTTTTTTCCTTTCCTCCCGCAATGGAGAGTCTAAAGCCTAATGCATAATCTCGAAGGAATGTTCATTTTGATTGGAAGGAGAGTAGCTGAGGCCTTACTTATTCAGAGTTGGGGTTTTGTTTGTTAATTTAATGACTATTTATTGAGATCCTGATACTGGGCAGAAACAAACCAGAAGGGCATGTTGTTTCTAGACAATTGGCATCTGTGGTTAGTGTGGGCAGAGAAGAGGTCCAGCGGTGAGATAAGTCAAGGACTGGAAGAACTTCCTGCAGAGTAAAAACAGCATGGACAGAGGAAAGAAGGAATGACATCGGGAGGCAATCTAACAGGGAACACAGCCAGGATGGGGAGTGATGGTGTAAGAATAGGGAAGAAAATATTGAACCAGTCCATGAAGAGACGGTAGGAGCTGTAGGGGGCTGTGGGATGGAATTGACAAGACCTAGTGACCAAAACCCCAGTAGGGTGCAGATGAGGAGAGAACAAAAGATAGAGGTTACTTCTGGGCTTCTGGCTGGAGTAACCAGCTACCAGTGGATGACTAGAATCCCAGAGCACCTTCTGGAGCTGCTACACCAAGTATGGCCTGGGTAGTATTAAAATCAGCTGGGAGCTTGTTAGATATGGGGACTCACCAACTCCACTTGACCTGATGGTCATTTTAACAAGATCCCCTGATAATTCAATTGTGCATTAACATTTTGGAAGCACTGCTCTCTGGACCACTGACTGTATATTAGAGTGACTGTATATTAGAAACACCTAGATAGCTTTAAAAACCAATATGAGGCCCTTGTTCCACCCACACAAATGCTTATTTAATTGGTTTGGGGTGGGGCTCCAACATCAGTATTTTTGAAATGCTTTCCAGATGATCTAATACAGTCAGCGCTGAGAACCACTGTTCTAGACTTATTCAAGAGCTACTTCATTTAAGCCTAAAATGCAGCTCTTCAAAAAGGAAAAGAACACCTGTGTGTGGATAAAAACATGTGACAAGTTGTACCTGTGACAAGGCAGCTGTGGAAAGAGCCTTTGTTTCCTAATCAGAAAACCAGATCCTAGCCTCAGATGGCCACTAAGTTGCTATTGAACTTGGGCAAGTATTACCCTCTGAGGCCTGTTTCCTTATCTGTAAAATATACACCTGACTAAACCCACACTCCACCCATAGGATGCAAGGTGTTATCATCAGAGCTCCCCCTAACTCTATATCTTCATCAGCGAGAGGTGGTGTTGAGAAATGGATTTTCCTGGTGTAAAACTATGTGTGCTAGTACCAACCCTGTACACAGCCATGAATGAACACCAAAGATCAAAGGATTGTGTGCCAGGCACAGGGCTACACATATAATTGGTGCTCGATAAATGTGTACTAAATGAATGAATGAATAAATAAATATGGCACAGATGCCAGTAGGTGGGATAGACTTTCCGTGGACTGTCCCTAATGCAGAGCCTATTCATCTGTCCCCTAAGCCAAAAGACAGACATTTGGAGGCACTCTGACCCGTGAACCTACTTTTGTATCTAAAAATACTATGTACTATTAAGAACTGTTAACATTTGTTGAATACTTACATCCTGGATTAGGCTAAATGCTTTGCTTAGGATCACCTCATTTCATTATAAAGATGCTGTTGAACCTCTGTATCCCAACTCATTTCAGGAATCGCAGCTATGGAGGGATGAGAGCTGCCATCTGGGCAGCCTCTGCCTCTGGTTGTGCAACTGGATATAGGTGGCCAGAGAGAGCCATCTTCGGGGTCTTACAGGTCATTTTCTACAGCCTGAATCCTTCCACAGAGACCAAGCTTGAAGGAAGGGCTTTGAAATGACTGTTCCGGGGTCCTACAGAAACAAATGTTCCCAGAAACTATCTCAGAGGACCTGTGGATTATGTCCAAGCCTTGGAAAGGGACTCCTCACAGCTACCCGCTTCATGGGTGCATGTGCGCGCATGCTCACATGTGTATGTACTGCCTTTTAACAGGCTCCTCTTAAGTGCCAAAACTTGTGCCAGTCCTTTTTAGATATATTTATTTTAATCCTCACAGCATTCTGACATTAAGTGCTCTTTTTTTCTTATTTTATAAGTGAGAAAAGTGAGGTATCCATTATAAAGTGAAGATGTTTGCCTGTGCAACCCAAGTTTCCTTAAATGGTACTCTACCATCACTGTTGTCCTTATCCACTGCCACCCTTGCCCTTCGCTCTGCCCCTTCCAGGGAAATGAGAGTCCTTATTTCAGGTCCCATTCACTTGTTACAGTTACACATTATCAAAAGTCAGTGCCTCATTTTCCCATCTGTAAAGTAAGTTAGTTGTCCTTGATTGTCGTTACTAAGGCCCTATATGTGGCTTGACGCTCCATAGCTGAGAGGAGATGGGGGGAGATAACACAAGGCTGTTAAGAGAAACTGAAAGTACTGGGGAGATTTATTCCAAGGTGACAGTGTCCAGTCCTTCACTAATAGCACAACTATCATAGAAGAGGGAATCATCTAGTTTTCATCTCTAGGGAGACGTAATTAAAGAATAACATTACATAGCAATTCAGACTTTAAGTCAGATATGAGGAGGGACATTAAGCCCTGGGGTCAGGGTGGGGCAGATGGCTAAATGGCTCCCTCATGAAGCTGCTCCCTGTGGTCCCATAGGGCTGGCTGGACTGTCTTTAGGTGGAGGTGGATGGGAACACAAGCAGGATTGAGATCCACGGGACATGTCTGGCAGGGGCAGAGGCAAATGTGAGCCTTGTACACACAGGGAGAAGCTCCAGTTATAGCTAAGGCTGGGAAATTTGAAGAGGAAAGGGATTCATCTCAGGAAATCAGAATCTGAAGTAGTCACTCCACACCTGTGAGCTGGGCACTCGGTCAAGCACTCTTGCTGATGTGGATGGCTGCAGGCCTGGGCCTCCCTGCAGAGTGCAGGGTCCCCAAGGCACTGGTGGTCAGAGCAGGGCTCCATCATCCCCCTTCACACTGAGGTCCTGGCCAATAGCACTTCTGACTCATGGAAAAGGTCTAGCCCCCAGAACTTCTTCAGTTAGCACAAAGGTGACATGGCATTCCTTCAGTGACACAAATGTCACAATGCTAGGATTTGGTAGGAGGATTCCTGTGTCATCTCTGAACCCCATCAGTCGGCTTTGACAAGATCACAGATTCAGTTCTACTGCTTCCACTTCCCCAACTCCCATCTGTGTTTGCATGACAGTAATTTGACAATTTTACACAAAGCTCTTTGTGGCAAATTTTTACTGGTACCAGTTTTTGCCTCAAACAAAGGTATGACCTCAGATATAATTATCCCCATTTTACTGATAAGGAAACTAAGGCACAGCACTCAAAGGAGAACAATAAAACAAAGCGGAGTTACCAGCCAAACTAAGGTGTGACCTTCAGGCCCCTATAATTTTACCTCAAAATGATGGGCTGCTGAAGGCAACCATATCTGCAATGAAATATGTAGATATGTCCTTGCCTCAAATCATCTGTTCCTGAGTAGCCCCTTTATCTATCAAAGCAGTCCAATTTAACTGCCATTTCCTAGAGACCACCTGCCCTTCCAGGGGAATTGTCCTAGACGCCAGAAGCAACCTGTACAATACAATCAACCCTCACCTGGGGAGTGTTTTGAAATAAGCTGGACTCCAGACCAGGCCCTTTGAATCAGAATCTCTAGGGGTGGGGCTTTTTTTTTTTTTTTTTTAAATCTCTGCCAGTAATTAAAATGTGCAGTCAGGACTGCGAACCACTTCTGTAGGAAATGCACAGACAAAGCCTAGGTCCTAACAGATGAGAGGTTTGCAAAACACTAAGCAGCTCAGTCTAGTAGTAGATGATCTCCAAGAGTCATCAGGAAAGGAAAAATATTGAAATCGCCCCCTTATCCATGGCATGTTAAGACAATGCTAAGCTGACAAAAATCCTTGGACTTAGCCTTGAGTGAGTGAGGTCATCCCCACATGGTCAAGGGTAGGAAATCTCATTCCATCCCAAGAAAGTACAAATGATTGAAACCAGAATCCTTGCCCCTTCTCCTATGGCACTATTTACAAGAAGCCATCAAACATCCAGTGATTATGAATTCCAGAAGTAGTGGGCTCCAGGAGCGTCAAAGCAAGGCGGTCATGTAAACTGAATAATGAAATACAAAGGAAATTGCCTCATGCCCCGATGAGAGGCTAATGGATGTGCAGACAGAGACACCAATGTGTCACCATTAATGATGTCACTTTAAGAGAATCAGGAGGCCGAGAATTTTTTTTAATGTTTTACCCTACAGTCATTTCATATCTATTTATCTTAGCAAAGGTAAGCAAGCTTGAAAAGAAAATGTGTACTTGTTGAAAACATCAGTTAGAGGAAGCTGGACAATTTTTCTTTCTTGCTTTTCTTCTTCTTTTTTTCAACCCAGTGTCTCCCTCTTGCCATTATATTCCCTGGCAAAGTAATGGGATTTCTGTTAAGGCTCACAGATAGCCATTAACCAGGGGGCATTTAAATTCATTCATTCCATAGCGGCTTGCTGAAATGAAACTAGTCTTTTGATAGGATTAGCCATTAACACCTCCTAGACACCAACGGTGGAAGAATGCAGCACCACACGTGTACAGTCCAACCTTTCACCAACTTTTACAAGGTTTAATGGATGCCTTTAATCAGCAAATAAATCAATATTGATGGTTATGCCCCCTCTGAAGTTCTAGTTTCCAGATGTAGACAACCAAATTATACAATCCATGTACACCAGGCCTTCTCTTTTTTTTCAGAGAGCAACATTTTACCTGTACAGAGGAATATGAGGGCATGCTGGGAGCACCATTCAGTTGTTTCAATGAAATTTTAATAGAGCCCATGGAGTATAAGTGCACAGCTGAGTCCCCTCAGTGTCCTAATCACTTCCTCCACCTTTCTTTAAAGGTTATGTGCCCAAAAGGGATGAGATAATGAGGAACAAGCATCAATTAAACACATCTCCAATCTACTGTGAAGAGGAGGCTTATCTCTCATTGAATTATTTCCTCATAGCCCCAGTCAAAAGAATAGAGATCTAAATACCCTTGGCCCAACTACTTTATCTTGCTCAGGGTAATAGAGTAGAAATCAAAATATTTCTTTAGGCACTTGCTGCTGCCCAATACATTACCTGATTAATGACAGGTTTTAAATCAAAACATATCCACCAGTTAAACTATAAACATAGCCAAGTATAAATTTTGCTGCTTTTCCCCCCGCTCCATTTTCCATAGGGAGATTTTCATGCGCAGGCTGACACCTCCTCTACTTTTTCATCTTGGCCAACGAGGTTAAATAAGCAAGAACATAACTTTAATAAATCATTCACACAAAATACTCTGTTACAACCAACAGGGAAGCCACTGTAAAAACGAGAGGTTTCAATTGTAATAAAAGAGACAATGGGACTATGAAAGACACCCAGTGAAATTCCTAGTAGTTGCTTTTTAAGAAAATGCAAGTTAGAGTCCTATGCAACCTATCGGACTCTAAATAGTTGTCTATAAAATAAACGTCTATTTTTATATTGAAAATACCATTGACTCTCATTATAAAATTGAGACCTTCTGCTATAAGTATTTTAGTTTCACGACCTATTAAAAATTATGCTTCATATGCAGCAAACTATTAAAAATCACAGTTTTTAGAGGATTAAGAAGCACTAGAGTTCAAAATATAAACTTTGAATTAACATAGCTCAACCCGCCGGCATAACTGAACTGAACACTGAGCTCTGTTTCAATGTTCCCTCGCAAGACTGCCTGCAACCCTTCCAAAACCCCTCAGAGACTCCTTTCCTGTAACTGTGAAAGGTGTGAGTTTCTGAAATTAATAGAGCTATTTATTCTGGAAGATAAATGAGCAAACACGGAAGATTTTTTTGAAAGGTGTGCACTAACTAGAACAGATGGTTGTGGCAGGGGGCGAAACTTCTGAAAACCCCACAGAGCATTCATTTAAGCAGTTCTCTGATTCATAAATTTCATGGTAACAAGTTTTGGAGCATGGTGTTCTTATGCACAGGTGTGCTAGATCTAATCAAACCAAATGGATACCAACCTGTTCATTACCCCAGTGCTCAAATTGGAGTGATTTCCATTCCTAAACTGGTATCTGCCACCAGCAACCCGTTAGCCTTCTGTGTCTGGACACAGCTGATGGAGTTCAGAAACTACTTTGGATGTGAACAAGGAATCTAAGATTATAGTCTTAACAGAAAAAGAGGTCATAAATGAAAGTCTGATTCACTTACTTCACCAAAAGGTCCACACTAGGAATCCTTTGAATTATCTAGTATGATTAATGCATTTACAATATGATCCATCTGATTTATTTTTAATGGCTTACTACACTTCTCAGAAGCATAGGGGTTACTCGTATAGAATACCCCTTATCTACCCGATATCTATCTGTGGCCTGTTAGGATCCGGGCTGCAAAGCAGGACGTAAGTGGTGGGCAAGCGAGCGGAGCTTCATCTGTATTTGCAGCCTCTCGCCAGCACCAGCTTCACTGCCTCAGCTCCACCTCAGATCATCAGGCATTAGATTCTCATAGGAGAACCAGTCTCTGGTGCTAAAAAGGTTGGAGACCTCTGATCTAGGTTATCAGATTGACTGTCTCAGTATCTCAGTGCTTATATTCAAATAACCCTATTTTACTTAATAATGTCCCCAAAGTGCAAGAGTCATGATGCTGGCAATTCAGATATGCCAAAGAGAAGCTGTGAAGTGCTCCCTTTGAGTGAAAAGATGAGTACAGTACAATAAGATATTTTGAGAGAAAGAGAAACCACGTTCATATAATATTTATTGTTGTTATAATTGTATATAATTATATACAATTGTATATATTGTTATAATTGTTCTATTTTATTATTAGTTATTGCTGTTAATCTCTTGCTGTGCCTAATGTATAAACTTTATCATAGGTATGTACGTACAAGAAAAAAATTTAATATATATAGGGTTCGGCACTACCTGAAGTTTCAGGCATCTACTGGGGTTTTAGAACATATTCTCCCCTGACAAAAGGAGCCTGCTGTAATGAGATGTACAGAGTGACAGAGCTTCCACATAGATGTGTGACCTCAAACCCCCGGGGTACATGGGAAGTTTGGTCAGCTCAGGGGGTCTTCTCTGTGTCTCAAGCCCCACTTGCCAGACCTTTCTTCCTCGCTCTACTCCCTCTTCCCTTGTCTTTGATCTTCCCATTGTCTCCCTCCCCTCAACCTTGAACATCCCTAAACCTGCTCCATCATTGAAAACACATTAATAAATTATTATTAAATACGTCTTCCACATTCTGTACTCATTTATATTTTTCTTTATCTTTATTTCTTTTCGTAAACAAACCTCAGACAAATAGGTGTATTTGTTATCATCACTTTCTTTACCTCCATTCAATCCTCAGCTCACAGCAATCTGGTTTCTGTTCCCAACACTCCACTGAAACTACCCTCATCGAAGTCTTCAACAGCCTCCAAATTTCAAAATCCAGTGGCTGCCCTGGAACTTGTGGTGGTGACCTCTCGCAGTGTTTTCCACTGTTGATTACTTCCTTCTTAACAAGCTCTCTCTCTTCACTTGTGCACTTCCCTATTTCCTAGATACCTTCCGACTGTTGTGATCACTCCTCTTCTGTGACCTTCTTTAATTGGCTTTGCTTCAAAACAAATGTATCTATTCACGTCACCTCTTACAGGGTAAAACCCAGACTCCTTTGCATGAGACTTATGGCCATTTGGGTCGGTCCCTGCCTGATTCACCCATCCAGTAACAACCTGTCTTATGCTTCAGCATATCAGCCACTTTACAGTCTTCTAAACATGCCATATTATTTCATGCTTCTGTACCTCTGTACAGAATGTTCTCAACTCCACCCCCATCTTTCCCTGAAGAATTCTAGCTCATCTTTTAAGACTCAGAATGAAGGTGAGTAATTCTGGCAAGACTCCCTGTCCCCAGATAGAGGCAGTGTTCCCTCCTGGGTTCCCTTCAACTGTGACAGATATTCACTATGAGCTCTGCACCGTGTCGCCTCACCTGGATCTGAGTCCTGGGAGGGTAATAGGTGCTTGTTCAACTGTCTCGAGTTTAGTGCAGGGCCTAGTACCTAGTAGGGGTTACTGTATGATTTTAAGGTGCAAGAAACCTCGTACTACTTATATTTCTCTAAGTTGAATTTAATTTGCCCTGAACACTCTACTCTCTTCCCAGGGAAATTTAATCTCAGGCATTATTGGGGCATGCACCCTCCCTAAGCTGAGGGGGAGGTTCCCAGTGACTTGCACCGTACAGAGCATGATAAAGAGTCCTCGGACTCTGTCTACACTTGTCACCTCATCCAAGCTTGTTGTCCAAGCCTGCATGGAAGCAGGGGGCACTTTCTTCTGAGGCTGGGGCTTTGGGATTTTTCTTCCCCCAGAGGGATTCTCAAGGCTACAGTCCTTAATGTTTAGTCATTTCTACCCCACTCCCACCTGTCCTGCCCCTGTGTGGGACCCATGGGAAAGCAGGGTCCAAATGTCCATGCATCATAAACACATCCAGTGATCCTGCTCTTTCTTTCCTTTTTAGAGACTCCCTTATCCCCCAGGCAGGCTGCACACCCTCAGAAACCCAAAGCCCTCAGTGCAGCATGATTTCCCTCAACGACTATGGGCGGAGAAAACAAAAACAGGAATAAAGATGTCTTCTCCCACTAGAAAGTATTTTCGGTCCTGCAACAAAAGCAACAAAAAAGAAAGCAAGGGCACACCGAGGTCTCTTACTACCTTCTTGCGGCAGAGAGAAGTGTGCTTATAGCAAAGAGAACAAGACACGAACAAATCTCTCAATGCCCCATAACTGTCAATGAATTTGTTCAATTACTTAATTAAAAGCAGCAGTGTCTATGAACAAAATATGAATCAAATATTGCTCTCCCAAAGAAAGACACTTCCTCCCAGCAGCCCTCCTCGCTCAGGCTTAGTCTCCTCATTCCTTCCCCTGGGAGGAAGGCCCAAAATCTCTGAGATCTTCCCATCTGGCCCAGGAACACCTCTCACATGGCTGGGTTTATTTGAGCTGCTGACTTGGATTGCTGACATGGGCATTTGCAGCAGCTGCACTAACCCACTTTCTCTCATGGATGATTTTAATCTCTTTAATTTTTGCCCAGCCTGTGAGAAAACTGAAAGCCTAGTTGGGAGGGAGCGGGAGATAGAAGTTGCAGGTCATGTGCTGAGCGGTGGTTAAATCCTATGGGAGGAAGCAAACGCGTGTGTAATCCTTTCAGGAAAACGAGTATTACTGGAGAGGAGAAAGCTGTCGATGTAACTTTATTCCAAGAATAAATAGCACATTTTTCCTCGGTGTTTGCTTTTTTCTCTTTGATCCCCTTGAAACCCTCTGGAAATGCCTGACCAGCAGTTTTGCTCCCCTCTGAGCCTGGGGAGAAGGAGCCACAAGCACTCTTGAGATTCCTCACATGGAGGCCTAAGTAGGGCTCCCAGGCAATGCTGGAGCCAGGAGGCCTTCGGAAGTGGGGAATCCAGACATTTCAGCGAAGTTTAATCACCACAATTATGCCACAATGTTTCCAAACATGTCATCATGATGCCCAGAAGCTGTTTAAAAGGGAATAATAATGGAGAGGTCCTATGACAAAAGCTGCTGGGAGCTATGGGAGTTCGAAAGGAAAGAAAAAGCAGAGCTCTAGTGGGTTAATGTTTAGCTCTGATCCCAAGGCTGGTAAATGCCTGCACGCAGTGAGGCTGGGGCGAGCATGTCCTCGCCGTGGGGAGTTTATGGTTCAAATGCTCTAGAAACCACAGTGTGTAGTTAGTTACATAGTTTTCCCCTCTCCTCCCAGACAGTTTCATTTCAAGGAGTTCCAGGCGGGACAATACCGATGAAAATAAGGGCCTCGTCGTCAAAAAGACCTGCATTTAGTTCTAGTTCTTTCACTTACTAGTAGTGAAGTTAGGCAAGTCAAGTACACAATTTCCTCATCTATCAGCTGGGAATGATAATACTTATAGGATGGTGATGAAAAATATATGAAATGATGCATGTAAACTTAGCCTCATGCTTGATTCTGTGTTCAATAAATGCCAGTTCCCTCCTACTGCTGCCTCCCCACAGTATATCATATAAATCAGAAAATATTTACTAAGTACTGATTCATGGTAAGACCTATACCAGGCTTACGCAGAAAGCCGAGACATATAAAACCCACTCAATGGGAAACTAGATACAAAATAACTAATCAAGCCTGGAAAGCTTCAGGTAACAAGTGCTTGCGTTGCCATAAATAAAACTGCACGGGAGGCACTGATCAATGGCCGATGCTGACAGTCAGTCCTAGGGGTATCTGAGGGAAAGCTTTATGGACAGGGGTGGGCTTGCTCTGGATGGAGGCAGGAAACAACCAGACATATTTTGGAAAAGCTAACAGGCTTACTTTGTTTTATAGGATTCCCTTAGGAATATTTTGGAGAATGTGGTTGATTAAAACGATGGCAAATTCTTTGTCACTGTTCCTATCGAGAGGTAGACATAACTCCTCCTGTTCTTGATTCTGGGTTGGTTCCATGACTAATTAACAACTAGAACATAGCAGAAATAATGCTGTGCCAGTTTTGGACCTAGTCTTTAAGAGAATCAGTGGCTTTCATTTCCTGCTTCTTGGAACTTTTGCTCTTGAGACTTGTTTCTTTGAATCCTGCCACCATGCTGTGAGAAGCCCAAGCCATATGGAGAAGCGATGTGTAGACTCTTTGATCAAAGCCCCGGCTGAGTTCCCAGGCAACAGGCAGCATTAATACCAGCCCTGTGAGTGAGCCATCTTGCACGGTCCAACCCAGTCAAGCCCCCAGGCCATTGCAGTTGATAGCATATGGAGCAGAAGACCCATCCCACTGATTCCAATCAACCCACAGAATTGTTGGAGATAATAAAGTGGTCCTGATCTTAGATACAAATTTTGGGAGTGGTATGTTATACAACAATAGATAATTGAAACAGGAAGAAATTTGTGGGAGGTCTTGAATGCCAAACACCAAAATCTACATTTTGTCATCATCTTCACCATCGTCATTATTATCATGGAAACCATTAGTAAATGATTACTATGTGCCAGATACTGTGTTGTAAGTTTTTAATATACTTTTAAATTTTAACCTGCTTATAAACCTGTATGGTAGTTACTATTATTCATATGTAATAGTCAAGAAAACTAAAAGTAAGCTTCAGAAATTCGCACAAGGTAATACAGCCAGAAAATAGTAGAGATAGGATTCAACCAGTTCCATTCTGACTCCTCTCAAACTTGTCATTGTCGTTCTGCAAAGAAAATTGGCATGCTTATTATCTTGAACGATACAAACAACTCTTCCAGCTAAAAGTTGGCAACCAGTTTGAAAAACACAAGCTGCCTGGGCTTGTCAAATAATTCAAGGCAAGAAAATGGCAATGGGTCCAATCCTGCATTCAGTGACTCTGTAGGTACATAAGATAATTTGGGAAGAATAAGAATTAAAAGTGTTTAATGAGGTTTTGGTAGGAAAAGAGAAGCTGCTGTATTATCTCTTTCTGTATAATCCCGCCCACCACCCCACCCCAAAAAAAAAAAAAATTAGTGGGTGATAACAACAATAATCATTTATATAGACCAGGAATTTGAAAGTGGCTCAACATAGTAATTCTTGCTTGGGATATTATAGGTGGGCAACTGGAGCTTAAGTCATTGAAGAATCTCCTGGAACTGGAGGGTCCACTCCAAGGCAGCTCACTCACACCTCTGGCAAGTTGGTGCTGGCTGTTGGTGGGGACCTCAGGTCCTCAGTAGGTGGGCCTCTCCAGAGGGCTGTTTGAGTATCCTCATGACTTGAAAACTGGCTTCCCCAATAGAATTTCTTTCAAAAGGCCAAGCAGAAGCTTTCTATGATCTAGCCTCAGAAGTCACAGGTTATTCTTTCCACCTTATTCTATGGTGGCCTATCAGGGCCATCCTGATTCAGTGTGTAAAGGGACTTTACAAAGTCATGAATACCAAGGGAAAGCAACCACTGAGGGGCCATCTTGGAGGCTGGCTATCACATTCTTCAGTCTACTCCAAGTATGAAAGTCTTTAAAAAGGATATTTGAGGCTTTCACATCTGTTTTCAGGACTAGGAGCAAAAGTCAAGGAGGCTATTTGTAATGATCTCAGCTTGCATCGCCATTATAAGAGGTTCTGAAGAGTTTCCTTAAAAGCTGCTTCAAATACCGGAAAACTTTGAGAAACTCCTATCATTCATCTCAACCAGCAACTCCAAAGTGATGGATTCTCTAGAGGCTACTGCTGGCTATCTCAGTTGCCTTCAGTACCAAAGGGGGTCATTCACTATAGTATACCCTGAAGCTCCTGAGAACCTCCATCTTCTTCCAGAGAGTATGGGTCCTCCTATACATCTGCCTTCCAATTTCATGCAAATGCCTCTCACTGACTGACAGTACCCTAGGGTCAGAGAAGAAGTAGATTCTGGGAAGTGTTACTCTTGGCCTCTCCTCAATGATGTAGGGAGTCTGTGGAAGCAGGTGGTAGTAATACTAAGCTGACCACAGGTAATCCAGCCTAGTCAGTCAGTGAAACATGCATAATACTACGTATTTTGGCTTGAAATGCTTGAAACGCACCCTAATGCTCCACAGATAGTAATAAACAGTTTTTTAAAAAATTAAGTAATATAAGACATGCTCACAAACAAGATAACATTTCCATGATTGAGAGAGTAATGAACAGGGCCTGAAGCTATCAACCTGTGGATCCAAATATGAACAGAGAAGGCATAATTCTACTTCTTTAGGGATGCTGTGGACTGAACATTTATGTTCCCACAAAATTCATGTGTTGGAGCCCTAATTCCCCATACAATGATATTGGAAGGTGGAAACTTTGGAAGGTAACTAGGTTTAGATGAGGCCATGGGAATGGAGTCCTCATAATGAGATTAGTGTCCCTAAAAGAAGAAGAAGAAAGAACAGAGCTCACCGTCTCCAGGAGCACACAAAAAGTTATGTGAGCACACAGTGAGATGGGCAGCCATCTGTGAGCCAGGAAGCCAGCCCTCCCCAAGAACTAAATCTGTGAGCACCTTGAACCTAGACTTCCCAGCCTCCAGAATTATGAGAAAAAAATGTATGTTGTTTAAGCCACGCAGACTATGGCATTTTAATATAATAGCCAGAGCTGATTAAGACAAAAAATTTCAACTCCTGAAGAGTGATGAGACTCAAAAGCACCCTGTGTCTATCAAGAGACCAGAGTTGGGCTCATCCCATGAAAAATTACTAAAAGCTGAGACCACACCTAGGGCTATGGCTTGTTAAAGTGGAGTATCTCTGGCCAATTTCAAATGGTATGTCACCTATCCCCATCCTGAAGTAAATAAAGTCTTACGTGTATTAACTCCTCACCGAAATCCACAACTTCCTTATGTTAGTTTCTTCTTTTTAACCCCCACCCCCAAAATTATTTTATTAGATTTACCAATATGTTTTACTATCTTTGCCTTTTTTCTTACATCTTACTTCTTCTCTATGAATGTACTTTTTGCTAAAGTATATCCTTTAGTGACTCTTTCTTCAAGGGTCTATAAAAGATAGATGCTCATGTTTTTTATATTTTTGAAAATATCTTTATTTTCTCTCCTTTCGTACAACAGTTTAATTGGGTATGGATTCTAGGTTGACAGTGATATCCTTCATAACTTTGAAGATATTTTTCTGTCTTCTGGCATTTCATTACTAAGAAAATATCTTTTGTCAATCTAAGTGTTCTTACTTTTCTCTCTATTTTAACAATTTTTCTTTATCTTTCATGTTTTAGAGTGCCCATTAATATGTTATAAGTTTATTTAATCCTGCTCAGCACCCTGTATGTTCTTCAATCTTAAAACTTGTTTCTCTGTAGTTCTGATATTCTGTTATTATTGCTTCTAGTATTGATTTTATCCCATATGCCATTTCCTTTATTTCCATACTTCTTGATTTCCTATTTGTGTTGAGACCTTTCTGCCTGCCTTTCTATGTCACTTTATTCATATTTTGATCTCAATCTATATAGCTTTCTGTGTGATTTCTACTATTTTATATCCTAATTCATCAAGTATAAATAAAGAGTTCCCAATCTAGAGTTTATTCTAGGTATTGATTTGTATTTTAAATTTCAGAGAATATACTGACATTTTCAAGATTTCTGATTCCTTTTTTCATTTTGTCAAGATTTTTCCATCTTCAGAATCACATCTAAATTATGTTTGTTTTATAATTTCTTGTTCTTTTTAATAGATATTATTTTGTCTCAACACTTTGGATAGTATATTAATTTATTTAACAGTCTATTATATAGGGCTTACTATGTGATAGATAAATTAATTCCTTATAATAGTTCTATAATGGTACTCTTGTTATTCCCATATTACAGATCGGAAAACTGAGGTCCAGAAAGATGGTTGAGTAAAAGTTGGCCCTCTAGAGTAAGGGAGAATTCAACTTTATTGTAAGGTTTTACTTCTTTAAAAAAGGTGCACTTGAAGAAAGAAATGGAAGCTATATAATATTCTTATCAAATTAACCTATATATTCTATGCAATTCTAATAAAAATCTTAATAGACATTTTCATTGAAATGGATAAATTGATTCTAAATTGCGTATGGAAGAACAAAAGGCCAAGATGTAGCCAAGATAATTCTGAAACAAAGAACTTCTACAAGCTATACAGTCTTGTTGTAAAGTAAGATAGTAAGTAAGATAGTAAGATAATAATAGCCCAAACATGAACAAGTAGATCAATGAAATTGATCCACAACTTCTGAAATCCACAGCTTCCTTATGTAAGATATTGGTTGATACGGAATTGATCAATGGAATTTCTAAACAGCCCAGAAATAGACCCAAATGTAAATGAGTCCTTGGTATAAAGTAGATGAGGCATTGTAAATGACTAGGAGAAAGACACACTAATAAGTGAAGCTGAAACAACTTGATTTCCATAAGAAAATTTCCATAGCTGAAAAATATCATTGAGTCTCTACCTCACACCATTCTAAAAATAAATTCCAGGTTGACTGAAAAAAAAAAAACAATATCTATATGACCTTGGAAAGGGAAGGGACTCCTGAGCAAGATACAAAAGCAGAAATCAGAAAGGCTTGATTGATTTGACTAAATTTAAACTAAAACTTCAATACAATACAGGACACTTTGTTGAGAAGGATGAGTGTTCCTTCCTCATATTCACAGAAGAACGTAAATGGATAGTCAGTAAATTAAAATGCTATAACAGGAAAGTAAAACAGGAAATAACGCTGAGCTTCCAATTAACATTTCTCAACAGGACAAAAGCTGAAGGTCTGGCATAGTCTTGTTGGCCAGGATGAAAAAAAAAACAGGAATTGTAAGACACTGTGAATATAACTACAATTTAGTTCAACAGCTTTGGAGACTTGTTTCATAATAATCGGAATCTTGAAGTTGACAATCCAGCAATTCCAACTCTAGGTTAATACCTAGGACGAAATCCTGAACCTCTGTTCTAGAAGGGAGTTCTGTCTGTAATCATAAAATAGTGGAAATATCCCAAATGTCCACCAGAAGGAAAAGAGATAAGTAAGTATTGGTGTATACATATAATATGTTGTAATATCATAACACAATTTATTTTTTAATTAAAAAAACTTTTCAATTACAGTTAATTTGAAAAGATATATGCATGCCTATGTTCATTGCACCATAACCTACAATAATCTACAAAGATATGGATGCAATCAACACAATTTAAATGACTGAACTGAATTTTTTATACATCAGCAAAAATAAATTTTAACAACATGATGTTGAGTGAAAAGACTGGCATAACATTATGTACCATATGATACCATTTATGTACATTTTACAAAATCAATTATATATTGTTTGTGGATATATATGTATTTATGCTTTTACATGACAGGTTCATGATAGTCCTTGCTTTTGAGGAAGGGAGAGGGTAAATGGAATTGGGGATATGAACAATGTAGAAATCAACTTTATTGTAATATTTTATTTATTTAAAAAGACATTAAAACAAATATGATAAAATATTGGCATTTATTTATTTTTGGAGTTGAGTACACTGATATTTATTGTCTTTAGTTCTTTCGTATTTTTCCCCCAATTAAAAAATCAAAGAGCTATTGCCCTTTCTATCAAAGCATGTGAATACATCAAAATGTTTTAGTGTTATCCTGTTTTAAGTTGCACAGAGAGTCAAACAGAACAGCACCAAACACTGAGACTAGGCTCCTTTAGAATCTCCATAGGTTTTAAGAGAAAATGGTCATAATGGAGTCGGTGGCCCTGATTGATCAGAGGGCTCCATATCCTCCAAGAGGCAAGCTGAATGCCACCAACTCGTCAACTTCAGCTGCCTTAAAGGAGTATTCTTATTCCCAGAGCCTACATACCTCACATGTTGACCAGGGCCAAGTGAACCCATGGGCAAAACTTAAGAAAACCCGACCAGGGGTGCATATTGGAAAGAGCCAAGTGGTTAATAAAATTTGCAGCCATACTAACTGTGAAACTAGAACACTTTTCCACCTAGAAGAATTTATTCAGGTCCAGGATCAGTAAGAAGGGAGGGTTTTTTTCTAGCAAATGCCGAGCCCCTCGGGATTTCATTACCTAATCTAAATGGTTCCCAAATTCTTTCTATAGTAAATTCTAATCTAATTGTGCTGGCAGTAGTAAGCTGGTTCCAATTAAGTGAAGTTAGTTTTCCAGGCCCAAATCTATATACCATGCCAGTTTGCTAAAGGAAAATGTAGAATATGATCAAGGATGTAGTCAGTAATTTCCAAGAAATAAGAGTAAAGATTGATAAAATAATATCCAAATTTTCCAACAGGGATTATACCAATCATATGGAGTCTAGAACATATTAGTGACTGAAAATAAAAATATGAATATGCGAATGAGAGGCAATGTTCACATGAGTTTTGGAGTCAGGCAGGCATTGAAGGCTAGCTCCACCCTTAAAGAGAAATATGACCTTGAAAATTTACTTAACATTCCTGAGCCTCAGTTTCTTTTTCTATAAAATGAAGATATTAATACCAATCTCACAGGATTTTTTGCGAAGATTAAAAGTAGTAATGAATATAAGGCATTTAGCACTGAATCTGCACATACCAGTTGCTCAATAAAAAGTAGTAATGATGGTGATGGTGATGGTGATGATGGTGATGATGATGATGGTTTATAAGCTTTGCAAGAGAATGCAATGAGCATTAGGGACTGGGAATGATTTACTAGTAGTTGTTTCAGACTGCTTTCATTTAATTTTGGTTATTAAATTGATAAACCAAAGAAATACTATTATTCTTAATCTGTCTTTATTTTATTAAAGCATTTAGTAGAGTCTTTCATTATATGATATTTTCGTACTCAAAATGATATTATGTTATATATGAAGCAGAATCTTTGATCTGTGAATAATCATACCAAGCCACTAACTCTGTGTCAATCTTGAGGGTAGCCAAGGTGTTCATGGAGTCAAGGTGCTGCCTTGTTTAATATGTTTATTGTTTATTGATGGCTTGGATCAACTCATAGTAAAAATATTTATACATTTAAGTCTCCATAGAACTAAACTGGGACAACCTACATTTTGTTGAAGATAATAACTGTATACATTTTATTATCATCTCCCCTAAGGAGAACATTTTAATTTGATTTAATTTCTCCCTGAAAGAAATTAAATACTAAGGAATAAGATTTTGTTGGGTGAGGCTGAGCTTTGGAGAGCACAAACCATTGTAAGGTAGAGATTTTTTTCTCTAATCACTCTCATTGAGGATGCATGGGTTAAGAGAGGATAAATAACCCATGCATTTAATTTTATTTGAATAAGGAATGTTTGAATTCATATTGCATCTTAAGCATTTCCTCATGTTAATACCAACTTTTTATTTGATGTTAACATTTTATTTGAATAGATGTTTAGTATGAGTCAATAAAGACACTGCTAAAGGAGGTATCATAGTCATGGGCTGTGTCAAAAAGCCAAGGGCTGACGATAGTAGCAGTGGAAATTCTCATGTACTTTGTGTTGTTAAGACTTCCTGAGGGTTGATTTGGTTCTAGGCAGCCAACTGTCAGTGAGGTTCTGACAAGCTGCAAGCAGTCAGAGTTGTGAAGCATTGCCAAATATCACACAAGAAGCCAGATCATATGAGGAACCAGATCACAGAAGAAAAACTCAAGGGACTCAGAACAATGAATAAATGATTGTCACCATGTTCTAAAAGTCTAATCCTAAATACAATATAATTCCTTGATTATATTGACAGAAAAAAGAGATCAGTAAAAAATAGGAAATCTGGAAAAAGTCTATACTTCAGTCAATTATGGCACCCATATTGATTTCTTAGTTTTGTTAAATATATCACGGCTATGTAAAGTTTTATTCAGATTTCCTTGTTTTTCTCTTTCAAATATTTGAACTTTATGTTGGTAAGACTTCTGGAGTTTTCAGTCTAGTTCTAGGCAGTAATCTACCAATGTAGAAATATAATTTTAAAAAGCCACATGCACAAAGATAATCATTACATCATTATGCACACTTGTGAAAATTTGAAAACAAAATGTTCAACAATATAAGAGTTTTTAAATTATGATACATCTCTATGATTTAAGGTCTTGAAGCCATTACAAATGTTTATGAAGTTGGTATTAACACAAGGAACTGTTTATGATGTAATATCAAATTTAAAAGCTGGATACAAATCTGAGTTGTAACCCTAACTTCTATTTAAGAGATTATGCAATTCAAAAGAATAGAAAAAAAGGAACTTAAAATTAATACACATTTTCTCTGGTTATTGGGTTCTTTATCTTTATTTTCTAGCTTCCTCTAATAGGTATGTATATATTACTTTCATAATAAAAAAAATCCATAAAAAGATTTGAGCCAGTTTCATTATGTAAACAGTTTAGAGGTCAACGTCTCTCTTCTCTCCCCAGGCTTTGCCTGACTATAGAATGTTAAAGTACTAAGAATAAAAGTTTGAAGATTGAACAGCATAAAATAACTCACAAGAATTTTTTTAAGAACATGAACTATAGCTTAATCCATTAGAGCTGGAAAAAAAATTGTCTACGTGCTTCCAAACAGTCACAAATGGCTTAGAGGCAAGAAAGCCATCAAGATTGAAGAGTGTGCCAAAGATACTTCAATTGCTGATGAGCGTCCCACATATAAAGATGGAAAACAAAGCCAGAAGGGGAGGGATTAGAATCTGTCACAGACCTTGGACAAAACACCAAAATTACATCTTAGTGCAAAGAAATCTTCGTAAAATAAATGTGGCAATAATCCAAGCTGAAAAAACGTATATTTAATGATGGCATTTATCCAGAACAAAGGTTTAAGTCTTATTACCAAAAATGTTTCATGTAGCCATCAAATACAGAGCAGAGAAAATTCAAGTCAGGGAGCTGAAATGCCACAGGCAGAAACACCAAACACAAAGTATACAGACTGCGTTGTATCATGGAGAGCCTTCCATGGATGAGCCAGTCACTTCCTTCCCATAATGGTTCCTTACAGAACACTGACAAAAACAGAATCTCATGCACAAAATGAAAGAGAGCATCGTCTCATCGATATGGGAAAAAGTAGCTGACAAATGATACCAGCACTTGGGCCCACTTTATACAACCATCCTCAGGTATTTGGGAATATTGAAATTGTTGCAGAGACCAGCCATGAATCAGTAACCCCCCAAAAGCACCCCATCCAGCCGGGCATTTCATTTTTCCAGTGATGGACCTTATATGTGTATATGGACCATATATAAGTTTTACGGATAGTCTGCTTGCAAGCCAGAAATATGGGCTTTTTAGATTTAATTCCAAAGAAAATCGAAACATATTTTAATAAATGTTGCTTCTATAAAACATTTATATGCCTGTTACTAGTCTCGGTTCAATTTTTCCCCCTGTTAAATGTAGAACTGATATCAATAGACTAAGTTGTTATAAAACCAACAGAATATATTCATAGTTTACTATGCATATTCCTGTCTCCAAAACCTCAGAGTTAGGACTTCTTCTCAGTGGGTACAATATATTTTCAACCCCAACGGTCACACTTTTAGAGCTAATATTCCATAATTTTGAATACCCTAAGGTTTCCATTCCAAGAGCAGCTACAGAAACGTAAAGAATGATTTGTATGTGCTGAAATATCTAGGACTCTCTTCTAATACTTTGAATTCATTTCCAGGAAATATCTATAATTTCCACAAATTTGTATTCCCTCTGGACTCAGAGCAGTTTGCTAAAGGAAAATATGTTCAGTCAGAATCTGAGTACTTTCACTTCCTTCAGCATTAGAGATACTCTTGACTTTTCCCCTTGCAATTTCAAGGTTAATGTGTTCAAATGTCTCATCATTTGACTAGGATGTAAAATTCTCTAAGCCGCTGAGAGCCTGATAAATGGGATCGCTTAGGGCATATTCATTTCCCAAAATTCTTGACCTGAGAACAAAATTCAGTGGCTCTTTTCTGATGACATTAAATAAAATAGACTTTTATTCTCTGCTTCAATTTATTCAAGTATCTCTCAAAGTACAGTCATGAAGAAAAATCAGCCTTGCTCACTTTCTCTTTCTTATCATATAAGAAAAGTGATACAAACACTCATAGAGAAAATTTCCTGATATCCTCATAGAGGGTTAATGGAAGCCAGGGTCACCTACCTTCTCTGTTAAGGTAAATGTAAATGCCAGTTCTGCTTTTAGAAGTAGGTGGCTCATCTGTGACATGTGAACTAAAATTTTCCACAGTATTGTGTATAATAGTAGGGAGGGGCCCAATCCAGGAGGTGTCACCCGAGGATCAAATAACACAGCTTCTGAAACTCATTGAGATCAACTCATTGAGAGTTGATCGTTTTGATCCTTTCCTCATTTTTATAAGTGGGAGGAAGTGATAGAGAGTCTGGGTCCCTGAAAGCGAGGACGGAAGAAAGAAATTAAGAGCTGCTTGCCAAGGCCCACCATGCATGAACAGGATTTTCCCTGTGTGCATGCAGCAAGGCCTACTCAAGGAGAACTTGCAAGGGCACATATTTGTCAGGGGCATGTGCAACTTGCAAAAATATTGCCCCTGAGCCACAAGCCACAAGCCACTAGCCACAAGCCACAAGCTAGGACCTATTTGTTTTTACTTCATTCAGCCAGGTTCATTAGAGGACAGCTTTGTTCCCAGAGGACTTACTAGTGAGAGATTTGTAACTTGAAAACTGTTGCAATTTGAAAACTGACTAGGATATAAATATGTAAATTATATTCAAACAGAACTGAAACAGCTCATAAGTCAGGATAGGGCTTTTGATGAAATTCCAGTAGATAATACTATTAGAGATGAATTTGAAGATAGATTTTTTTTAATGTAATCTGATTTCCTTCTTTTTATTTACCATGTTTAGCTTATATAATCTAGCACAACTATGGACAGATGAGAATATTACATTAATGAAGAAAATCCTCCAATCTTCCTCTATTTTCTCTTGCTCAAGAGAAACATTTAATATTTCAGAAGTATCAGACTGAGGAGTGCAATATAAACCAGATAGGATGACTTCAGATCATCTGATTCAAGACGGCTGACAGATTTTACAAAGCAACGTCACCTTTCACGCCAAATTCTTAAGAAGGATGATCCACTCTGGAAAACAAGAAGATGTGCCCTCAGTGGACCAGAAATCAGGAAAGAAATCACTAAAACATGGAATACAGATAGAATTGGATTGGAAAACAAAACAAAACAAAGAAACAAAAATGAAAAAACGACAACCAAAATGCATGCAGGAGAGGACAGCTACAAAAGATGAAGCAAAGATAGGACATAGCCTGCCAGGAGAGTAGAGAAAGAGTGGCCCTGAACTATTACCTAAGGTTCCATAGTAGAGCCACGAGGTGTGTGGGATCCTTCCTCTCCTTCCACCTTCCCATCTTTCCACCCATTTCTTCTATTTGGATGGATCTCCTTTTATCCGACAGAAAACAGAACTGTCTGTGCTTAGAGATAAGCAATGAGCACGTGTGCTTGGACAGAGAGGCAGACTCTTGCCTTGGGCAATTCATGTTCCCCAGCAAGAATGAGAAGCTCTCCTGCTTAGGAGCCTAATTGTCAAAGCAACATTCTTAGCAGCAATTTGCTCTTTCCCAGGCTCACTATGTACACTAGCATACATAGGCTCACTATGTACACAGCAGCATGCAATGCCTCTCTCTCCTACCTCTCATCTTATCCTATGCAGGCTTGCAAGCAGGTAATGCACGACAGCAGTTAACAGGGAGAAACAAGAGAATCACTTACACTCACAAATCATTAAACATTTGACAAAAGCTAATACCTTAAAAAGAGGATACCAAACTAAGGGAATAGAAGACCTTGACTAATGGAAAACAGAGGTAATAAGGCAACCAGAAAAAAAACAACCACAAAGCTAAAAGAGACATACTCAGAAAGTAATTGTAATGAATATGACAGATAAAGGAAGTGTATGAAGAATATATAAGGAACTCCAATAAATCAATAAGAAAAAGATTTTAAAAATCCAATAGTAAATGAGAAAAGATTATAAAGAAGTAATTTATAGAAATGAAAATATAAAAACAGTTTAATCTCATTATTAATTGCAGAAATGCAAATTAAAATGAAATATTGTTTTCACCTTTGAGAGAAAAATTCTTAATATAAAATGATGGCAAAAATAAGGGGATATGTCTATTCTTATGTAATGATCCAGCCACTTGGAGGGAAATTGAGGAGTATCTATTAAAATGAAAGTTCCAGATCATTTAATAAAACCATTTCATTCTTCTGTATCAGCTCTAGAGAAACACTGACATATGTGCACAAAGTCATATATATAAAGATATTTGTGGACACACTATTTGTTATACAAAATCTTGGCAATACCTTAATGTCTTCAAATAGGGAAATTTTAAATATATTATGACACAACCATATTATAGAAAATAATCAGAAAACAATGAGATGTGAAAAACTCTAAGATATGTTATTAGGTGAATAAAGCAATTTGCAGACAGTATGTATAACGAATTCCACATACGTCAAAAAAGTTAAAACAAAAATACTATATAATTGTATAGGTACATATATGTATGCAAATATCTACATAAGAATTTTATGAGATGGACATAAAATTGCTAAAAACAATCCTGGGAAAAAGAATGGGAAATGGGAGGTGGCAAGGAAGGATTACAGCATTATTTGCAATATTTGAATTATTTCTTAAGAGAATATATACACATATTATTTAAATAAAGGGTGAAAGTTTCTAAATTCAGAAACCAAATTCAAATATAGATCAAGTAGGCAAATAATTACTCATTAGATGATAAAGAAAATCCACCACCAGGGATACCAAAAAGTATTGGTGACCAAAATAAAGAAAACAGCACTCAGTTTATTTTCTCCTCAACAAGGAAAAGAATAATAGTCAATGACAACGTGCAGCTGCATAGATACAGCACCACATGTTGGCTCAGGAGACAATATAGAACTTCTCATTTTTGAGTACCAGGATCTTAACTTCTCTTCTACAAAATGAGAGAAAAATGATCTCTGAAAATAAAGTCAATATAGAGCTCTCACTTTTGCTGTACAGGAAACCCACACTCATTTCACTAATAAAGAGATTATCTCACACCACTAGCTTTTCAGAAACATCTGAAACATGCCTTGTAAGACAGTCTTTTAGAAAGATAAGATTCCACAAACTATTTTAGACATTTAAGTAGAATTTTCTTTAACTTAGTTTATGCCCCAGTATTCATAATTATGAGTTCCATATGATAAGCAAACAAAAGCCATTGCCTTTCAACTGATAACATCAGGTTCTCAACACTGCCTGTTTTGAGAATACTGATAGGTCCCTAAGCAATTTAAGGGTTTCAGAAAGGTATTCTTTTATGTAAGAGTGGAAATAGAACTTTGTGATTAATAAGTCTTTAAAGTGGAAAAACATAAAAATTTAAATTGGTTATGGGGCATGCTCCTTCCCAGCAGAGTGAGAGGGTTTCAAAGTGATAAGCCTATTATCTCTGGCTATATTAGTCAGGCTAGCCTAGATAATGCTACAATAATAAGCATCCCCCAAATTTCCATGGCTTCGAACAATAGAAATTCCTTTCTTGCTAATATCATATTGTCTGTTATGGTTCAGTAAGTAGGCCCTGTACATCATTGTCACTTAGGGGTCCATGCTGATAGAACAACCACCACCCAGAATATTTCCATTCAGAATGCAGATGAAAAGATAAGATTCTGGAGGCTGTCACATTTATAATAAACAGCTGTGGCCCAGAAGTGACAGACATCACTTCTGCTCATTGGCCAGAGTTATTTATATGGTCCCACTCAATCACAACAAGGGCCAGGAAATATAATCCTATTATATGCCAAGAAGAAGAAAGAACCATAGATATTTAGCAAACAAAACTAACAACTGTCACGTTGGCGTCGTGCAAGGGCATCAGAGACATCTCCACTGGGGATCCCAGGCCGACACCAAGTTAAATGAAAAGTAAGTATGTTAAGAACCTGGAGGCCCAATAATCTTAACATAATAGAAAAATTCCAGCAATGTCCAGTTTGGGATAATCAGTACATGTAGGTAATGCTGGGATATTTCTCCCAGTAGCTCACTAACAATTTATGACCAATGGTTTCCAAAGCTGGCTGATCATCAGAATTGTCTAGGAAAGTTTAAAAACCGGAAATCACTCCTAATGATTCCAATTTGACACACAGCTGGAATGGGCTTCAAGAATCTATACACTTAGCCCTCAGGGATTCTCATTATCATTAGGTTTGGTGCCTTTTGCTGAAGACATTCAGTCCAGCAGTCTTCATGCAAGGTAACATACCAGCCTTTCCAACTTCACAGACCACTGAGAATGGTGAATGACCTGGGTGACCAGAACTGAAGTGAGTGCACTAGAGTGAAAGCAACACTGGCCGAGGGCCACAACACATGCTACGCATGCCGTTTGATCCTGATCACCTATGGCTGCATGGCAAAACTTCCTGAAAAAAATTCAGAAAGTCAGTGACTTAAAATAGCAATAAGCAGTTCTTTTGCTCATAAATCTGCATTTTGGGCAAGGCTCTGCAGAGAAGGCTGTTCTTGTTCCATGTGTATCTAGCAGGGGACACTCAACTGGAGCTGGAGGAACTATTTTCAAGTTGGCCCCAAAATGCTGACGATCGGCAAGGGCTGTTGACTAGGGACCCCAATTCCTCTCCACGCCGTGTCTTTATGGGGCTACTTGGGCTTCCTTATAGCATGGCATCTGGGTTCCAAAAATTTATGTTCACAGAGGAGGAAGTGGAAGTTACCAGTCTCTTAAGTCTTGAGTCCAGAAACTGGCACAATGTCATTTAAACAGCTCCCTATTAGCTAAGTAGCCACAGAGCCCACCCAAACTTGAGGGGCAGGATAATAGTTCTCACTCTCAAGGGGAGATGCTTCAAAGAACTGTGGCCATCTTTAATCTACCATAGTCCTTGTTCTGCCCTTTGGGCCTCAGGCTTCTCACCTGTGAAATCGAAGAGTGAAAATGGATTATTTTGTGGGCCAATCCCCAAAGGCTGTGAGTCACAGGTTCTGATGCATAATTTGCTAATTGACAAAGAAGCCCATTCTGTGAGTTCATGTTCTTTGGAGGCCTAAACATGGTGATGGCTGAACTCAGCCTGACAGACATGCATAGTTCACGGGGCAGCAATGACCTTGAGCACAGCCTCCTCTGCATTTCCCACTAAACTCACTTTCTTCCCCTCAAAGCCACGTCATATCTTAATTTCCAGAACCTGACAGCAGCTGCCCTGAGGGCTTCCTAACCATCCACGTCAGTCTTACCCCATCTCTTGGGCAATAACTCATAAGCTAAACAATCAATGAGTAGACAAAAAGTTTCAACATGAAATTAGCAAAGCTGAGAAGTACAATGAAAGGCTTCAATGAATGGGCTCTAGTTCCAGACAGTATGGATTCAAATTCTAGCTGTAAGACCTTGGGTAAAATGACTTCATATTTTAAATTTCATTTTTCTCTTTTAGAATGGGTATATAAACAGCACCGACCTCGTAGAGTTGCTGCAAGAGTTACTTGAGATAATGCAGATAAAGCACTTAGTATAAAACCCAATCCATCACAGGCACTTGATAAATCTTAACCATTATTTTTATTAAGTCATAATGCAATGGTTATTCTGGTCATTGTTTGTTGTGTATTTTCCAGAACCAGTGAGGATGGATCTTGCTAGAGTAAGAGTGTGAGGCCCAGGACCACCATACTGCAGGCCCAGCCACTGACCACTGGCCTCCCCACAAGGGAAAAGATGACTGCCGCAAGCATCTCACACCTGCTCACCCAGCATCAGAGTGGGAGTCCCACATTAGCTGAGCATCACTGGTCAGTCATTTACTGATCCAAATACAGACAAAGGTCTCACTTTCTAGGCTACCCAGAGCCTTTGTTGAATGTCTACCACAACTCTACCACATGCTCAGGCTACAGCAGTGAACAAAACAGCCCAGGCCCCTCCCCTGCCCTCATGGGATTCACGTGCTACTGTTCTACCACAGGCACTCTTTTCAGCGTCCCTTGGCTGAGCCATTCTGGCCTGCCCTGACCTTCAGTCTCACATTCTAGAATCTGCAACTTTCTCTGATACCTGAAAGCTGGCTCTGCAGCCTCTCCTAGGAGTAGAGGTGTGCGATTGGAGGAGAAAGGCTGTATATTCTCTGGACAACACTTTTATGACCATATGGGAATATTTTGGTGAAGCAGTAAAGTGTAATTCCTCGGTGTTATTACAAAACTGCCAGCTCGTTTCTGAAGAAATGCAAAACACAAACAAGCCAGCCTTGTTTGCTTCATCAATGCCGTACTGTAGTGCTGAGTTTAGGGAGGCGGCTGCCTCAACAATATTTTGTAATGACCCTGCTGACTCCTTCAGGAGATGGCTGCAGGGTTTCAATGCTTCCTGAAGGAAGAAAAGCCATGTGGAACCCAGGAGAGAGATTCAGACATGAAAGCACCAGGCAACAGGAAACACAGTCTGGAGCTCCAGTGGGTGACACTCAGCTCTGAGCAAAGAATGGACACAGGCCAGCTTCGTCACGGCCATGCCCTCAGCATCCTTCACAGACACATATACTCTGGCTCTTTCTTCTCAGCCACCTCCTACATGGGATCCTCTGCCCCCTGCAGCTCCTTAACCATGACCTTCCCCAAAGTTTCTCTTCTCAGGCCATTTACCTATTTGCAAGATCACTCCATGCTGCATTTTCTTTGCTGGTGGATTCTAGATAAAGATACGCCTCTCCCCTGAGCCCTCACTCACGTCTACTCAGAGGCCTCCTGGACATCTCCACTGAAGGTCCCAAAGCTCTTTAAATTCAGTGTTATGGGTTGAATTGTATTTCCCCCCAAAGATGCATTGAACTCCCAGTACCTGTGACTGTGACTTTATTTGGAAATTTGCAAATGTAATCAAGTTAAGATGAAATCATTGGGGTAGGCCCTAACCCAATATGACTGATGTTTTTATAAAAAGAGAAAATGTCATATGAAGACAAAAATGCATAAATAGAAGATCGTGTGACAACAGAGGCAGAGATTGGAGTGACACAGCTGCAAGCCAAGGAAGGCCCAGGACCCATGGCCACCATTGAAGCTAGAAGGTGGCAAGAATGAAAGGATTCTCCTCTACAGGTTTCAGAGGGAGCACGGCCATGCTAACACCTTGATTTTGAGAACTTCAGCCTCTAAAATTGTGAGAGAATAAATTCTGTTGTTCTAAGCCATTCAATACGTGGAATTTAGCAGCTCTAGGAAACAAATACACTTAACATGGCCCAAATCAAGTTTTTCTATTTTTCTCAGATTTGCTCTCCTTTGGTATTTCTTATTGTAACAAATGAAGCAAGTTGCCAAATCAGAAATCTGAGAGTCCACTTTGACTCTTTCCCTATCTCCACACCAGCCATCAAGCACTGTATCATGTCAACTTGACCTCCTTCGTACTTCATCCATCCTTCCTCCTTTGAGCCTTGTCTCTGCCCTGGGTCAACTCCGGTAACTCCTCCAGGACAAGCCTGTCATAACCACCTTTCCATTTTGCATACATGGTCAATCTCCCTTCCTCTGATACCATCTGCTGGCCCCAGCCTAACCCATCTGTCACATTCTGTAATTCTAATCTAAACTCCCTCATATCACACCACTGCTTAAAACCTTCCTCAGTAGTTCTCCCATAAATTCTAAACTCATGGGCATGGCCTGCAAGAAACTTCATGAATGATTTGGTTCTAGTATAACAACTTCCATTTATTATCTTTCATTTATTATCTTTCATATCCTTTTCTCAACCTTGAACTTTATGCTCAAGCAGTACTAAATCTCTTGAGGTTTTCAGAATATGTCATGCTCTTTCACGCCTCTGTGCCCTTGCAGGGACTGGTCCTTGTGCCAGAACATCACTCCATCCTCTTATTTTCTTGGTAAATGACTATTTATCCTTCAAATCTCTGATAAATTTGTTCTCACTAATGAAACCTTCCAGACTTTCCCCAAGAAAATTTGGGTAGCTTATGTTCCCCTTGCCCTATTATTTGTACTATTTACATGCCTGTCTATCCACCTCACAATTTTGAGGGCACAGACTGTTTTCTTCTTTGTATCTCTAACGCTTCACATTCACCCATTTTGTTCTTTCCTTTATTCATTCAACAAACATTTATTGTACTTAACATGTCCAATGAGCTAGACAAGGCACTGGGGACACCATAAAGAATGCTACTCCTGCCCTCTTGATATTTATGGTGCAATGGGGGATAAAAGTAGGCAAATGGACAATTGCAGGGAAAATTATACCACCGGGGCATAGGCCCAAGATGCTATAGGAATAAGTGGGCAGGTACTTTGCCCGGTGTAGGATCCCCATGGGAAGAGAAGTCCAGGTGTATGGGGAGGGCAGAGAACTGTCCATTATGTTCCTGGTCCTGCACAGCTGGGGAACAAAGAGAAAATGGCAGAACAAAAGGAAAAATGTCTGGTGCTACATGCGGACCACAGATCCCAGGGCCTCATAAGTCCGTTAAAGAGAGTGGACTTTATCCTGAGGACCCAACAAGTCATAAAAGTATTTTAGGCACTTTGTCATTCTTTTCCCTTTAAAATTGTCTTTATCCAATTGCTTCTAAGTAAAAGAAGCAAAAACATGATTCTTGTAATAAGCAAAAAGGCCAAAGATACAGAAACATGATGTTAAAATTCACTCCCTCTCATTCCTATGCCCTGAGGTAAGTTGTGCTGTTAAGGCTTCTCGAAGCTGTATAAATACTTGCAAACACAGAACAGGCATGCGTATTGGGTTTTATTTGTTTACTCAACGTTTTTGCAAAAATGGGACCATAGTATACACATTTTTCTACAACTTGCCTTTGCACTTAACATATTAGCCTCTCTCTGTGTGAATATGTTGATAGATCTAATTCATTCTTCTTTGTCATAGCTACACGATATCCCACAGCATAGAGGCACCATGTTCTATCGAACATTTTATTATTGATGGACAATTGTGAGTTGCCTAATATTTTGCCACGGCAAACAGTGCTTCTGTAAACATCCTTGTCCATAAATTCTTAGGTACTGGTGCTTTTATATCAACTGGAATTATGACCTAGATGGGGTTGCTGAGGTGGTAATGCCCATCTTAAACTATAATAAATGTTGCCAGAGTATTTTTCCCTAGAGGTTTCAGTGGTTCACATTTCCACTAGCAAGGTATAAAAGTGTTCATTCTCCTGTATTCTCTCGAGCACAGGGTGTTACTGGTCTTTTTAATTTTTGCCAGTCTAATGAATAAATAACTAAATTTGACTTTCTCTGACTAATCCTTTTCAACTCTGTTAAATTTTCATTTCCTCCTCTGTAAATTGCCTGTTCACATTTTTTTTCTATATTCCCCTTGCCTTTTGCCATTTTATTACCAATTTATATGTGCTTTGGGCAAATTAAAGATAATATCTTTCGTATGTGTTTTAAATGTTTATCTGAGTCTACAGTTTGTTTTTTAACTTTCCTTCTTGTATATTTTTTTCTTAAAATTTGAAAAAATATGTAGGAACATATGTTCTTTTCTTTTTCCCTTCCCAGTTTCTGAGACTTCCCTCATTATTAAAAATACCCCTTCTACTCTGAAAGTGTACAAATTTTGAAATTTGGAAAATAAATTTTCCACTAGATTTTCTTCAAATATTTTATGCACATATTTATTCGTTTACTTACAGTTAGATCTTCAACCCAAACCCATCTGGAATTTATTGTTGGGTATGGTATGAGTTGGTGTCTACCCCATTTTTTCCCCCCAGATGGAGAGCCAGTTAGGTCAATACCATTTCTTGAATCAATTATAATTTTCCCACTGAACTGAAATGTTGCTTTTATCATTTTTAAGTATGTAAACATACTGCATCCATTCCTAGAATCTGGCCTGTTCCATCGAGCTATTTATTCATGTGCCAAAACATATTCTTTTGATGACACTCACTGTATCTTAAATTTTAATATTTGGTAAGGCAAATGTCCCCTATTTTCTTTTTCAAAATTATCTATCAAAGTCTACAAATGCTCTACTGCAATGCCCCACTGTAATTGTGCCTTTTAATTAAATTCATCTGTCTTTCAAAGGGGATGTGGTTGAGAGTCTCAGTGAATCTTGGATGGCTCAAGAATGAAAGCCAAGTCTCCCTGTGCGCACACACACACAGTCTCACACTCTGGTTTCCTGCCTAACAGACTACTCCAAAGTCCCCCAGAACTCTGGACCCTGATGGCCATTCTCCCCTTTCCCTCAAGTCCCAGGGGCCACCTCTCCCAGGTCCTAGGGGCAGCCTGCCCCTGCTCTCCTCAGGCAACTCTGTCCTAGGCTAAAGGCTGTCACTTGGGGCTTCCCTCCCCTTCAGGTTCTTAGCGGCTCTGAGCACAAAGGCACAGAGGACCAAATCCCTAAACCTACCAACGGCTGCTGCCTTTTCTGTAGCTGCCCGTGAGACCTGCACGGTCGTGCTGCTGCTCTCCAGCACAAACTTCCCTCCGGCAGATGTTTCCCTTTGATTTCTCTCTGGGGCACCACTCCTGACCCTTCCTGAGGTAGAATCACTCTGACCTCCTCTTCATAGGCACTGCTGATGGCAGCAGAAGGGGGACAAAGTCAGAAATACATGTTATGGGTTGAATTGTACCCTCCCCAAAGGGTACGTGGAAGTCCCAATCGCCAGGACCTCAAAGTGCGACCTTATTTGGAAGCAGAGTTGTTGCAGATGTGATTGGTTAGGTCATTAGGGTGGGCTCTCATCCAACATGACTGGTGTCCTCAAAAAAGGGAAAGTTAGACAGAATGTCGTGTGATAATGAAGGAAGAAACTGAAGTGGTCCTTCTAAAAGCCAATCATTGCCAAAAAACCACCAGAAACTAGGGAGAGGCCTGGCACAGATTCTCCCTCACAGCCCACGGAAGGAACAAACTCTATTGACATCTTAATTTTTCATTTATAGCTTCCAGAACTGTGAGATGATAAATTTCTGTTGTTCAAGCCATCCAATCTGTGGTACTTTGTTACAGCAGCACTAGCAAACTAATACCCATGGCAACTCAACACAGGTAAAGACAGGCTGCCTCCCACCTGCACCCCTCTCTCTGATATTTACTGCGGCTGGGAAAAGAGTCAGGCAACAATGTTTTTGGCCCCAATGACACTGGCCTCAAGAGCCTTGGCTCTCACTTGGGATGGAAGCACCACAGGTGCCCCGTTGCCACCTGTAGCCTGGACCCCAGGCAGAAGCAGGCCAAGGGCTGTGACCTCACAGTGGGGAATGGAGTTCAGGAAGGGAAGCACTGTGCCCAAGCTTCAGGGGTTCAGTAGGAAACAAGGAGTTGACAACTGCTCTGCAAACTACCCAAACATGGCATGCTAAGGTTTTTGTGACTTATCCTCTAGTGCCTCCCCACTGTCTGTCAGCCACCATCACATAAGAGTCCTTACTCTGAAATGTACAGACATAACCTGGGGGCATTCATCAGGGCTGTATCCAATCATTCCTCCTGCCTAGCCCAGTGCCTGCCTTACAGTAAGTGTTCAGTCTTTGTTTATTAGCTGGCTGGCTGGCTGGCTGGCTGGCTGGATGGGTGGGTGGACAGACAGACGGATGGATGGAATGATGGACAAACGTACAATGAGACTCTTTGGGCGAAACTTTCTGTGGTACCTGAATCAACAAAGCGACTGTGAAGTCATTACCTCGAGAAGCTTCTAGGAACTATCGCTCTCTGGGTCTGTAGAGTTCTGTTTTTGCCATGTAGACCCTGCATTCATTCTCATTTTCTCTGGGCTGAAAGTTTCCCAAGCGCCAACCACCACAGCAAGGCTTCCAAGTTCCCTTCCATGAGAGCTCCCTCCTGGCAGCTTGCTACAGCAGCTGTACGTAAAGGAGGTTTAAACAGCCTCTGGCGAGTCTCCCTGGAATTCCCAACCAGCACCCCTACCCCCACATCTGAGTTTCGGACAAAACTCAGAGAAGAAACTCTGTATTTTAACAGCTTCTCCAATGGTTTCTTCTCTCTCAAAAACACGGGCTCATCTTGAAACAACTGACCCAGGGAAATACGGGGAACAAAAGCAAAACAAAGCCCTGAGGCCTATGTGCCTTTGTATTCCAGAAACTTCCACAGATGGGAACTGCACTGAGGAGGGCAGCTGCCAGAGTTGGGGAGAGACTGCCAGAGACACTGGAGACTTGAGGGCTGGAAATGGCAAAGAAAGTACCCTGAGCTCGGCCCAACTTGGCTCTTAAAGAGAACCCCACCACTCATTAACCAGCCCTAAAACCTGCTAAGTGAAAAAGAAAAATAAATGAGCTCATTAAATCCGGAAGGAGGGAAGACCTGGAGGCTTAACCAAGGAAATTCCCATCACCCAGTTAGAAGAACAAGGGGGTGTTGGGCGCAATTAGATTCATGGCCTGGAGTAGCAGCTGGCCCCCAAATGAGGGATGAGTCATCCTGCACCACCACGTGGGCCTCGGCTGTTTCCAGTTCTGCACGCAGGTGCCTGGAGAGGGCGCCTGGAGAGGGCGCCTGGCCCAAACGGTTGGTGTGGTTATCAGTTCAAGTGGTCCAGGTCTTTGGTCAAACCGGTGGCAAGGTCAGTTGGGAAACACAGGGGAAAGTTCCAAAGCGTGACAAGTTCTTGGGAGAATTATGACTTCAACTCAGACTACAGTAACTGCCCGTGACAAATACAGCTTCAGGTTGGGCTTAATAAAGGCTATTCATCCATTAGTGCCCCACTCATCACCTGTTTACTGAGGACCCAGCATCTTTGTGTGGCATGCTGGATGCTGTGCCTGTGGCCTGACCTGCAAGTGCTTGCTCCTGAGATCAGCCTCTCCAGGATCCTGGCTCTGGGTCCCAGCTTCACTCACTAACCACAAGCCCCTCTGGTTTGGGGGTTCTGCAAACTCTGCTTGGATCTCTTCATTCTTGAATGGTTTGGGCTCTGATCATTCTTGACATCTGCTTGTATCTTGGGTAAAAGAGAACTCCTCTCTCACCCAGGCAGCCTCAGGCCTAAACAAACAGTGACTGCGCCTTGAATAATGCGCTGGTGCCTGGGCAAGAACAATGGGAACACAGATGAGAGAGTGCCTACCTCCACCTGCATGTTGGGGGAGCCATCAGAGAAAGAAAGCCTACTTCTGCAGAGGTGACAGTCAGACTTTCCCCAAGTGGAGCAGGGCGGGGGATGGTAACTCCAGGCAAGGGAACAGCAGCAGGAAAAAGGCACGGAGACCTAAAAGAAGACTCCAGATTAACAAGAAGCCCACTCACTGACAAGAAAAAGAAGTGATCAGGTTTATTCTGTGCCCTTTGCTCCACCCACTCATTCTCTTTCCACTGGGGAGGATTGGTCAGAATAATTTTCAGGACTGAGTCATAAGCAAAGGTATTATTTGTCTAAACTTGTAATCTCACAAGGAACGATACAATATGGCAAGATCCATTTCCAGCTACTTTCTCCTTGCCGTCCTCTACCAAGATGGACATCGTTCTCAAGAGCAAACAGGATTAAGGGAAGCAAAGAGTTGCCGAGTCTGAAGTGGGTTTGAATCCCAGTTCTACTAATAACTAGCTGTGTGACAATGGACTGGTTACTTAACTTCTCTGAGCCACACTTTTCTCATCTGTAAAGTGGGGATAATAAATATCTACCAAATAGAGTGGTCATGAGGATTAGAAATATCATATACAAAGTGCCCCCCCAGTGCTTTGTATATAGCCCATGTTCAAAGATGGCAGCTATTATTATTCCAGATTATGGGACGTTTGTCTCACCTTGCTCCCCTCAGTGCCTGGCTCCTACTCAGTAAAGGTGAGACATGCCTTAGTCACTGGGGTGACATCCAGCACTCCAGGACTTCCATCACTGCAACAAAAACTCTGGGTTCCCTCTCTGCATCTCCATGGAGTCTACCCTTCGCTCTTGGAAGCTTTAAACATGAATTGCTACGCATGAACAAGCCCTCGGAATCTGAAGTCACTTCCTTAAGTCAGAGGGGTCGGACTGCTGTGCTGTTTTCAGACCTGCTCCCAGAGGTCTGCTGTGAAGGTCAAGGCTGCAGATTGTTCTAGATCTTAAAGCTTGTTACACACACTTTTACTCTGAGACAGAGTGACTTACAAGAAGGGTGCTTGTGAAAGATTAAAAGATTGCATTTGCACTCCCTTTCTTAAATGAGAAGAGTGCCAACTTCTTAGCCTGTAGACTCAAAAAACCAATTTGACCTTCCTGGGCTGTTAATCTGAAGTGGTAGAGCATCTGGAATCCCCTGGGGAGTCACTGAAGATATTTTTCTCAAAAGTCTAGATGGATGGCAAGCAGCCCTATTGTCCAGGAAGGGGAGGTGATAACAGGACACTGTGTTTTGAGTTGGAAATAGTCTCTCTGGGATTCTGGGAGTCTGTGCTGCCCTGGGACTCCTGGGACCAGCTGGCACCTGGACGGCGGCTGTTAAAGAAAACCGGCGGCAGACTCAGCTGAGCGGCACCCTCGTGAGCTCAAGTGCGGGGTCACCCCCGGCTGAGGTTACCGCGGCGGGAACGGGGTCATCCTCCCTGCGAACATGAACGGCTGCGCGAGGACACGGACAAAAGCAGCTTTGTGGCAGGCCGAGGGACCGTTCATCGGCGCCACCGTGTGGCAGCGCCAGGCAGAGGCGGACGCAGCAATCCCAGCGCTCTGCTCACACGCCAGACCTTCTGCTGACTAGATGGAGGGTACTGGCCATGAAACTGGAAAACGAGAGCGATCTGGCCACATGTGCACCCCACGTTTGTGGAGCAATTTTGACCACTTCCATCTTCTTTGCTGAATTGAGTTCCAGCCAGTAGCCTTACCTAAGAATTGATAACTTAAAGAAAATCTAAATCGAATGGAATAAGGACTGCTTAAACGCTTGGGCTGTCCAGTCCCCGGGGTGTTTCCAGGTTCCTGACAAAGAATAGGCTCTGTGTGTGACGAGCGAGCCAGTCTTTGAGTGAACTGGGAATCTCCGAGGGTTTCCACCCTCCCTGTAACAGGCCTGCTAGATGGGATGTTTCCTGCCTCAGTGAGCAGAATTCAGAAAAATGATATCCTAAACTGGTTCTATGATCCTTGAGCACATCCCCTACTTGAGAATGTAGAAGGTTCTGTAAAGTATCTAGAGAGGAGAGAAGGGGCACAGGGGACGTGGGACGTTGTGAAAAGATTTCTTGGAGGATGCTTGCTGCCAAGCCCCCTTCCTTTGGCGAAGTGTGGAGGGGCGGCCTCCTTCCCTCAAGCCTGACGACGGGCCTTCCACCTTTTGCGGTATAGCGACAATGGTTTACCAGGCACTCTCTCTGCACCATGTTGTGCCGTGCAGGGGCTGTGCAGGACAGGAGGGGGACGAGCTGGAGCCCTTACCCTCAAAGACCTTCCAGTCATGTGAGAGTGAGGTCTCAGGCTTACTCTGGGACGCTTAGAACAAAAAGTAGTCCAGGGCCTTGGGGTCACTGTGAAGAGACCCCAAGGAGAGAGGAGAGTGAAGGCTCTTTCTCTCTCCTCTCTTCACTGAGGACTGTGTGGTGAGGGCCTGCCCAGTTTAGGGAAGACACTGCCATCCCAAAGCTGCTCCAAGCCTGGAAATACTCTCCAGGGTCTGGGGAGGGGACGGAAGTGGCAGTCCCAGCCTGAATCACTCTGATTCTCCCAAGTCACAGCTGTTCTCTGCTCTCCCTGCCCCGCCACCATCCCCAGCCATCTGCAAGGTACAAACTCCTTCCCCATGGCTTACCAGTGTCCCCCTGTCCAGTATCCAGTCCTTTCTGGGCCCTAATCTGGTTCCATACTCATCCTCCTTACTCCAAGGACAGATCAATGAACAGTCACCATGATCTGAAGTCCTCCCCTCCCTCCTCATGTGCTGCCCCTGCCCGTGATCCTCATTTTACAGATGACAGAGGCCCAAAGAAGGGGAGCCATGACGTGGACACTGAGTAGTATTGTCAGAGCTAGAAGGGAAGTCTCTGGCTCTGATCTATCCACTTAGAGAGATGGAAAACATTTCATTCTTTAAATCTCTTCCAGGCCTCTTTCTCCATCAACCATTGTACTTCTCAACTTAGTATTCTCTCAGTCATCAGCCCCAGCCCTTAGCACTGTAAGGGATCTTAGAGCAGTAGGCCGGGGGTGGGGGGCTGCAATGTGCAGCATCACCCCCATTTAAAAATATTTTATTTATTTTATTTTTTATTTATTTTATTTTTAATTAATTAATTTTTCTAATTGAAGAAATGATTTAAAAATATTTCCCCCCTCTCTCCCCTTCCCCTTCCCCTTCCCCTACCCCCTCTGGTAACCACTAGTCCATTGTGCATGTCCATGAGTCTCTGTTTCTTTGTCTACCCCCATTTTAGAGATGAGGCCACAGAGAGAGAGAGAGACAATGAAGTGCTTTTCCCAAGTCTCCCAGACCCGCAAAGGCTCTCCTGCTCCCGTGTTATATGTTCTAGTGAATGGCCCCAACTTCCATACCCAGGGCGCCAAAGAGAAACCTGGGAGTCAGTGCAGCTGCTGCTTCTGTTCCGTTTACCATCCACATCATTCCTACAGAACAGAGGTCCATCCATTCTCTTTCATCAGTGTCTTGGGATTCTCTCCCTTCCTCTTCATTTCTGCTGCATCTGCTTCAGCTCAGACCTCACCGCTTGGACAGTTGCAGTAGTCTCTAAATGACTTCCCTGCATCAAGTCCTCTCCCACCAATCTAGCTCCATACTCACGAGAGAATGTCCTTCTGGAGCATTCATCCAATACATGCTGATCAAGTACCCCTGTTTGGCACTACATGCATCGGCGTCCAGTCGAAATGCACAGTCCATGTCAGGGAGCTCAACAGAGGAAGCTGAATACAGAGGACCTGTTACAATGGTATAGGATGAGCTGAAAAGGCAAGCAGAGAACAAGGAGTCAACTCAGAATTAGCAATAGCAGTAGGAGGTGTCCAAAGTGGGAGGGACTAAAGGAGGAGGTGTGTTATCAGAGCTTGGAAGAAGGGGTCCCTTGGCAGAAACTAGAATGGTGAAGATAGGATGTCCTCTCTCTGAAGACTGAAAAGAGTTATGGCCATTGCCAGTGGCATTGCTTCAAGCAGAGAGGGAGGCAGAGAAATGCTCTGGCCTTTCCTTTCTCTTACCAGAACCTTCTATTGCCAAACCTGGCAGAAAGCCAATTGGAAAGTGATCCTGGGATATGTCTTTTGCAAGAGTCACCGGAAGTGATGCACACAGGAGAGCTGTAGGAATGTAAAAGCAAACATGCACATTTCCAGCACAGGCTCTGTGCTAGGAACTGGGGATATAAAAATCAAATCAGACAATCACAGCCACAAAATATCCATAGCTATACAAATAGTTACAGGCAGTGTGGTAAGTGATCAAGGGAGATGTGCAGTCTAGCAGAGTGCTGAGAAGGGCATCCAGATCAGCCTGCTTGGGGTGTGGGGAGAGGGAGGGGGAAGGTAGCAGATTAAGTAATTGTTTTTGGAGGAGGTGATGTGTGAGCCGAAACTTGAAGGATGAATCCGAGTTAATCAGATGAAAAGGAAGGTGGGCTTGGGAAGGCCATTTCAGGGTAGAGTTTGCTTGAAGTCAAGGGACTGAGAAATATCGTCACTAATCATATACTTTCTTCATAAAGAATCCTTGATGGTTGCCTCTCCATGTGGTACAAAGCCCTGCTCACTCTCCAGCCTCGGCCCCACCTCTAGTACGCCCCACCTCCCCCAGCTCCAGGAACCTTGCACTTTTCTCTGCACATGTAGGGCTCATGATTTCACCCTCAGTGCTTTTGCACAAGCCTTTCCCTCTTGTTTCCTGGTAAGATTCAGCTCAAACGTCAGTGGCTCTATGAACTTTTCTGACCTCCCTAGACAAAGTTATGCTCCCATCAGACCTATGCAAAGTACCTTTACACATGCACTCATGGATTTGTTTCTATAGCACACCACCTCAGGGAACTGTGAGTAAGTCCTTACAAGTAAGAAGCTTAAGATCTGCGTATTTCCATTACATATCCATAGTGCCTGCAAAGCACCTGGCACAAAATTGGCTCTCAAAAAACTGGGAGAAAGTGGAGAAAAGGGGAAAGAAGGAAAGAAGCAGCCAAGGTACATTGATTTCAAGTCACAGCATTGATACTCTTTCAAGTACTCATGTCTGTGTTGAACCTCAGAGAATTTTTTAAGGTTTCATTGGGCCATAAACATACCACACTTCGGTGGCTATAAATTTCATTTGCAAAGCAAAATTCAGTGATGTGGAAATGTTGTATGGGTTTTTTTTTCAAGGTTGTATTGCATTTCAGAATCTATGCCCATAATGAACTCATCCTCGGGAAGATGAATTAATTGTCTGGTATTCTCCCTTGTCCACCCGCCACCAGCAAGGCTCTAAGATTTCACTGCACATAATACACATCTACTTCTAAGACTTCGGAGGGTATTTCTGTTTATTTGCTTTTCTTGCAAAACACTCAGATTAGCTATCAAAATTGCAGGTAAATCTAAGGCAAATAACTTACAAGAAAGGCAAGGGTGGATCACTGAAAAATTATTACCTGATTTGTCCCAGGTTTCCTCTGTCTCAATCACATTCTCCAGCTCAGCTTGACATAGCTTCAGAGTTGTTTAGCAAATGCCCCTAATGTCCACCAATAGGGTATCAGCCAACTGAATTGTGGTGCAACCACACGATCGAACACTCTGCAGACATTAAAAGTGATGTAAAAACTCCACGTTTATTGGCATGAAAGAATAGTTTTCTTATCTCTAGGTTGATACATACATGGTCCTTTATGAAGAAAAAGAAGGATCTGAAATATGTAAACCAAAATATTTATTATTTTATTTCTGTAATTTTCAAAAAATTTTTTAAATGAACTCGAATTGTGCAAAGGTACTAATTTCACACATTTAAACCCAACCATAAAAGATTAAATATATATAGTTAGTTTATCATGGGTCATACTTATATTACAAGGTATTATATTACAAGGTAGGTTTTACAAGGTCAAAAAGGCATAGATTCACCAGCTTTGTCACCTGGCAACATGCCACACCTATTACAAGAGTTAGCTCAATTGCTCCACTTCTGGGGACTCTTCCTGCTCAAATATGTATAAAAGACCATTTCCGAGCTATTCCCTCAGTCCAGAGGTGTGTCCTCCTCTCCCCATTCCGCAATTACTATATGGTATAGTAATGGTTTTCACATAGTACACTCTGAACCCTTGTGAGAAGGTGTCTCAGAAACTTGTCCCCAGGTCTACTTCACACATTGCATAAATGAATGACCCAACATATTGATCTGTGTTGTTGAGCACGTCATTGCCCTTCTATAAACCTCAGTGTCTTCATGATTAAAATGGGGATCAGTGTGCACGTCTGAGGGTTGCTGTAAGTGTGCACTGCAGAGCGTAATGGGAGATCAGGGGGGTCCACAGCATGCCATTTCTTCTTCCAGCCCATGCTCTGGCTGTTCACTAATGAGACAGAAAGTTCCACTAAAAAATCACTTTGTCCAAGCAGTAAAGAGAAGTCCTGTGTCCTGGATGAGGTGCTCAAGGTCACAAAGAACAACATATAAACCTTACAGTATATGCTCTTATTTTATCAGTTTATGTGAGAATATGGTAGTCCTCCAACCACCAGCTATCCTACAAGGTCCTCAGCAGAAGGTTGTCTAAACAGAGCCAAACCTTGGCCTTCCAGAACCGGGATGGACATGGCATAGAGAACTGAGTTCTCCATAGCTATGGTTTTGAGCAACACAACTATTTTATTTTTATTATTTTGAATGGATGACCTCTAAACTATGTAGTCAATGACCATAACACTGCAAACAGAGTTTTATAACTATTTTGTGTCAAATTAGGCTCACTTTTTAGGTCTTAATTTCATATTACAAATAGTAATGATAGCTAACATTTACTTTTGTTTACTATGTTGTAGACACCATTTTTAGTATTGTACATGTATTTGCTCATTAAATCTTCATGATTACAGAAAATACCTGCCCTTATTATCTCCATTTTCTATATGAGGAAACTGTGGCCCAGAGAGTTTAGGTGAGGTGCTCAAAGTCACAAAGCACAACACATAAACCCTAGAAACATTGTTCTGGAGCCCACATGCTTGACGCTACACCACAGATGTCCAGACAACACTACTCAAAGAAGAGTGAGTGGTAGAAAAAAGAGCTGGGTAGGGACTGTGCATTCATTTTTATTGCATTATGAAATGAACACATACATATCGTAGAACATACTGAAAGTTAAAGGGAAATAAGAAGGGATTCTCAATCCAGCAACCAGTGTAAATACTCCTTATTTACTCATGGTAGCCAGTAGAATAATGAAGCTATTATGAATATCAGTGAAGCCATAAATTGATGTTTGGGTGATAGTAAAGAAAATGTGACAAGAGGTTATTGTTGAGGAAAGGGTCTAAAAGGTGGATTAAAATTTTAGCCAGACTGCACTAAATAAGGATTGTGTGACTCATTGTCCCCTCCCAGAGGCATCATGCAGGGGTCCTGGCCCACCCCCATGTGTGCATTTATGATTATCCTTGAAATGCCCTGAAGTTCTCTCTGATTCTCTCCTTGCATGCTGAGAATTCTCTTGCAGAGTCTGCATGACGTACTTTTACACTGAGCTGCAGGTGCTTCAAAGTGCTCTTAAATGTGGATGAGGATATACAAAGCCTCTAGGAATAGTCAAAGCCAATATAAGCAGTGCGGTAATCACTCCTCACTATGCATTCAAGACTTCTCACTGTTTCTCAAGCTGCCATTCATTCATTTATTCATTCATTCATACAATGAATATTTATTAAGCAGCTACTGTGTACTAGACTCTCAGCCCTCAAGGACTCAAGCCCTAATGTAAGAGCAAAATATTAAGATGGTATTACATTGATAGTTATACAGATGTAAGCTGTGAAGGAAGAAAAGAGTCAACCATGAGAAAGACTTGCAGAGGAGCCGATTTAGATGAGAAGGGTAAGACCCCAAGAATGACAAATTAGATAGGGAAAAAATGGAAGTTACTGCAGACCGAGGAATAGCAAAAAGGCCTGAAATCTTTGTAGATCTGGACCATCTCCATGGCTACTGAGAAGGCAGGGAATTTGTCAAGAGATGTGTCCAGAACAACAGGCAGGGGCAGAAGCCAGATTGGGGATGGCGTGGGACCACTGACAGGACTTGAGATTTTCTTCTAACTGCAATGAGCAGTCAGTGAAAGGATGTGAGCAAGGAGGTAACATGAGAAGGAAAACTCCATCCTTGCTCTCAAGGAATTCACAATGTTATGATTAGATGATTATGAGCTCCAAAACTTTAATTTAGCCTTAGTTAAAATGACAGACCACACTAATATTTTACTGAAGACTTAATCATGTTGATAACTACTTTAGAATGCCAAGTTCTCTTCTGGCTATTCCTCTTCTAAGTAAAGATGAGAATGATCAGATTAGGGAATGTTTATGTCATGGGATTATGGGAGCAAAATGAACAGAATACACTGACTAAATGGGGAAAGATTTTCCTTAAATTTAAATGGATATGGGTTGCTTTTTATTATTATAAAGTACAATTTCTTTCTTCAGTATTTACTAGCAAGAATCAAGAAGCTTCATGATTTACTACATTCACTACAAAGTCTTTATTTTTCACAACGATTGCATTTTTGATATTTTGCATTATCTTTGTTTTGTCAGCCTGATGGTCCTTGGTGCTAATTCACTGCCAACAGGATTCCCCAATTTAGGGTGTGGTGAAGACGGAAACTATTCAGTGAAAACAGCTCATTTGTGATACAGCTCAGTTATGAAGCAGCACATCTACGAAACGATGTGGCTGTGAGGGATGTCTGGGACAAGGGCCCTCTCACAGGCACTCTGCCAGCCAGAGGGGACCTAACCCATATAGACAGAAGTCCCTGCCCTGGTTCCTGATTGGCCTGTCTTTATGCAAATGAGGATTCCAATCCTTGCAGTTTGATTGGTGAAATTGCTGATGGGGATATAGATGCACAGCTCCAATTGGTGGGGAAAGTCTCAGTCCTATTGGTGAAATAGGATTCTAGGAGCTCCTTTATAAGGGCTGGCTAAGATGGCAGAAACACAGTGCAGGAAGGCAGTTCAGTGCAGGAGGCAGGCAAGTTCATGCAGGCTTCCCCCTGAAGGGCAGTTTCAGTGTGAGGCCCCTGTGTATAAATGGCTGTTAGGCTCTGTTTTTCAAATTTTGAGCCCAGCTAGCCACTAGAAACCGTTTTTAGTAGGTATCTTCTTTCTCAGGGTCCAGTTTTCTTAATCCATGGGCTAAATTGGGCCTGCCCGCTGTTTTACATGGCCTGTGTATTAACCATGCCTTTTATTTTCTATAGTCTGGTGCTTTGACATTTGGGATCTTGATGACCCTGAAGGAACTGCCCCTCCCAGAGTTATCCAATTCCTAGAGATAGTTAACAAATGAGTGTTCTTTTCAAATTCACACAAACCGACCAATCCAGAGTCCACCTCCTCCTCCTTTTATTCAGCTCTCACACTCTAGGCCACTAACTACCTGTCCTAAACGCAGGGCTAGGTAGCAAACCACTAGGGACAGGTTCTATGCCCCAGAGCCTGCTGAAATTATGCAAACCAGCTCATCCAAAGCCTGCTTACCCTGCCTTGCCCATTTCTTTCTGAAGAAACTACAGTAGAGGCTCTTGCTCATTTCTTTCTGAAGAAACTACAGTAGAGGCTCTCTCCTCACCCTCTTTTCCTCCCAACTACCCTGATGCTTCCCTGATTGTCCCCTCCTCCTCTCCCCTCCCATGGTGTGGTGGGCCTTCTTCTCTTGAGAACTGTGAGTAACAAACTATCTTTTCAATGGTAATCATCTCCTGATGTGCAGGCATTACTAGATCTCAAATTTTCTATTAATACAGTATATTTTAAAATGCCATGAGCTAAGAATGGCTTTATATTCTTAAATGGTTGAAAGAATCAAAAGAAAAATAACATTTCATGACACATGAAAATCATATGAAATTCAAATTATATTGGAACCCAGCCATACTCAATCCTTCACATGTTGTCTATGGCTGCTTTTGTCCTATCATAGCAGAGTTGAGTAGTTGTGATGGAAATCTTATAGCCCACAAAACCTAAAATATTTAATATCTTTAAAGACATATCTTGTTTTATTGTTTTGCTTTATTGCGCCTCACAATGTTCTTTTTTTTTTTTATGAAGACAAGACCTTACATCAGCAAAAAAATTATGACTTGTTTTATTGCGATACTAGCTTTATTGCAGTGGTCTGGAGCTGAACCCATACTATCTCTGAGGTATGCTTCTAGTTTGTGACCTCTGCCATAACCTATAGAACATGATAGTTATTTTATTTGATCATTGAAGCTATACACTTGTGTAAATTCACTCATTGTTCTCTATGTATGTTATAGACCTGCTTGCAGTGTGGGTCTAGTCCATAACTGAATTTCCAGTGTTCTATTTTTTAAAAAATGATCCTCAGTAAGAACATTTTACATTATGACTCAGAACACCCACATAGATAACAGAAACAAATTTGATGAACATTACTCATCTGTATTACTACTCATCAAAGTGTGTCGTTTTGATGGTTTCTGCTTTTTCTTTCATTTTTAAAATATACTGCTTACAATCTACTGTTTACATCACCCATTTGTGAGTCAATATGCACATTTTAATAAACATCACAAAACCGACAGATTCAAATCTAAACACAAAATGTTTCTCTTCTGCACAGTCTACTGAGGAAGACAAATATAGCAACAGATAATAGCAATAAAGCACAAATGATATAATACAGATTTAAAAGAATGCTCTACAAGCAAACAAGAAAAAGAGCTAATTTTCTTTCATGGAGTTGTTGGATAGGGTTTCATAGAACACGTAAGATTTGAACTGAGTTTTGAGGGATGGTCAGGACATCTTTGGTAGAGAAACAAGAGAAAGGTGGGATCACTCCATGTCAGAAAGAAATGCTCTATAACGGAACCTTCATGTGACTGAGGACTATCTTACTCAATTGTTTATTTCCAATTCCTAGCATGTCAACTAAGTGTTTGTTATGGGTTCATGCAGTAATTACCCCCAGGACCTTCTTAAGCCCAACCCTATCTACCACTTTTCACCACTTTTCTATCAGGCTCGTTAATTTTTTTTTTTTTTTTTAATTCAAGCAACTAACTTTTATTGAGGGTATACTGTGAGTAATGTTTGAAATCAAAATCCCAAGTTTGTGTCTACTGCTCTATTGGCCAGGTTTAGTTCATCCAGTCTACAGCCATGCTACCCTGAACAAGCCCAATCCCATCTGATCTCTGAAGCTAAGCAGGGTCGGGCCTGGTTAGTACTTGGATGGGAGACCACCTAGGAAGACCAGGTGTTGTAGGCGTAAAAAATAAAAAATAAGGGATTGTAAGCTGACAAGGTCCTTGCAATCTGTTAGGTCACTTAAAAAAAAAGAAGGAAAAGGAAAAGAAGAAGGAAAAGAAAAGAAGGAAGGAAAAAGAAGGAAGGAAGGAAGGAAGGAAGGAAGGAAGGAAGGAAGGAAGGAAGGAAGGAAGGAAAGAAGGAAAGAAAGAAAGAAAGCAAAAGAAAGAAAGAAAGAAAAGAAATTAATTCATCCAGTGGGACCCACCAGCCAAAACCACACTGTATCGTTGTTAGTTTTCCACCTTGAATCTCTTCGTCTGGTCTGCCATTTCTAGTCTCAAACCTCAATATCATGAGCTTAAGGCTGGAGAGGCCAGGCAGGGCTGCCTGCTCCACTCTTCTTTTCCCTGAGCCCTCTCTGGGCCCACTTGCCTCTCCTTCTTACTGCACTGAAGCCAAGAGGAAATGTCGGAGCCAGCCGACGAAGTAATTGAGGGTACCTGAAAGGGGGAGCATGGACTGAGGAAAAGAAAGAAGACAGACAGAACTGCAGGAGGGAGCACAGATTCAAGCTGTGTCTGTGTCCCTGAGTTTATTCAAAACACACTACTTATAGCATTGCAATGAGAAAACAGCAGTCAAGACTCAAGGTCAGCCCAATTACCTGTCCTGCAAAACAGATGCAGTTCTCACAACTCCCTTCTTTGAAAGCACTGAGTGATTAAAATAGTTTTAGTACCACTTATCTCAAAGCTCGCCAATTTAGCTCAGGTCCCAACAAGGAAACATATGGATTTCTATCTCCTTATACTGATATCCACTATGCTCTATCCCTTATGCAATTCTGTGTGAAGTGTGATGACCTCTCTAAGATTCCTGCAGATTCCTCAAGATCTCTTTGGCTCCAAGTCCCAGATCTCCAAGAATTCTTGACCTCACTTGTATTTATTTTCTGTGATAGACTAGTCTCTTTTTTTCTGCCCCATTTCCATGATTTGTCATCAACTCTAACCTCAAGCCAATCCACAAGGCTTTTCCCAAAGGTTTGGGGTGATGGAGAGGATTTATATCAGCATACTTCTAGGCGTTCTCCTCCTAAATATTACCTATTTTTAGTATTTTAGGTCAGGCATGGCTTTCCCTTATGGCACAACTTAAAAATCAATAACTTATTTAATTGTGCAGATAGAGTTCCCTTTTCTTCTAGTTCTAGGCCTCTGTCTGTCAATCTCACCCATATTGGACAAATCTAATGTTCATACTACCCTCTACCATTTTAGTGCTGTATTATGGGAGTGATGGAGGGTGGGAATGGGTACAAGAATAAGGGAATGTCTTGTTAGTAAAGAATTTTTTAAAAAATAATAAAACCAACTAAACGTTAGTCTGATTTCTATTATCGCCATACACCAGCAATTCTAAATGATATCAGTAATAAAATACTCCTCCCTACTGAGCCTGCTCCACTGTCATCTTTGCCCACCTCCCCTCCCCACTCCCACCAAATTGGCTCTGCTCCATTTAGGAACCCCAAATGGGCAGGCACCTTGAAATGTCTATCTTTCTCATCATTTCTGCCAGGGAGTTTATTTTTCCAAGCTTAGAGAATTTCCTCCTTCCTGGCATTCTTTCTTCCCTTGGCTTCCATGTTACCACTCTCACCTGTTTTTTCTCCATTAGCCTCTACTTGTACTTCCTTTGCCTCTTTCCAAAATTGTCCCTCCCCTTCCCTGAACTAGGCAGGAGGCAGGCACGGTTAGTTTATTCTAAAAAGCTAGTTATAGGAGCAACTCTTGCCCAAACTTTGCCATGAGAATGCAGCTGTTGGAAAAATAGAAAAACATCATGTTCCAGAGAGGGTTTCTAGTCTTAGAAAGAGAATTGTGTCCTAAATGAGGAAAGCAAGACAAAGAAAGAGTGAGGGGCGGGCAAGGCTGGTCATAGTGATGTGAGTGAAGCCAACGCTCTTGAGGTCTGTTGTAGAAATGTCCCACACTATTGGAAGGGCTAGCAGGCTACAGGAGGGAAATAACCCACTTCTTTGGGCACTCCACTGAGGGAGAGAAGAATAACATCACAAGAAAAGATAAAAATCAAAGAAAATGAGGGTATTTTACGTAGGTATTAGGAAACTACTTGAAAACTTTGGGGATGAGGAGTCCTTATGAAAGTACAAGATCCAGAAACCATGAAGGAAAAGATTGCTATAAAGTAAGATCTCACTTAATGTCTTCAGTAGGTTCTAGGACTCTAGTGAAACTATGTCTAATAGAACCAGTTTTATCACAGGCTAATGATATAAACAAGAGTTAAGTTCATACTGCATCTCATCGATATTATAATGAATGAACATTGAACAAAATGATGTTATTTGAGGAACTACTATTTTTTAAAACATGTATGATAAAAAGTCATCATAAAGAAAATCAGATCAAAACAAAAAACAACAGAGTGGACAAAATACTTTTAACACATATAACAGACAAATAGGTAGTATATCTCATATATGAAGAAAGCTTACAAACTTCTTAAAAACAGACTAAGGAGAAAATGGGCAAAGGATGCGAACTGATACAGGAGGAAATGCAAATGACTAATAAACTACAAAAAGAAACTCAGTCTTACCCATAGGAAACTGAAATATCATTTTCACACCTGAGATCGGCAACATTTTTAAATGTTTTAATGTTTCTCACCAAGCAGAACCAGCAAAGAGGAAGAAAACAGAAATGCTTACACATTGTTGGTGGGTGAATTGCTATAATACTATGAAAGATATTCTGACAATTTCCAATAAAATTACAAATCCATATACCTGTTGGCCTAGAAATCTCATTTTAAGGATTTATCCAATAAATACAAAACAAGCAATATTTAGATTCAAACCCATCATTGATTTTTGTGGCAAAAAAAAAAAAAGGTAAAATTTTCAAAGGGAAAAAAAATTTTTTTCACTTATACTTGCCCAGGAGATGACCAAACTGAATATCATATTTCATCACAACTGGTTGATAAAAAACCATGGACTTAAATGACCCTGGGAGGACAGACCCTAACAGATCTATTGGAAGACATTTCCTGACCAGTGAACAATGAAACAGACATATTTAACCTTTAATTAGCATAACCACTGAGAAACTTTCTAACTGTTCCCCATCTGTAAATTTCTTAGTAAATTTTTTATTTGGTGTGTGCCCCTTGCCTGGAAATTTAATGAACTTTGTATTTTTAAGTGGTTGGGAGGTTTTTATTTTCTTCTTTCATAGAATAAATGACACAGATGAGTGATGGTTTGGACATATCGAGTTCCAGGGCTCATAGGACGAATCCTGCAAAGAGGCTGGACAGCAGTTGCAGGCCTGTATCTGAAGCTGGGCTGAGGTTTCTGGGATGAAGAAATAGATCAAGAGGCCATCAACAAAGAGGTGCTCACTGGAGCCACAGATAAGAGTAGGATTCTAGCTAAGTGAAATTTGTTGTTGGAACCGATAAGGTTTCAGTGGAAGCCCTGGGGGATTCTCTAAAAGATACTGAAGCTGAAAGTATAAAAAGATGTATGATCCTTTGTCTCTGTTCATTCTTTACTTGTAGTCAGCCTCCAGTGCCCAGTGCCTCCTGTTGCTTATAGTTTCAAACGAATATGGCATTTCCTTCTACATCTGTGATTCATTTTCCAGACCCCATTCAGTACATAAGGGAGCCACGTGGCCATCTCATGCTAGAATAAGCATAGATGTTCCAGGAGTCTCCCCATTAACTAGCACTACTGTGCAGTATTGATAAGAAAACAAGACTTGTCTGTGTTTCAGGGAGGTGTCTCAGTCCTCGGATTCATGTAAAAGAAATATAGCTTCATCTACATTTAACTCAATTTTCTATCTGGAGCCCCATCACCATTAGCATTGCTGCTGTTCCATAAGAAGAGTGGAAAATTAATCCAGTATCTTATGGTTCATCCCCACCCTACTTCACAGCTCTCTGTCTCCTCTGTGCCATTGTTGAGAATTAACTATCAAATACTCTCAGAAATGTTACTGGCTGCTCACTGGCTGCAGGTCCCCAAAGATCTCTCTGGGGCTCTGTCGTCCTTTGCTCTCCCCAAGAACTCTACCCAGGTAATACCATGGTTCCTTCCATGCATGGGTCCTTTCCTCAGGACCCCTGCGGCTTGGGAATTGCTGAGAGGTTGTGGCTATTCTTTTCTGGAAGCTTTTTAACTCTTCAGACTTCAACACCAGACTTCCTCTCAGCCCCACCCCACCCAAGGAAACTCTTAATTATGATTTTAGACTCAAAGGTATTCCCACTATTGTGATGTTTATCTCAGAGACATCTCATTTAATCTCCTTAGTAAGTTTGGGCCAAGACAGAGACTAGAAGGCTGTTTTTTTCTGCTATTGCTCTCCTCCCCTGAGACAATTACCTTAAACTGGCCCAAATTCTTGGGTGGAAGTGGTAGTTCAGAAAAAAAAAGGGGGCGGGGGAATATGCAAGAGGAAAAAAACATTAATATTTCAAAATATCATTCTAATACTAGCATTTATTTATATTTTCTCAGAAGTGGGCCTTCTATTCAACTCAGACCCTTTCATTGTACCTGAGACTCATCAACTACTCACTCACCACCTCCACTTGGATATAGAAGAAACAGAATGATACAACATAATTTTTGCTGTTTTGAGCATTAAAAATCTCCACTGACACTGAATTCTTAACAAAAAGGAGGATCAGAAATAACCTCAGATCTACGCATAAGCCATACCTAGTTTACTCCAGCAGCAGCAGCACCAAGTCTCTGATATCTCCTCACCACACAGAGGAGCCCTGTGGCGTGCTGAGGAGCTCAGGGCTGGGGTCTGGTTGTCACTGAATGATAGCGGCTTCCTAGTGGTAGTTGGGTGGTACCCTGCTAATTAGGAACTTTGTGATGTAAACTTTAAGAAATAATACTTAATAGAGTCTAAAGCGCTTTGTTAAATTTGTGGGATGTAATTATAATAAATACATTTTTCTAAAGGACAGAGGGGGTGTGAAGTGAGAGAAATCTCTCCATCAACAAAATAATAATAGATTTCCCAGGCCCCACAGTAGCAAATGGCAGATGCTGAAAACTACACTTTTGGGAACCATTTTTATAGTATGTTACCAGAGAAGTGTTTCTGAATAGTATAGGACATAAGAGACCCTGATGAGCTGCAGCGCTCACTTCTGCAGTGTGAAGTTGGTCAGTGGTGCCACCTGGCGGACGTACTGCTTGCCATTGAAGATTGTTCTTTTCTTCCTCAGGAGGGAAGGGACACAAGCTGAGGGACTCCTTTCTGATGTTATTGCTTACATTTTGTTCTTCATTTTCACGGTTTGTTCCTTTGTCAGTCAAGGAAAGGGGGTAACATCTGGTTGTATCCTTTTATTTCAATTTCCTTATGACAATATCAAGGGCTTATTTTGTAATAAAACTCTCAAAAAGCTAAATTAAAGGTTTAACTCTTTCATTGCTACTCTTTACCAACAATTTCCTTTATCAGGTAAAGCAGTTATTTTCTGTTTATTTTTATATAAGAGTATATAATACTGTTTTATTTTTGGACCTATATCTTCTCACCAAATATCCATGTCAGTACATATGTATGTAATTACTTTTAAAAAATCTGTTGTATAGTATTTTAAGATAGAAAAAAAACTGTAGTATACTTAGCCATTGATGTGCCATTCTGTATTTTGCCATCATATTTCTTTCGATTTCTCGCTGTTACAAGCAGTACTGCGATGAACATTTTTATGTGTCTTGTGTATATGTGCATTGGGAGCAGATAAGATGTGGAATTACTGAGTCAAAGAGTATGTTTAAGTTCTAAGATACTGCCGAATTTCCTTTCAATTCAGCACTCAAAGTTTATACTCTGTCAACAGTGTGTGGAGTAAATATCTTGTATCCATCCATATTCTCTCTCTCTCTCTCTTGCAATTTAGAGAGGGGAAATAATTTTATCATGGCTCTAGTTTTAATTCCCTGGATTACTAAGTACATGGAAACTCTTCATATTTAATGGCCATTCGTATTATTTTCTTCTGTGAATACCTACTAATATGTTTTACACAGTTAAATATTGAATTATATGCTTTTCTTTTTCCTATGTATGAGTTCTTTCTGTATTTCATATGTATGAGTTTTCTGCATATTAATCCTTGGTCGTACTACTCAGTCTTTAATTCTGTTTATGGTGTCTTGTGTTATTCAGGAGTTATTAATATTGATAAAATCAGGTTTATTGATCTCGCTCATATTTTTTTCTTTTTGTTTCAAGATGATTTTAAATACTTTAAAAAAATTTATTTTATAACTGGAAGTCTGTACCTTTTGACTCCCTCCCCCTAATTCCCCACCCTCCACCCTGCTCGAGTGCAAAGATGGTGCCCACCAATCCTGACCTGGAGAGTGTTCCAGCAGGCTCTTAGATGTATGTATTAAACTAGATGTCCACCTCTCAGGCTGACACTCTAATAGAAACAAATGAGCCTCTTCCACTTAAAGTCTGAGCTCCATTGGCTGCTTCTGTCCTGGGCCCTGGAGTGGGTAAGTCTGAGCACGTGAGCACTTTGAGAGCTAATTCTCAGATTGCTACAGTCTTGTGGATCTTGTGGCTGGGAGTCCTGTTGGTTTCCAAAACCAGATGTTTTGAAGGTTCATCTCTCTGGTGCAGATCTTAGAAGTTGGAGCTTGAACCCTTCACTCCTCAGGAATTGATATTCAGGTTTTGAGTTCCCTCTAGATTACGGATCCCCATACTGTGGGGGGAGGTGGGGTATGGGGGGGTGGTTAAGGTTTATGGCAAGATCATATCCCATCCTTTCTTACCTATTTCAATGTGGTTTTCTTCTCACTGGCCCAATGTATAGTCAGCCTTTAGGTTTCTTTTAGAGGAAATTGTTCTAAATGTAGCTGTAGACTCAATGTGTCTGTGGGAGGAGGTGAGTTCAGTTCTGGTTCTTGAACCAGAACCATCAAAAGGTACATACCTTTTATATTTTCTTCTATGACTTTATAATTTTTATATTAATATTTTTAATGATCAGGAACATACTTCTATAATTGGTTGAGGATCTACCCCAACCTTTTCCCATACGTATGGACCCAACCTGTTGAATAGTTTACCTTTCTGAACTGATCTGAATAGCCACCTTTTTCATATAATAAACATCAATATATATAAGGGTTTCCATGTCAGAAGAGATATTCTGGCTAGAGATGCAAGTTTGAGAGAAATTGGCATTTACATGACATTTGGAGCTTGCAAGTCTCCTGAGAATAATGTGTAGAATAAGAAAAAAAATAAAGGAGATTGAATTTACAATTGAAGAAGGACAAGGCATGGACAGAGATGCAATGTCTACTGCATCTAAGCCCCTTGGAGGAGCCACATTCCTATTTTAGGAGGGTATACAAGTCCCATCAAGAGCACAGGATCCTGACTCCAGATTAGGTCACCCCTGATCGTTTCTGAGGCTCTACTTTGCCCCTTGCTATCATTGGGTGTCTGACAAGCAATAAACTCCTTTCTAGCACCACGTGTGGGAGGAGAGATTGGTTACTGCACCTAGGGGGCACTACTGACATTTCATGCATGCAGGCAATGGATGCTAAAAATCTTAGGATGCTGGAAGCATTTTGTACAAATGCACAATTTCCTTTGCCAAAATGCCAGTAGCATCTCCTTTGAGAAACTCTGGAAGAGAGATCAGTAAGGAAGCAATTGCAGATCTACGGAAGACATGATGAAGACTTGAGCCAGAGCAGTGGCAAAGGATCCAGAGGAGGGGATGGATATAAAAAGTATTTATGAAGTAAAATCCACAAGACCAGGGTAAGTAAGAGGGAGGAGTAAATGAAGATTCCCAAGATTGTAATTTGGGCAGCTGGTGGCTCAGGATTTCATCTGTTAAGATAGAAACACAAGAGCAGATCTGGATAGGAAGGAAACAATTAATTCAGTTTGGAATATGGTGAGTTTGAGGTCCCTGTGGGAGATTGTGGGGGGCGCAGTGCCCAGCAGGTCAAAAGTCTCTGGATATATAAGAAATAGGTAAGAGAAAAATCCCACAGAAGATGCTGAGAGGGAACAGCCAGGTTTGAGAACCACTCACGACCTGCCTACACATCCACATGGATAACTAGCATCTGTGGGAAATGTCCCAGTAACACACACAGACCACTGGTCACCCCAGGCCAGCCATGTTTCTGCAGTGAAAGCTGCTTATGGTTTTGACGATCCACCATGCAGCTAGTTTGGGGCTGACTCTCTCAGTGTGCGTGCTGCCAGGCTCCTGGCTGTACCAGACACGGCGGGCCCTTCCTGCTGTGAGCTGAACGAAACCTTGTCTAGTGCAAATTCAATAACACTGGAACCTTCTTCATAGCTTCTGTCTCTCTTGGAGGAAACAGCAAAGGGAGGAAAGCGAGTTAAACCAAATAATCATCAGTTCTATCTCATGTGCATGGGCGGCTGCAGGGGGGCATTGAGACCACAAACCCCTCTCACTTATCTCCAACTAGGAGATAAGTTTGATGTAGATTGTAATTCTTGTCAATGTCATATAAAGTCCTCAACAAACACAGCTTGAAGTTCCCCTAACTTACAGATTGCTATATCTAACTCCTGCAACACGAACCTGGGGCTTCTACTAATCCCATCCTTGTTGCTTTGTAGACCTCACATTCTTGTCCATAATCCTTTCTGGGAAGCACCAGCAATGCTGAGCCCAAGAAGGAAGGATTCTCAGAACATCCTCTCAGCTGAAAGAGACTGGCCAGTAGCTGGCTCTCAAGCCTTGATTTGCAGATTAGAAATGTGCCCACCGCTGAGTTCCTAAGAAATACTACTCAATGTTATTCAGGAAGATAATTTATTTGTTCATTTCTTTCATTTCTGCTCACTTGTTCTTCTGATTGAGGGTTTCCTTTCTGCTGGCTTCAGCCCACTCTAGCTTTCTCCTTTACATGGCCTTTGTTCATAGCCTCCCATCTTAAGTGAAGTTTATATTGACTCCAAAGACTTACCTTTTCTTTCCCACTGCAGTTAACTATTCTTTCTCCAACTTCAAATCAGGGTGCAGATCCAGGATTTAAGACACGTCTTTGCTGGCCAATCAAAGAGGGCTTTCGAAAGTGGGTGGCGCTTATACTGAGTGGGTCAGATTAGACCACTTCCAGCACTCACATTTATTTCTAAATATCTTTGCTCAGTTTTCAAAATGCAGCTCTCTCCCCACTTGCATCAAATTCTCCTGGGGCACCTGTTAAAACTGCAAATTCCTGCACTTCACCCCGGACCATTCTACTTAATCTCTGAGGGTGGGGCTTAGAAATCTCCAGGTTAAACAAACACTCAAATTGATTCTTAAGTACATAAGATTTGAGAACCACTGAGAATTTTGATAATAAATAAACATTGGGTCTTATTTAATTCAGCCTCAAAATATCTGAGTAGTGCAATGCAAGGTATTGGTTTTTCTTTTCGTTTCTTTCTTTTTAACCAGCAAAAAAAAAAAAAAAGCACTTGTTTGAATGTAATCTCAGCCAGATGCTCAGGAGCAGTGTGGAGCTGCTCTGGCAGGTGTGGGAAGGGGTAAGGATTGGCCTTCAGCAAACTTTCTCTCTTTCCTGCCCTGAAAAGCACAGATTTGGAAATTTGATAGACCTGGTTTGAATCAAACACTCATTTAGCTAAGTGAAAGTGACTTTCAATAAGTTATTAAACTCAGTATTCTTTCCACAAACCGGGAGCAATAACACCTAACACAGAGTTTTTGTTAGCTCGGTCTTGACCGGAAGGCACTCCGTTAGTTGGCTGGTGCTGAGGCCCTAGGAGGAAAGGGTAGGGTGTAGGTTTAATTAATTACAGTTTAGTTAGAGTTCTGCCATTTCAAAAATTTGTTCATTATGGAATTCTTTCCCTACAATCACCAGCCCTCACATCTTTTTTGATAAGCTGGCTGAAACCTGGCTTGTAATTGGCTATTAAGTAGTATTTTGTTAATTTGCCAGGACAGTGTGTTGCACGGGTGGGGAAAAGTGCCATGACTACCCTGTGAGGGATTATTTTTAATGTGTGTTACTGGATAGATATTTCTGGACCTACAGCTCACCGGGTACCATGATGATGAGCTGTAATGCTCAGAGCCTGTGGCGCAACTGGCCTGTGTTGTCACCTGAGTAGTCATTCTCTTTTTCCCTTAGCAAAGTGAGAGGGAGAGCACAACCTAAGTCATGGTCTCTTCTCAGATCTCAGTTTATTTACTTTGTTGGTCAATTTGGACATTTTCTTCCTTTTAAAAAAATAGCAAGAGATTTGTTGGTGTTTTCTTGTATACTTTCTATTTAATTCATTTTCTGTTACATTCTTAAAATCACAAGTGCATCTTTGCTAATAATATCAAGGCATATAAATAAAGTAGTTTATTTCCAAGAATTAAAAGATCAAACAATTATTTTTCCTACGGGTTTAATTTTGTCTGGTAATATAGCATCTTATTTACCTACTTAAAAATCACATAACATCATTGGCTTCCATAATAGTGAACACTTGGTTTAAAAATATGTGCCTGAGATTTCCTCAGGTTTGGTTACCTGAGGAAGGGAAGTGTGAGTTCTCATTGCCTAGCAGAGTTTCTAGCCTAGTAGCAACTCAATACATATTTAATAAACTGAAAAAAAGATACATAATGAATACATGATAGAGCAATGTAAAGAGCCCTGAAATATGATACAGCTTGAGCAGGGAGTGTTCTGAGCTCAGAATTGAATGTTGGCAAAGGGAAACTTTGCAAACATGCTGATGCTCATGCTGCTTCCTGTGTTATGAGTAATAAAGTCCGTTGTCTCTGACCCAGGGATCTCATGTACATTGTGCATTACTTCAACCCCCACCCATTCTTCAGTAGCAGCTGGTTCTACTAATCTCTCTAGGTCTAGGGGCTTCCTTCTCACCTCTAAATTTTGGCCTCTACCCTACCCTTTCTTCTCCAGGGAGAATCACAATCTCCTCAAGGTCCTGAAACCCACAAACTCCAGTCTTCCTTGAAGTTAGAATAAGTGGAGGCCAACTCACATTTTTAGAAACAGAAAGGAGACTTGCTTAAGAGTTGGAGTGGGAAAAGGAAGCTCTATGACCAATTAGCTGTATCTCAAGCAAGTTTTCTTGTAACATCTGTACTCGATGTTTTCAATATCTCAACTCCCATATGCTCTCTGGAAAGTATAAATACATACATATATACACATACATACACTTACTAGCAATGCGGCTTCTTACTAAACAGTGCTCACTACAGCAATCATTCAACTCTCTGGAACAATAGCAAAGGCCAGTTGTCAGCTTCATCTGACCTGCCATCTCAGGACCTTTGGCACTTGTTGGCCATCCCTCTTCTGTCTCCTCTCTTTTATCAATCCTCCAGCATGTCCGGGTTTCCTTCACCTCTCTCTGGCTTCTCCTTCTCTGGATCTTTCATGGCTCATTTCACCTGCACGTCCCTTAGAAGTTGCTATTCTCCAGGGCTCTGTCGTAGGCCTCCTTCTTATCTCACACCCCAGCCCCTCCTCAGTGGCCTCCTCATTCCAGTGATTCCAGTTGCTACTACCCTCACCCAGGCCTCTCTCCTAAGCTCCAAACTCCCCTCAGGCTCTCTAGTGCACTTTCATGCTTATGTGTGATGTATGTACCCCAAGCTTAATGGTTCCAAATCACACTCAACCTGTTCCAACAAATCTGTTCCTCTTCCCATGTTCCCTCCCTCAGCAGATGATGCCACTGTCCACTGAATTGCCCAGGAATGAATCTAAAGCTTCCCCCATTCCATGAATTAGCATGGCTTGTTCACTCTTTGTCCTAAATACCCACTGTCACTTCTCATTTGCCTCCAGATGCCACCTGAGCTCAAGACACTGTCATGTCTTGCTGGGATTACTGCCTCGGCCTCTTAAATCAGCTCTCTGAGCTGCAGCTCCAGTCCGTTCTCCACTCTGCAGTGCCAAGGACCTTTCTAAAGTGCAAACCTGATCTTGTCATCCTTTTTTTTCTGTTCTTTTTCAAATCTCTGAACACTCCTCAGTGTCGTCCTAAAGAAAAAATCGTTATTATGACTTCCAAATCCCTTCATGCCCTGGACCTATCCACCTCCCCACCCTCATCGTCTTCTCATGTAAAATGCGAATGAATAACACAGGACTGATTTCTGTGTGTGAGGGGCAGGGGATGGGGGTGGGATACTCTTTTCTAATTTTTTCCTGACTAATCCTAATCTCTTCTGACTTCCTCAGTTATGCACATTATATCTTCAGGAATCAGCTCAATTCTTTCTTTTGGGAAACTTCTCGACTGCCCTAGTCTGGATGAAATGCATTTCAACATGCAAGGGCAACAGAGGGTGCAAACCTCCATCTCAGCAATCATCATTCTGTATTACAATGCTTTCTTCAGAGTAAATTATGTCCCCATGTCCATCTCTATAAAAGTCTCATAGTAGGTGAACAATATGTATTTGTAACTATGTAAAACACCTAACACAAATATTATACTTTTGCACACTTGAATTCAAAACAGTTTTATGATAGGCAACTTCTAAGATGACTTCCTATAATCCCTACGGTCCTTAGTCCCCTCTCTTTGAGTGGGAGCTGGACCTAGTGTCTTGTTTCTAATGACTAGCATATAGCAATAATGATGGGATGTCACTTCTGAGATTAGATAACAATAGACCATGGCTCTGTCTTGCTCACTGTCTCCCCATCTTTTGCTGGCTCACTCTGAGGGAAGCAGGCACTCTGTTATGAGCTGCCCTGTGGAAAGACCCATGTGGTAAGGAGCTGATGTCTCTCTAGCCATCAGCCTGCAAGCACCTGCCACTGGCCATGCGAACGAGCCTGGAAGCAAGACTTTCCTCAATTGGGCCTTGAGATGACTGTGGCCCCAGCCAACATCTTGATTGAAGCCTTAGGAGAGACTCTGAGTAAGAATCACTCAGCTAAGCCACCCTTGGACTCCTGATCCACAGAACTGTGAAATCATAAATGTTTGTTGTTTTAAGCTGCTAGATTTTGGAGTAATTTATTACAATACAATAAATAACTAATAAAGGTTGCATGTATATGTGGGAGAGGGCTTATGAGGCAATATCAAGGTATTTTATCCAGGCAGGATATATACTGCAAGACCACACATATTTTTTATTTTGGAGAATTTATCATGGCCCTGGGTCTGCCCTTTGGCTTGGAAACCCAAATCCAGATCTGTCAGTTTGGTATGAAATAGATTCATCTTTGGGTCAGACTCACATCATCCAGATTTATGTGACTCATATGACAACACCAAATGCTAGTTATAAATTTACAATAAGACAAAAAATAATTATGCTAGCCAGCATACAAAAAACATTTATGTCCCCATGACAACCACTTTCTCTCTCTGAAGGCAAAATTTAAAGTCAAATAAGAATGAGAGAGTTGCTTGATGGACATAGACTCAGAACAAAGGAAATTTAATACAGGTTTCGAAGGTTTAATGTCAGCAGACTAAGAGGACCACCTCGTACTAGAGATACTTTCATCAGTGGGACCAGACACCTCCTCAACTGTTGGTTACAATTCCATGAGCCTATCTCTGTCCCAAGATGGACTTGTCAATGGGCCTGGAATTTCTCTAATCACTTGGCTAAGCCTCCTCCCTTTTCTGGGTGGTAACTGGCCAACATTTCATATACCAACTCTGGTTTTCTAGACTATGATGATAACCAGCCCCTCTTTGGAATGAGAGATCCTTTCTGTGGGTGTGTTAATACATAGGTCATGTTATGGTCTCCTCTTGCTGGTCTAGGAGTCATTTTACATCTTCAAAGTAAGTTTAATCCTAATTATATTTATTAAGAACTGCCTAAGAATTTTATTTATGGATTATCTTAATTTACTCTGTGTGATAACTGAATGAGAAAGGATACTAATATCCTATTACCAAGAAGGAGACTAAAGCAGAGAGGATAAACTCAAAATCTCATAGCTAATACGAGTTGGAACTTTGTTTTGCCTTAATTCATCTTGTAAAGAGATTTCCTAACCACCTTTGCTGTCTCTATTGCCTCTACACCAGTGGTTCTCAAACTTGAACAATCGTCAGATTCATCTGAAGAGTTTGTTAAAGCACAGATTGCTGGGCTCTTCTTCCATGGTTTCTGATTCAGTAGGTTTGGGGTGGGGCCTGAGAAAATGCATTTCTAACGTGTCCCGAGCTGATACTGATGCTACTGATCCAGGGACCATATATTTAGGTTAGAAACATCTCTCTTTTGGAATATTCCAATAGTTTCTTGCCTCTTATCAATTTTCTAAGTGCAACCAGAGTGATCTTTCTAATTTTACTTGGAAATATTTATTGAGTGTCAGGCACTGTGCTCGGCATAGAGGATGCAATAATGAGCAAAATAGGCAAGAATCCTGATATCACAATAATGTGGAGCTGGGTGTTTGCCTAGAACACTTCCTTTCCTTGGCTGAACACCATGTAATGTTGACCATGCTCTCCTTTCCATCAGTGTAAAATAGAGAAGTATTATAATTAAAGTTCTATTCCTTTAATCAGCTCACAAAATGGTTGTTATCCCCGTGCTCTTTGATTTTGTTCTGTGAAGTTACTTGGTAGAATAATTAAAACTACAGCTTATTTTTCACCCTAAGATAAGTTCAGAGTTAGGTAAGCAGGAATATGAGAGAAAATGAGATAAGAGTTTTCAGGCTTATTTTTTCATTTTTGTAAAACTTTTTAAAACCACTCCTTTATCTTTAGAAAGTTGGGGCAGCAGGGACAGCTTAGAATTGTTCCCTAAGTCCTGCCTTCCTTCAGTGAAGATCTATATGTTTTGTTTCCCTGCTCCTACCCATAGGACCAGTCCCAGCAAGAGTGACGACCCAACTGTTCTGGGCATAGTTAGTCCAGAAAAATGCTCACCACTGCCAGTCACAATGATCTTTGTCTCTCTTCTCTTTTTCTTTTAAGAGTTTGAAAACTTTTTTTTTTTTTTTGGTATGGGCAGAAAAGGCCTAAAATTTTGCTAATCTGAAATTTTGGCTGTTTGATTCTTTGTTATTATAGGATAAATTCTTGGTCTAATCAACTAAGTTAAAATAGAAGTACCTTGAATTCTTGTCTCAAAACATGGCCCTTTCTCAGGCTGATGTGACAGATCATGTCTCTTCAGGATGGCAAAGTAGAGTATGTGGGGCATGTTGGTTGTTTTTTGAGAATTTGATCCCATGGTCAACAGAAACCTACTGAAAGCTTTAAACTGGAGAAAGAGAGGGACTAGGTATGCGTTCTGTATCATGTATTTAGCTTTCTATGTGGAGAAGGAGGGAACTGGAGGCAGGGAGACCAATGGGGAGGCAGTTGCAGTAATCCTGAGGAGAAAGGCTAGTGACCTAGATTAAAGAAGTGGATGGGAGGATGCCTGAGATATTTGATGGTGCCAGGTGTAGCTTTAGAAACTTTACCTAGGGAGGAATCAAGGATGGCACTGAGATTTTTGGCTTTAAGCAACAGATTGGATGTTGAAGCCATTCCTGAGATAGCCAATACTGTGGAGGATATTTGGGGGTTAACATGATGCATTCAGTAGCTATGTGTTGGGTTTGAAGTGTTTGGGGACATTAATTCAACTGGAATGACCAATAAGTAATAAAATACATCACTCTAAGCATGAAATCCTTCCAGCGGCTCACTGTTACCAAGGGTACAAGTTCCAAATTTCTTAGTAAGACTTACGATTTACCTTTTTTGGTTTCATCTCTGCCACTTATCTTCACCCACAGCTGCCCAGCCCAAATTCAATTTTTATTCCTCGAAGAGCTAATGCTGTCTGTCGACTCAGGGACTTTGTGATACCTGTCCTGTCAGGAACTATTTTCTCCTTGCATTCCACAAAAAGTGAGAGCAAGGTAAGGTGCCGGGATAAAATGGTGAGCAAGAGATGACCTCGTCCATACCCTTGCGGAGCTTATAGTATAATGGCGTAGTTAGACCTTAATCAATAATTACACAAATAATTAAAAATTAAATTAAAAATTAAAATTGCAAATGATATCAGAGCTGCTAGGGGGTACCTAGTAAGGGTGAGAGCCCATAGTGGGGTTTTGACGTAGTGGAGACTTGCCTGAGAAAGTGAAGATCAAGTTGATTCAAAGAAGGAGGAATGCTTTCTAGGCTGGGAGAACACCCCTGCGAAACTAGAGAAATAGGCATTTTCCCTAAAACATCGAGGCCAGGAGAAGGGGGTCGGGGGAAAGGGGATGGGGGAGAAGAAAAAAAAAAGAAAAAAAAAAGGAGCGACTCGGCTGTTTTGTCCCATAACAGCTGCCATACGGCCGTAGTAAGCCGCGACCTCGTCGCACTGATTACTGGGAGTTGTAGTCTCTACCTTTGCGAACAGGCATGGCGGCCTGTATTGCAGGGTGTTATGGAACAACGATGAGCCTGGCCCGGACTGTTGGAGCTGCCAGGACGCTGCGCTCTACGCCGGCCTCTGTCACCTGCCGTAAGTGGAGCGAGGCTTGCGAGTCGGTTCGCAGAAGGGGCTCATGTCCACGCCGGGGGTAGGCAAGCACGGAACTCAAGGGCGACCTCAGTGGAGGCTCTCGTGGGACCGCGCTGGGGGATATCGCAGGGTTCCACCAGAGCTCAGGGCAGGCCGGAGCAGTTTTGATTTCTGTTGTCTTCTCTCGCAGTGGCCCGCGCGGGGCCAGGCCGGCAGCAGAGCACTAGACCTTCTGAACCCGGCGCATTCCAGCCGCCGCCTAAACCTGTTATCGTGGACAAGCGCCGCCCCCAACGCCAGGAAACAAGGTGAGGTGTGGACCTGGGCGCGATTCCCTCTTTTGGGGTCTGTCCGCTCGTGAACCTGTATTTGCTATGGAGGTCTTGGCCCTAACGCGGGGTCTGAACTTCCCACTCTACCAACTTGTGTGCCGAATTGTTAAGCTGGTGTATGTAAAGCACACCCAGCTCAGGTTTGTCTTCTTCGCTTCTCCCAAGCTGGCATTGAACTTTCTCAGTTGTCTTATTAAATCAGAATTTCAAGTAGGGATTCCCCAGATATCAAGCTCTTTACACCGGCATTTGGCCCGTATTAAGAGTCTTTATCTGAAGCACATCTTATTTTACCCGTTTACATCAGGAGCCAGTCTTTCCTCGGCTTGGTGGAAATGGATTGGCCAGGACTCACCGTGTTTTACTTTCCTGGCAAATGAGATACAGTGGTAAAAATTTCTGCTAATTTGTATCTGAAATTTGGTCTTTGAAATAGTGTGCTTAAAAAACTGTTTCACTTAAAATGGTGGTAACTTCGGAGTACATGTAAATTTAGTTGACTTGTGGTTTGTAGAAGGTGTTTCTGTAGACCTGAATAAACAGCCTTCTTAAAAAAACAGTTTTAAAGGAGGAAGACTTGCTGAGATTATAGGCTTTCTGAAAGGGCTTTGGGTTGTTGATTCAATTATGAGAGAGAGAGAGAGAGAGAGAGAGAGAGAGAATGAGAGAATGAGAATGTTTAACATTTCAGATATTCTATACTTCTGAGTTGAAATAAACTTGAATTATGGAACCTAGAAATTCATAAAAGATTTTGTTACACAACTTTTTTAAGGTAGAAAAGGAATATCTCTCTTAAATGAATCTACGTTGTAATGTCATTGATGCTTTTCTATAGATAAAACATTTCATAATGACCTTAAAATCAGTTGAAGAGAATAGGGAGATTAATTTTAAAGTCAATTTGCAATTGATGATTTGTGTTTATATCTTTTCCAACATAATTTATTATATGGAACTCAACATGAGGCCTGTAGTATGGTTGTAGGCTTTGGAGTTCGACAGATATGACTACATTTAAATCTTGGCATGATAGTTTATAGCTGACGTAATAATAGGTCAGTTAATTACCCTCTCCAAGCTTTGTTTTCTTCATCTGTGAAAAAGATATGACACCAAACCCATCTGGTTGTTCTAAGATTAATTTATGCTATAGAATTTAATAAAGCTTTTAACACAAAAGCCAGGTGAATACTCGGGTTGTTAGCTATTTTCAAAAGCACTCTCAACAATTTTAGAAATAAGATCGATTCTTATTTAGAGACGGAAGAATAAAACACTTTAAAACCATAATCTTTCTTTTTTTAGAGAGCAACAGATTCTTTTTAAATGGTCTTTAAAGTTTCCTTTTATTATTATTATTATTTTTTTCCTGCAGGTTCTTGAGTCCTGAATTTATTCCTCCAAGGGGAAGAACAAATCCTCTGAAATTTCAAATAGAAAGAAAAGATATGTTAGAAAGGAGGAAAATACTCCACATTCCAGAGTTCTATGTTGGTCAGTAAGAGCTGGATGCTTTTATTATTAGTGGCTTGTGGGTTAGTTTTCTTGGTATAGAGAAGATTGTTGTTTACATATATGGGTTTCGCCCATATGAGGTACTTATTTCTAATGTTATATTAAAATCTTCAGGATGTTATGACATTACCTAGAAATGCCATTGTTTCTGCATCTTATGTAAAAGTTCACTTCACTTTCGGATGTAGGAAGCATTCTTCGTGTTACTACAGCTGATGCATATGCCAGTGGAAAAACCAGCCAGTTTCTGGGGATTTGCATTCAGAGATCAGGAGCAGGACTTGGAGCTACTTTTATCCTTAGGAACACTATTGAAGGACAAGGTAGGTTCCATTTCATTATTTTGATTTTCTGGAAAATGTCGTCTCAGGATTCTTTTTTGTTTTCTGCATCTTTGGATAAGACATCGAAAGTGTAAGGGGCTCTGAGGGATGACATGGACCCTATGGCCTCAAATGGTATGAGAATTGAGGTTGCTGATTAAATATGATTGGTGCTCTACTTTCTTTGAAGGCTTCTTTTATTACAGGGACAATAACTTTTAGAAGTAGACTTTGCAAACTATGGCAGTATCGCAGGAGGAGACAAGTGACTATAAAGCAGTGTGGGGACATTCATTTTAGGAGCAAATAACCCATGAGAACATTATAAACATAATGATGTTCTTATGATGTAACTTTATCCTAAAATGAACGGCCCCCATTTTGCTTTTAATTATAGCAGTCACCACAAGGATCAGTTTTATAAAAGTCAGAGGAATTTTTAAAATGGCAGAATTGTTTGCCTTGCTTAATAAGGCAGGAGAACAAGTGGTAAAATTTTAGAAAGATTATGAATCAAAATGGCAGAAATAGTAGTTTTCATACTTAATGTCGTATGCTTCATCATCTCCAGCAGTGAAGTATTATATTCAAAGAAATTGAACATATGAGAGCAATTTATGTCTTCTTTATTCTGTAATGGCCTGGGTGCTATACATGTAAGAGCTCAGCAGGAATTGACTGAGTACAGACGCTTGTGCCTCCAATCGTGATTTCTCCAATTGCATACTCGGAGAAACCTTGTCATAGACATGAGCGTAGGTGTGCATCAGAACAAGCTGTGTTTGATCTTTGAAGCCGAGATGATAATCGTTTCTACCTCTCAGGGTTGTGATCAGTTGATTATGGGGTTGTATATGAAGTGCTGGACACAAAGTATTAGCTCCTTCTTGCCATTCTCTGCAGTACTATTTGACTGTAACCTGCCTGTACCTTTCCCATTGATACTTCCTTTTTTGTTTATTCTTTCTAGTCTGGTGGCTTTAAATACCACCCATACGATGACAGTTCCCGAATACGTATCTTGAGCACTGACCCTTTCAGAAGTCCAGATTTGGCATCTCCATTTGGATGTCTTATATAAGCATAAAACAAGTTCAAAACTTTATTTCCCCTCTCAATGTCTCCATTTGGATGTCTTATATAAGCATAAAACAAGTTCAAAACTTTATTTCCCCTCTCAATGTTTTCTGTTTCTATAAATGGTACGCTCCCCACCATTTATTTAAACCAAAACCTTAGGCACTGTTTTTAATTATTCTGTTTCACACATCCAGTCAGTCAGCAAGTTTTCATAGCTCAGCTTTAAAACCCGTATCCCGCCTTTGTCTGTTTCTCCATCTTCCTTGCTACTGCTCCTGTCCCTGCCATCACCCTCTGCCTGCAATGGTACAGTATCACTGGTTTACTTTCTTGGTCCATCAAGTGACTCTGCTCCAGACAGATGGGCCTTTTTCTAGTTTTTCTAACACGGCAAGTTCGTTAAGGCCTCAGGGCTTCTGCATTTGCCATTCTTTCTGCTTGGAGTATTCTTGGCCCTTTATAGTATCAGTTTAAATGTTGTCTTTTCAGAGAGGCTTTCCCTGACTGTACTGTTTAAAGTTAATCTCTTTCCAGTCTCAGTGTCATCACCCTATATTGTTTTCACTGTATGAAATTACCCTTTTGGTTTGTTTATTTATTGTTTGTCACCCACTAGAATATAGGCTTTATGAGAGGAGAAGGATCTCAACCTGTTTTGATTTTGCTTTAGACAGGGCTCCTAAATCAGGGCCTGAACCAAAATAGTTGTATAGTAAATATCGCATAGTAGATTCCTGCTATTAAACACTAGATGTTAATGTTCATTATGTATTTTACTATTTGTATTTCTCTTGGGCTTATTCTAGGAAACCTCAGAATACACTCTTGCCCTTAAGCATTTAATGATATAGATCTTATATATTAAACTAGTACTTGTAGCATCTTGGAAGCAATCAAAGCCGTTCTTAGCTTGCTTCATATGGAAGGCTCTGGAGTTTTAAAAACCTAGGCCATCCTTAAGAGAGCTTCTAAACCAAAGTTAGGACTTAAAAATGTGCTTACTCTTTTTGCATCATTAAGTCCTGTTGCTTGGAAAGTAGAAGATAGTTTTATTTAAGTAATTGGGAAATAAATTAACATAGATTTAAAAATTTACTCAAATTTTCTTCAACTAAGTTAATATTATCAAATTTGAAGAGATATGTGACTATATTTATAGAAGATATTCTTTTGAATTTTATCATTCTAATTCAGATTTTCTTATTACTCTATATTGATTTTACTTTGTTTCTTTCAGTCACGTTTATTTTAAAGATTGCAAATTTATGTCACATTTCCTTTGTGCGAAACTCTGCTAGTTCCTTTATAAAATAGCTTTTATTATAGTGTGAGGCTTATGCATGAATCTGGATTTAGATTGTAAGAAAACATTTTCTTCTCTTTTTAGGTGTTGAGATTTGCTTTGAACTTTATAATCCCAGAATCCAGGAGATCCAAGTGGTCAAATTAGAGAAACGGTTGGATGACAGCTTGCTATACTTACGAGATGCCCTTCCTGAATACAGCACTTTTGATATTAATATGCAGCCAGTAGTACAAGAATCTAGCCAAGAAGTTCCTGTTAATCAGGTATAAATTGTACATTTGGAACTGGAAGTTCAAGTATAAAATAAGAAAGAGTCATCTTAATGAAAACTTTTTAGAAGAATTTTTCTTATGACTATCAGCCTAATTTATTCTTTTTTATAAATATCTTCCATAGCTGAAAGTAAAAATGAAACCTAAGCCCTGGTCCAAACGCTGGGAACGTCCAAAATTTAATATTAAAGGAATCAGATTTGATCTTTCTTTAACTGAAGAGCAAATGAAAGAAGCTCAGAAGTGGAGTCAGCCTTGGCTTGAGTTCGATATGATGAGAGAATATGATACTTCGAAAATTGAAGCCGCGATATGGGATGAAATTGAAGCATCGAAAAAGTCCTGATCTGAGAATGAATTTAGCGTCTTATGGAGGAGGATATACTGACCACAGAAGATTTTTTTAGAGACCAGTTTAATTTCATGTGTAAGGACATAGTCATTAAATCAGCTAAGCATTCATTATTTTATGAGTACTGTTTTTTAAAAAAATAAAATGAGTACATCAGTTTATTATTTTAAAAAGAGAAATATACATGCCAAGTGGTCCGGTGTCAATTCTCTTACTGGAGGCAAAGCTACAATAGGGTCAAACTCTTACCAGAATGCTTTTCATTGAGCCTGGAATCTGAACAAGGAATGGGTGAAATAAGTATACAGAAAAGTGTAAGATTTAAGGAATAATAGTAAAATGAGCATTCATGTACCCACCATCAAGTTATGTAAAACATTTAGTAATATCTAAGAAAGTTAAATAGAATATTTACTAGGATCTAAGAAGACCCTTGTGTGTCTGCAGTTGTATCCCTCCCCTCTCCCAGCTGTAGGCACTATCCTGACCATTAATTGTTCCCTTGCATTTCTTTTAGTTTGTTACGTACATATGCGTTCTTAATATATTTAGTTGAACATAACAGTCTTTGGGTCATAGTCTAGCTTCAGTTTCCATGAGCTTACAAAAAAAAAACACTTTTGAGGAAGTTAATGGCTAAGGCCATGAGTGAATTCTGCTAAATAGAAGGCTCACCACAGGGCTTTGGCAGGGCTATAGTGTAGATGGAGTAATTGGCGTCTGACAGAAATGTGGTTGGAGAGAGTAGACTGCTCTGTATTTTCTGGTTCTCAGCTCATGATGAATCAAACTCCAGCTTGTAAGAGTAGGTCAGAACGATACTTCAGTAGGGTGATATGAGTGTCTTGCTGAGAATGGAATGGAAAGCTGGCAGGTAATCAGTCACACATGGCAAACACCGGTCTACAGGTAGTTTGGGCCAGGCTTATCTGGACATGCTGTGCCACAGGTTAAAAAGAGTACAGTACTAGCATGGGTCTTGGTGAGGGCAACACTCAACCTGTCTGTTGAATCATGCTGCTCAGATCTATACTCTGGTGCCTAGTTATTTTGGGTCTTGCATTCACTTCTCTCCTGTGCTGATCTGTTTTCTGGATTCTTTGTTTTCATTTTATTGGCTACTAACTAGTTTTCGTAGAGCACATTCTTTTGTTAGCTTCTGGAGGAAGTATATATGGAGGTACATTTTTGGAAACCTTGTATAGCTGTAATATTTGATACTTTATAAAATTCTAGGTGGAAGATAATTTTCTTCCAAATTTCAGAGGTATCGCTCCGATGCCTCATGTTGAGAAATTCAAAACCATTTTGATTTCTGCTTGTTGTATGTGACTTGAAAGTTTGTAGCATATCTTTGTCTTCAGTAATTTCACAGTGATGTGCCTTGATGTGAATCTGTTTTCTTTATATTGGGCAGTCTGACGAACCCTTTCAATGTGGTAACACATGCCTTTCAATTCTGGGAAACAGTGTTTAGTGATGATTTTCTTCTGCTTTTTCTGGAACTTATTTTTTGATGTTGAATTTCTAAGACTAGATCTCTACTTTTCCTACCTCTGCCTCCATCTCTGTGTTTTAGCTCTTTAATTCTTGGCAACTCTGCGATCATATTTTTAAATCTCAAGATCTCTTTGATTTCTGAAAGTTCCCTTTCTTAGATAGTACTCTGTCCTGATTTTTTATGCCTGTCTATGGATTTGTTCTGTTATCACTGAGGCTATTCATGATAGTGTTTGTGTTTTTTTCTTGTGAAATTGCTTTTCTGCAGCGTCTCTTTTCTCCAAATTTCTTCTTTATGTGGGTATTTCTTTATATTTTAGGCTTTTCCTAGACATCTGGCAATCCTTTGTTGTCTTCTTATGGTTGAACACTGAACTAAAACTGGTTTGAAGCCTTGGACTTGTAGGAAAGGGTTGTCTTTAAGGTTATCTGGGTGGCTGTTTCTTTTTTTAGAAATTCTCTCCTGCGTGAGAATGTCTTGGTTTGGTCAGACTCTCCAGAGTAGAGGATTCAAGTCTTCCTGGCAGTAAGGCTCTGTCTGCCAGTGTTTTGGGAGCCATATTGGGGAAGAAGAACGGGATTTCTGGCACTCTGCATGGATATGGCTGTCCTGTCCTCCTTTCTTCCCCACTTTTGGCTTAGTACCCAGTATCTGCAGTCCAGAAAACTTCTCTAGAGAATGAACTTCTGGAGTTCAGCTGGTGTGGGGGAGGGCCGGACAAACAGTAGGGGTGCAGGGGTGTCAGGGCTATAACCTCCAAGTATTCATTAGGTTCTCCTTATTTTAGCCATTGTCCTTTACCCCCGGTTGCCAAGGTATTGGACCTGCTGACTGGACAATTCTAAGGGGTGAGTTGGGTTGATTCTCACCCTTTTCCACTGCCAGCTTGATTCTTGAGTTAGCCAGTCCATCCATAGGCTTTTTCAGCTTTCAGAATTTTGTTCTGATTGTTTCTTGTGCTGTCCTCTCCTGTGGATTTAGGTCTCATCCATACGCTTTTCAACTTTTACTGCTTGTACCTTGTCCTGTTTTCTCTCCTTCCTGTGGGGTTGTCTTTTTCCCCATGGTGTATTTTAATGCTATTTGAATAATTCATCTGACAAATTAACCTATTTAGTCATTTTTCCAGTAATATGGTTCTCTAGAAGAAAATTTCAAATAGTAATCTTTGGGGTTCTTAACATTCAGTGCTGCTTTGATCTTTTTTACTAATAGAAGTTACACAGCCATCTAACTACTTTCTAAAAGCAACAGACATACCATATTTAGATTACTTGCTGATATAGCCTCTCAAAATTTTAATAAGAGCCTATATTCTGTATTTCTTTTTAACTTGTTGGAAGATAACCATTAAAGTCTGTTCTCTTTACACTGTTAAACACACTTCACCCTTCTTGGTAGAAGGTCAAATAAATGATACATTTCAGTATTTAAAGCTGTGTAAATGTATGATTGGCTCATAAGTACTTGTGCTCGTAACGCGGTCATGTTTTCATTCTGTAAGATTATCTTGAAAATTCTTGTGATTTCTCCCTCAGAAACAAAGCAAATCTTAATACATTAAATGTGTGTAGTATAAACATTTTTATTGTAGTAAGGTATATAGAAAAAATTTGTCATTTTAGCCATTTTAAAATGTACAATTTGTACAGTGGGATTAATTACATTCACATTATTGTGTAGCCATCACCACTGTTTTCAAAACTTCATCACCCCAGAGACTCTAAACATTAATAACTCCCTGTTCCTTTCTTTCCCCTCAGCTGATAAATTAATCTCTCTTCTCTATGAATTTACCTTTTCTAGATACTTCTTATAAGTTGAATCATAATATTTGTACTTTTGTGTCTGGCTTGTTTCACTTAATATATTTTCAAGATTCTTCCATGTTATAGCATGTATCAGAATTTCACTAATGGCTAAATAATATTCTATTGTATATATATATACATCATGTTTTGTGCATCCATCTATTGATGAACATAGTTATTTGCACCTTTTGGTTATTGTGAATAATGCTACAATGAACATCTTTATGTATTGCATACCTGTAACAGAGTCATAAGTATTTTCTATACATTTGTCTTTTAAATCATGTAGGAGATAAAAAGTGTAGTTACAAAGCAGAATTACACTAATACTAGCTTAGCTTTTATATTTTCACATCTATTTACCTTTACTGGAGATCTTTATTTCATCATACAGATGTCTTTTGGTATGCTTTGACTTCTTTATCATGTTCTGTGTAATTACTACAAGTCTTTCTCCCTTGTAGTTACCATGAGACTTACATAAAATATCTTAAAATTATAACACCCTGTTTTAAATTGATAACTTCAATAGCACTCTTAAAATTTTACTTGACTTCTCTCACATTAGAGGGTTGATGTTATAGTAAACATTTTTTATATTGTGTATTCAATAACAGATTATTATATATATGATTATTTTTACTACATTTGCTTTTTAACTTTTAAGCTAGAATTGTATGTGAATTACTGTCATTACCATATTACAGAATCTGACTGTCATTACCAGTGTATTTTATACTACCTAATGTTTTTATGATGTTAATTAGTGTCCTTTTCCACTCAAAAAATTCTTTTAGCATTTTTTAAGGCCTGACAGTCTCTGTCAGAGTGTTGCTGGGCTATACAGTTTTCCATGTTGTCCCAGTTAGACTTTTGGGTTAGGTGGCGCTGGGAGCTACACTTAGCAGTGGGTTGGGCTATGAATTAGCAAGTCAGTAAAGCCAGCTCCAAGCATCCTCCCAGGTGTTCCTGGTTAGGCTTTCTGGTCAGGAGAGGCTGGGAGCTACAGTTAGCAGCGGGTGGGGTTATGAATTAGCAACTCTGCCTGAATGGAGCAAGAGAACTAGCTCCAACCCCAGAAAAACTTTATGGTCATGACTCAATCCAGCCTGCACCCCAAATTCCCTGAACAGTGTCACTGACTTTGCTCTACAGACCATCAGCTCTGCCTGCTGTACTCGGCTCCAGTGTTTCTCAGCTATGAAGCTTCCAGGTGGTTCGACCAGGCTTTCCCTGTGAGGTGAGACTGGATTGGGACACCCAAGAAGCGTCCAACTGTGGTGGGGGTGCTGGAGTCCAGCCTGGGCACTCATTTCCCACTGGAGAAAAGTCGGTGTGGTGCTGCCCTGGCCCCGGGGAAGGGGCAGTGCGTTCAGTGGTCAGCGTGTAGCCGCTCCTTATCCTCCTAATGCCGTCTGTCTTGGTCGCTGTGGTACAGGGGTGAGGGAGTTGTGTGTGTGGGGCGGGGGGTTGTTGCTTTGGCTTCACCCCCCGTGTTCTAGGATTTTCTCGGTTGTCTCTTACCTTTGAATAGTCTAGTTGCTCTTTTGAGGAGGAGAAAAGTCTTGTATGACTTGTCTCCCTCTTGGTGATGTCCTACCATTTTAAAGTTGCCTTTTTCTTGATTCAATATTTGCTTGGTTGCTATAAACTTTTGACTGTTTTCTAGAGTTTTGAAAAAGTTGGTTGTGCCCATTCCTGCTTGTTTTTCAATGTTTCTGTGGGAGGACAAGGTCTCGGATTTGTCTACTCCATTTTGCTTAAGTTTGTGTTGTTTTTAAACGTCTCTCTAGCGTTCTGGTAGGGCAATTACTGGCTTAAGTCCAAGTCTTGTATAATTCAGAGTTCAAAAGTCATGTATTTCCTATTAGAAATTGAAAAATAAATTTTCATTTTTCAGGGACAGGTTAGTCTATGCCCTTTAGAAGGCCTCCTGTGTTCCAGACGCTGCAAGGCGTTTCATGATATTCACACAACCTTGTGAGATAGGTGCTTTTATTTTATTTTACAAACGAGAGAACTCCAGAGAGGTAAGCAGCTTGGCTAAAGTGGCACAGGAAATAGGCGGTAAGATTAATGTTAAAACTCAGTAGTGTCTGAGTTTGAACTCTTTGAAAATTGGTTTTAAAAAATATCTCCTGTTTCAGAATATGATGGGAAGATGAAGGATGGATGTTAGTGTTTTAAAAGCTTCCCATGGGATTCTAATGTACAGCTAGTTTTGAGCACCACTGCACTTAATATCATGCCTCCTAAGAAACAGCAGAATAAAGGTGAAACTTGAGGCAGGTCATTTTGCTCTAAATTACGCAGCTAACCAAAATGCCCAGGTTCTTTTCAGTGTAGGCCGTAGAGTGACCACCTTGTCTTGGTTTGCCAGAGACTTCCCCAATTTTAGCACTGAACATCCTGCATCTTGGGAAACCCTTTATTCCTGGCAAACTGAGATAGCTGGTCACCCTACCAGCCAGATATTTATGAAATTTAATTATCTGTAATAGCCATTCATGATTTAAAAATCCTAGATGTGTACCTGCAAATTAGAGCACAATTAGGGAAGTGGTTTTCCTATGTATTCCTTTAGCCTTAGGAAGCCTGAATTGTCAAGGGATATTCTGCGTTTGTCAATGAACAAGCTGTCACTGGTTCTAACTTTCTCACCTCACAAATCCTTGTTTTCCAGAAACTTTTAAAGAGTGCCCTCCACCCCCACCCCAGGCCAAAAGAAAAATTGCTCTTTATTAATCATTTAGGTCCAAATATTTAAAACTAATATACATAAATTAAAAAAAATAAATTGAATCTTTTACAACTGAAAATCATAATTATTAATGGGATGTACCTGTTGGCCGCTATGCAATTTATCAAACCTTGGAATCAGTCTGGACACTACCACTCATTTCCTGTTCCACGTGGAAATTCACATGGCACTTTTTATCACAGCAACCTCTGACAGCCCAGCTTCACAAACATATATCGTCTTCTAAACCAAGATAGCATGACCTAACGTTGAAACTGAACAACCTTGAGCCATAAGTTCCAGTGGTTTCTGATGTCAAACAGTGCTGTCTCCCTTGAAAACTTAAAATGTCCCACAATGCCTCTCAGAGTACACCTGTGTCCCAGGGCTTCTCAGCTCACAGTCTGAGAACTAGGGGTCTATAGGCACTTAATTTTGTCACTCAACAATTTACATGAAAATATTCAAATGAATAGTCAACTTCAGTGCTCTTTTGACATTTAATTAAGTGCCTGTAAATTGTGTTAACAAACCATATTTCTCTGGACTACTCCGTAAGATTTGAATGTGTAAGAGAATATTGTTAACATAAATTAGTGTTTATGATTGTCTTATAGAATCTTTCTGGAACATTTCTGGTTAGCAGATCATCTGAATCTCTAACATGAAATAATATAGGGCATTGATTCTAAGACACTATTCTTGATGGAAAATTTGTTAGGTGTAAGTTTGGCCAGAAAATGGTTAAGAACCACTGGTCTAATGGATTGTGTATGTTAAATGTATGTTAAAACCAATATCTCCGACATCCCTATCAGTTTTCCTCAGTTAACATCCACTGATGACCTTTGAAAACATCATGAAGGGTAATTAGCATGGTCTTTAGTGGTGCTCAGCTCATTGGTAACACTCAGATAGTTGTCTATTACAGACACTTGTCTGACCTATAAGGTATTTTTAAAAATTGATGTATAATTAAAGTACAGTAAAATACAGATCTTAGGTTTTCTGTTCAATGAGTTTTTAACTGAATACGCCCATGTACCCACCATGCAAATGAAGATATAGAGCATTTCCATCACTACTGTTTCCTTCTTTCCTTTCATTCCTCCATCATTTGTTGTCTGTTCTTTAATAAACATTGAATCATAATGTACTTTTCTAACTTTTTTCATTTAACAATGTGTTTGAGATTTACTTATTGGAGTGCATGCATTATTAGTTCATTTCTAATGCTGAGTTTTTCCACTGTATGAATATACCAGTTTATCCATTCTGTTTACAGTTTTGGGCTATTATTAATAAGGCTCCTGTAAACACTCTTGTACAAGGTTTTTTTGTGAACATATTTTTACTTTCTAGGGACAGAATTGCTGAGTTGTATGGTAAGTAAACGTTTAATAAGAAACTGATGAACAGTCCTCAGAGTGGTTATTCAATTTTACACTTCTATCAGCAATATGTGAGTGTTCCAGTGGCTTCACATTCTCAGCAGCATTTGTTGATGTTAGTCTTTTTCAGTTATCTCAGAGGATCTAAGGTGTTGAATACTTTTGCATAAATTTTAAAATTTGTCCAAGTCCAACTTTTGTCTTTCTTGGTTAGTGCTTCTTGTGTCCCGAGAAATCTTCACTTACTCCATGGTCAAATACACTTTTTTTCAGCAAGCTTTTGCTCTGAGTTTAACATTTAGATCTATGACCCAGCTCTATTTTTTTTGGAGGGGAGGGTATAAAATAAGGGTATAGGCTTATTTTGTTTCATAGGTATTCACTTGTTCCATTAATATTGTTATACTTTCCATTTCTTACTGAATTAACTTGGCACCTTGGTCAAAAATTGATTGTATGTGTTTAAGTCTATTTCTGGACTCTTGATTCTGTTCTATTGATATATTAATATATTCTTATCCTAATAGCATAGACTTGATTACAGTAGCTTTACATTAAGTCTTGAAATCAGATAGAGCAATTCTTCCAACTGTTGTTCTTTTTCAAGATTAGTTTGGCTATTTTAAGGTCTTTACATTTCCACGTAAATTTTAATATATATTTTAATCAACCAGTCTAATTTTTTTAAAGCCTGATGGAACTTTGATAGAGATTGCATTAACTATAAACTAGTTTAGGGAGAATAAGGACCTTAACCAAAATTTGAATTTCTCAATTTGTGAACATGCTGTCTCCCCTTTTATTTAGGTTTTTAAGTTTTGTAGTCTTCAATGCAGAAATCTTACACATCATTTTTAGATTTGTTCCTAGATATCTGTTTTTCGAGGCTGCTGAAATGTTAAAATTTAAGTTTCCAATCAGATCACTAGCATGCCTTTTGATTTTTGTAATCTCTTGCTAAATTTACTTAATATTATTTTTGATAGACTACATAGAGTTTTCAATGTAAACAGTCATGTCATTTGTAAAAAATGAATGTCTTAATTCTTGTTTCAATCTTTATGCCTTTTTCTTGACTGACTGTGTGGCTAGGATCTATAGAACAATGTTGAACGGAAATGGTGAGAAGAGATGTTCTTGCTTTATTGTTTTATCATTAAGTATGATGTTAAGTGTAGATGTTTTTGCAGATGCTCTTTATCAGACAGAAATTTACATCCCTATAGTTTTTGTATTGGGAGAGGGTGTTGAATATTGTCCAACATGTTTTCTGTAATCATTGAAATAGACGATCATATGGTTTTCTTCTTTTATTCTGTTCATGGGCGAATTTTCCTGATTGACTTTCTATTGTTAAACTAATTTTGGCTCCCTAGAATAAACTTTATTTAGGCATGACATATTATTATTATCCTTTTTTATACATTGCTGGTTTCAATTTGCTAACATTTTAAAGACCTTTATTTCTATGTTCATGGGAGGATATTGGTCTGTTACTTTCTTGTAATATCTTTTTCAGGTTTTGTATCACATATGGTATTTTTTAAGAGTCATCCATATATCATTTTGTCCCAAGCCTAAGAAAGGCAAAAATCAATTGGTTTGAGGTGTTTTTCATGGTCAATTTTTTGCTTCCTAACAGCCATAATGAAAAACGTTTTAAAAAGTCATGTCTCATTCTATAAAAATTTCATTCTCTGTATGTACAGAAAACTGAAAAAAACCCAGGGAAAGAACTGAGATGTGTGATGAGTTGCTAAGTCAAAGTTCTGTTTTTGCTAATTAGTTTCTCCC
>NW_024354499.1:7034930-7035652 GCF_902729225.1 Pteropus medius
TATAACACATCTTTAATTAAAATGCAAAAGTCAGAAGGAAATTTACAAATGTGCACTTTAATAGTAAAAAAATCACAAATTTCATATATAATCTGCTATTTAAACCATAAAGCTATACACACACATTTTTCCAAGTAAAAGTCTGAAAGGGTAATATCAAAATGAAAACAGCAATTAACTTTGGGAACAATAATTGTGTGGGAATGCTAAATGCCTTTTAGCAATGGCTTGAATTCTGTAGATGAGATTTTATTCCTGTATAATTTTTGTCAATAAAATAAACTTTAAAAAATTGAGTGAATCATGAATCTTCAGTGAAGTAGAAAAAACACATCAATCTATTAAATATATATATTGCTTCAAAACTATATGTGATAGTGCCCACATACTCAAATCCTATATACAATCATTTTTTTTCTGATTATCTTTTGGGCAACAATATGCAAAATATATATTTAGGATTGCCATTGAGTTATTTTTCAAACAGACTTAAGAAAAAATTAGTAAACTGAAAAATATCTTCAACTTTTTTGATTCAATTACCTTGCCTCAGATTTTCTAAATTATCTATTTCATCAAAAAATGAATATCATGTTCTGAATATTTAAAATACATATTTTTTTTCTAAGCTTACCAATGACAAAAACCATAACAAAAAGTAGTAGCTACCAAACAAGTAATGACTTAGTATACCAAACACATCATACACAGGATTAAAAGAA
>NW_024354499.1:7035889-7245074 GCF_902729225.1 Pteropus medius
TCTTGTACTTGTGTTGGTATAATACACGGGTAAAGGTTTCTGAAGGACAATTTGATACTCATTAGTTATCGAAGCCTTAAAACGCCTCAATCAGTTAATACTTAAATAATGTATTCCAGTTAAGATTTCCATTTTAAGTTACTTGTAAAGAGAGATAATTAAAACGAAGAGAACTAAGATGTTTTTATGGATCAGAAGACTCACCAAAGCCAAAGCAGCTACAATCAAGGTTTTCCTAACTCCTCTCTTAAACTGGAAAAGTAGCCAAAAGAAAGGGAAATATGTTAATCTTCTACTGCTCCGTGTGATTAATTCCTGCAAACACCACAGAATCCAGAGGAGCAGCCTTTCCTGATACCAGAAGGTAGAAGTTGGAGGGACTGGAGGCCACTAAGTCCTTTTTACATTTTTTCTTTTTTTTTTTTTGCAAATCCTTGCCTCTGTGACCAGGAATAAAGCAGAGGCACCAGCTCCCTGTACCCTCTGACCCCCAGCAAAGGAGCCAAGTATACTAAAATCTCATTTTAGTATGTTCCTACAAAGTTTACTCAAACTTCTTTAATTATTGATTTAAGATGGTCTAGGTGATATTCTTCTATGAAGGATTCTGCTTGATTAAAAGCTCTTATTTTCACCAGAATAAGAATGATTTCTTTGACTTCATCCCTGAAAAACAACAAAAAAGCATTTTCTCCCTTAAAAATGCAATACTGACAGCACAGCAAATTACCAGTTGTTAATCTGAAACAAAAAACTTTTTACCTTAAACCAGTATCTAATATAGCATCTAATATAGATGCTACTTTCTCCACATAATTATAAAGTTTGAATAGAGACTATTTAGTGGATGTATTCTGGCAAATTTTAAAGTGAATGACTGTAAAAAGCAGAAAAGCACTGAGCAAATCTATCATCAGAAAACTGAGTTGTGCTGTGCTGCTACCAGCTGTATGGGCTATTCTGGTGGGAACCTTGGTGTGAGTATTTACCCCATAGATAGCATCTAATGCTACAAATCTGGGGTTTTTATTTTACTTTTTTTGGAGAAGTGGTTTGTCAGAACACCCTGTCTTACGCCTCTAAACATCAAATACTGTAAATGAGACATGTAAAACAGATTCAGCTACTGCTGGGTAAACAGCAGGCTACAGATCTGTACTTGAAGTGTTGAGACTTTAAAAATAGCCAGGAAAATTAAACACATTATAAACACGCTTAATAGGAAGATATGATTTATAATTTTAATTCTAAGTTCCTGTGGGCTATCTAGTTTTCTGGAAGTGCTTATTTTGGGAGAGATTTACATTTAAAAATATGAACTAATATGCATGAGGTATGAGTATAAAATAGTTGATTCCAAAGTTTGCACATGAAAATATCTACTAATGTTATAGTAATAGTCTCAACGGATTCTTAAAGGTAGAATAAAAGTACAAATCTTTCTAAAAATTGCTGAGAACAGAATCCTTGAATTATGTTTATGGGGGTACAATTAAATATGCATTACCTGAATTCACTTCTAGATAATTTAAGTGCAGACTGCAATAAAAACTGGATGAAGTTTTCTAGTTGGGGAATAGATGTTCTCATGGTAGAATCTTCAAACCATTTTTCTGGTAAATATGCTGCTATCTGTTAATCAAAACACATGATTTTCAACAATGACAGGTATTATCTAAGGACTTTTGCTAACATGATCTTCATAATGATTATACATGATACATATTATTCTCCCATTTTATAGTTTATGGTTAAATAAATTTTAAGAATTTTCCCTCTGTCAAGGGTTAGACACTTAAATAATTATATTTTAATGCCAAGAGGTTAAAATAGGCTACTCTTTATGGATATTATTTAGTGGTATTTGTTTCTATACTCTGTATTACTAAGTCATTAAATCTGTAAAAACCATAATTTACAACTAAATGCCAGAAATTCCTAGACCAAAATACTTTTAGTTAAGACAACTGTAAAATATATACATTTAGTATTATTTCACTAAGATACTGGGTGACCTAGCATATGATCTACATATACAAATTAGAGTTAAGGAATCAAGTAGGTGATTTTAAGATACAGAGAATAAAAACAAAAGTAATTATGGCTCTGATTTTCTTCTAATTTCATACATTGCTTTAAATGTCCATGGCAGCATAGTCAATGTTATGTGCATTCAATTTAAAAAACAAAACAAAACAAAATTCTATCATCATTATGCTAAAGGGAAAGTTTTGGTAAAAATATAAAAATGTTAACAAAATAAAAAAATTTCATAGCAGAAGGAAGAATAAAAAGAAGAGAAAGGGGAGGAAGGACAAACCTGAGATCATACTCTTCAAAGAAATTCTTGGACAATTAAACAGGTTATGCTACAGTTAGTAAGATCAAGATCAGTACTTATATAAAGTAAAAGATGAGGGAAAATGCATCATATATTTATCACAAAATATGTTAAAGTTCTGGAATGCACTCTAAAATAAATGATTGGTCGGCATTGAAAACACAAATAAGGAAAAAGATTTATCCTACTCTTTAATCACCCTTTGCAATAATTCAGAAAAAATGCAGACGTACTGCCCAACTAAGGCAGAAAGTCCTACGAGTTTTATTATATAAGCTGTATCTCTTTTTTAAAGACAAACCAGCTCTTACTGGCTTGAAATTTAATGTTATTTGTATTTGGCTTTGTTTTGTATTAAGAGTCTCAATAAAATTCTTAGGAAACCATCTAGCTTTTCCATAAATGATCCTCGGACATAGAACCTCATCATCTGGGTCTAGTTTTGTAGCCACAAGCTGTGGAGAGAATGTCATATGTCCTCTATTTCTGCATAGTAGACTCTTATTGATAAAAGAGACTAAATGGAACCTGAAACACACAGCATGGATGATTTAAATTTTTGGTAGATAATGTAGTTTTAAACGACACGATATAAAAACTATAGTGAGAAAAATCATGGTTAGGATGTGCAACCTAAAGTTTTAGATACTGTTTTTTATTTAATTTACTATAAAATAAATATTTTCCCATATTCTTAAAAATTCTTCAAAAACATGACTTCTGTAGATAGATGATAATGTTTTTGGACATTTAGGTTGTTTTCAACTATCTTCTATTATAAATAATGCTGCAATAATAGTCCTTGTCGTTATCCCTCCTTCCTCCAGCACAGAGACTGTTTCCCAGAACCTCTGCACCACATGTTCCAGGTGGGCAGTGCCCTTGTTATGATGTGGGGCTGCTGTTTCTCTGTGCTTATGACAATACTGGGAATTAGAATGAAAATAATAATAGTAAAAAAATTTGCCAACAGGTAAAATAATATTCTTACTGTATTATTTGCATTTTTCTGATTTACTAGTTTTGTTAATCATTTCCACACGTTTAGAGGTTATTTTTGCATATTCTTTTTTGGGGAACTGCCTGTTGAATGACTGTCTTTTGGCCTTTTTTTAAATTTTATTTTTTAGGCGAGGCAACCTTTGGTTGACCTCACAGATTACAAGGACCTTGTCAGCTTACAATCTCTTATTTCTTTATTTTTTATGCCTACAGCACCTGGTCTTCCTAGGTGGTCTCCCATCCAAGTACTAACCAGGCCTGACCCGGCTTAGCTTCCGAGATCAGGCAGGACCAGGCTTGTTCAGGGTAGCATGGCCGTAGACTTCTTTTGGCTATTTTTAATTGGAATTTGTAAAGAACTTTTTTAATGAGGATATTAATCCTTATTATGTAGTATAACTTATTTCTCAGTTTTTCCACTCCCCTTTTTTAAACTTTTTATTACAGAAAATTTCAAACATGAATAACAGGAGAAAGAATAAGTATAGAGTTCAATGAACCCATATTCCAGTTTTAACAATGACTAAATAATCTTGATACCTTGGTTAATGTTTTTTGATCCACTGCAGTGTTATATTTTTATTAAATCTTATTTTTTTCATCATTTCTTCTTTTAAGCTCAGAAAGGACATTTATTTTCTTAGTACAATATTTTATAATTTCATTTTTAACACTTAATTCTTTATTTCACATGAAGTTTATACAAGTATTTAGTGAGAGGTAAGGATCTAACATTCTTTTTGTAAACAGTTAATCAGTATACTAATTTTTAAATACCTAAGGGTTGCTTCTTGGTTTCTAGTCTGTTAAACTAATTTGTTATTATGTGAGCATCACGATTTTAATTATTTTGCTATAAAACAGGTTTTAATATTCAATAACTGAATTTTAAAAAATGATAAATTAGAATCATTTCCTACAGAACTCACCTGGTTGCACTTTGTAACAACATCTGGCCCAGGTATGGCATTAAGAAGAGCTATGATAAGGTAACGATTTAGCAGCTTCCTTAGTCCTAGCTCTTGCAAGGTGTCATCTGGGAGGAGTCCATTCCAAAGAAGAATATTGTGGAACAGCTAAAAATAAAATAAAATGCAAAGTGACTATGTACCTTTTCTCCAAAGGACAACTGGAATAGTCTCCAACAAACATAAAAAGTTGGTCAAACTCTTAAACTTTTATTACAATTAGCACTGTTGGAACTGCTAATTTTAAAAACAAAATATTTCTAAATACCTGATACTTTCCAACCTCCATATATTTATTTGCTTATCCCATTTTCATTTTTTAGGACAACTACCCTAAATCCAACTCAAATAAATTTGCTGGAACCCTTCTAGATCAATAATCTTCCTCCTCAATGCATACTCTCCCAGAGCCTGGGGCCATCAGATGCAAGACCGTAGGACACCAGGATTCATAAACGACTACCATTAAAGCCAGTGCCACTGTTACCAATGTGTGTGACCTTGAGAAATCAATCAAATCTGAGAAAGTCATTGCTCTGATATATAAGATTAATAATAATCTGTAAGTTTGGAGATAACTTGGGTAAAATACTCAAAAAAATTCTAATAAAATTAATATGGGTTACCTTTTCCTCCTCTAAATCCAGGCCTTTCTATTTATTTTATAGTGTTTTCCACTTTTTTTTCTTGTATTATATTTATTACTCTAAGTGCTAAACTGCATGCAGTTATACTAACATGGAATGCTTTTTTATACTGTCATTGAGATGCTGCTCCTTCTTCCTGGAAAGCCTCTTCCTGACTCAACCACATGAGAAATATAAATTCACCTTATTGAAACAATTTTTGCTGAGGTCACCTATGACCTACTAACTGTCAAATCCAATAAACATTTTCAGTCTTTCTCCTAATTCTTTTCAGTGCCATTTAACATTTTGTCTTCATTCCTGGAAACCCCTTGCTTAGTTACGCTGATGCCACTCTCTTGTGATTATCCTAAGTGTCATTATTCATTCTAAGGCTTCTTTGAAAACTCTACTTTTTCTGCCCACTGCTTATGCCAGTGTTTCCTAAGGTTCTGGTCCTTAGTGACCTTCTCATGCTTCACCCAGTCTCCTCAGAGGTTGTCATTCATGGTCATAGCTCCAAATATTACCTACATGTGGTCGACTCCTAAATCTCCAGCTCAGATTTGTCCCCTGCAGTTCACACTAGTATATCCAACTGCCTCTTAGACCTCTATTTCTGTATTTGTCCCATAGGTATCTTCAATTCACTATGTCTAAACAGATCTTATCTTCCCTCCCAAATCTGTTTTTCCTGTATCTCTCCAATGCCCTCAAAGAATGTCATCGCAAGTAACCAGGCTGCTAAAGTCAAACTCTGCTAGCATTCTACATTCTTCACATATAGTTGATTAGTCATCAAGTTCTTTCAATGGTTCAGCCTAAATATCTTTTGAACCCACTTTTCTCCTATTATCCTTATTGCCACTGACTTAGCACTGACTTCATCCTTTATCTTTTAGACTGGGGTTAGCCAACTATGGCTTGTGGGTTAAATCTAATTTATTGTTTTTTTTTTTCCTTTTCTTTTCTTTTTTTTTGGTAGAGCTGGTGAACTAAGAATGGTTTTCATATTTTTAAAATGATTGAAAAAAATAGAAGAAAATCTTGTGACATACAAAAATTGTTAATATATTGAAATTTCAGTGTCTATAAGTGAAGTTTTATTGGAACACAGCCATATTCATTTGTTTCCCAAGTGTCTATGGCTGTTTTTGCACTATGGTGGCAGAGCTGAATAACTCAACAGGAACTATATGGCTTACAAAGCCTAAAATATTCACCTTCTGGTCCTTTACAGAAGTTTGCTGATCTCCACCTTATAGTACACTGGATTTAAAAGAAAAAGATATATTTTTATTTTTGCAGTTTTCTGCTTACCTTTAGACCTGACCAGAACTGTCTTTCTTGGAACTTCGATTGTGGTGATGTTTTGTTTTCTACAGCACTAATTTGAAATAAAAGAAAGGAAAAAATGCAAATGACTATTAATCTTTAGGAAACAGAGTTTAAGCTTTAATGGAATATAAATAGGGGTGATCCGTTATCTATCAAAATTACAAATGCATGCACACTTTGACCCAACAAACCCATTTCTGAGAATACCTTCTGTAGATACACTTGCACATATAGTCTATAAAATTATTCACAATATTGTTGGTTTACCACTTATATGCCCATCAATTACAGTACATCTATATAATGGCATATTATGCAGATTTAAAAAAAATGAGGAAAGTACATAAAAAGGTCTCAAAGATGTGCTAAGTAAAAAAGTGAGGTACAAAACAATGTACAGGTGTTTACAACATACTTCCTTTGCTATAGAAAGGAGGGGAAAATAAGATTACAACATATGTAACTATTCTAATTGCATAAAGAAATTCTAGAAAGGTTAAAAAAATTACTAAAAGTGATTATTATTGCATGAATGTATATGTTCAGAAGAGGAAGGGTAAAAACTGGGAGGTCAGGAGTGGGAGAGAGTAAGACTTTTCATTTTAAATATAAATAAAATAAAAAAAAAATACACTCCTACTTTTAAGCCATGTGAATATATTACTTATCTTCAATATCAAAATACAAACCTTAACAGGACAGAATTTTTACATGTACACATAGTCTTGATTCAAAGGAACCAGAAAACTTAGAAGTTCCTTTCTTTTTTCTCCATAAAGCTCTTCCATCCTATGAGTACTTGCTGGATAGCTTCAGTTCATGATCTAGTACTATAACTGATGCCTTCTTGGCAAATGTATAAATATGCATCAATTACTACTTCTTTCATAATTAAGGTAAATACAAAATTTGCAAATGCAGTTTCTGGTCTCTCAGGGATGTTCCAGGCCTTATACTGTGCTTTTTCTGTGCCAGGCATTGTCCTGAGCACTCTTCATCTTCAAAATGTCCTTTGAGATAGACATTAATCTAATGCCCTATTTTACATTTGAGGACACAGAAAAGCCCAAGGTCTCATGTCCAGGAATAGTGAACCTGGACTCCTGAATCTGTGCTTTTAATTACTCTGCTATGGCAACCTGTCATGTTCTTAGGAATAATATTTTTTAAAAAACCCTATGTCCAAGTGCCAAGTATCATACATGGCATATAGAGAAGGTGACCGAGAAATATTTGTTGAAATCTTAATTTGCATCTTAATGGGTATATAATGGGTACATTTTGAAAACAATATAGTTTCTTTTGTATTACAAACAAATTTGTATTACGGAGTTAGCTATTTCATACAATCCAGAAATTAATAGCACTTACCTCTTTGGATACAGAGGAATAAACACATCATCATCTATTGCCTTCTTCATTCTTGAAACAATGGATTTAAATAAATCCTATTTAAAAATTTAAAAATATCAGTGATAGTCATAGGTAGAAATATATTTACCCAAAGAAGTAATTTTAACAGTATAGTACAAATTTGTACACATTCACAGAATCAGATGTTAAAATAACTACCAATCAAGTACAAGAGAACTTCATCCATCCATATTGTTGCATATCACTGTAACTGGTGCATTTTCATTGCTGTACAGTATTCTGTTGCATGAATAATACTGATAGGACATTTAAGATGGTTTCCATTTGGGGGCTATTATAAATAAGTTGCTGTAAGTTCTTGTACATGTCTTCTAGTATGCATGTGCATACATTTCCAATGGCTATACACATAGGAATGGAAATGCTGGGATATAGTTCATGTCTATATGTTCAACTTTGTACAGAATGCCAAATTGTTTTCTGTAGTGGTATTCCATTTATATTCCTACTGGCTGTGTATGAGAAATCCTGTTTACCTACACCTTTATTAAAATGTGATATATTTTTTTAATGTTTGCAATTCTGGTGGAGTTTTAGTCATGTTTTATTATATTTTAATTTTTCTGTTGAGTACTGTGATGTTGAACATCCTCTCATATTCTTATTTGCTATTTGGACATGCCCTTTTAAAACTACCTAATTAAGCTGCTTGTCAATGTATCTGTTTATGTATTAGGTCTATTTTTTTCTTACTGATTTGTAGAAGCCTTTTATGTATTCTAGCTAGGAGTTCTTTATTGGTTTGTCAATGTCCTTTGACGTAGTAAAATCACTTAGCAAATTCATTTTATCGTTTGTATGTCAAAAATTGGAAACCAAAATATTCAATCACAGGAACATTTAAGAACATGAAGTTATATCCATTTATATTGCATGAAATATTATTTAGCTAAAGTTTATATAGACTGTAGTAACATACAAATTTAAAAATTTAATGAGATCATGTTAAGTAGAAGTATGTTACAAACACACATGTCCATTAGGATTATAGCTTTGAAATAAAAGGCTGGATGAAAATATCCTATAATGATATCATATCAATCCTTGAACTAGGATGAAAAAAATAACAGGAGTTAAAAAAGTTTTTTCTTGTATTACCAAAATTTCTATAAGATATTTTTATTCTTAAAAAGGAATCTAAATTTGAAAAATGATAATGCACACTGCGCACTAGAAAGTTACTTTTATATCAGTGACAGTGTTTGTAACACAAATTAAGCTGTCATATACCCTATATACTAACCAAATTACTTATATACAATTCAACTAAATATATTTTTTCATGAAAAGTTTATCTAACTGAAGTCCTATTTCTCTTTCTGCTAAAGTAACTGTAACATATTCTTCATGTATTTAATAAACATTAAAAACAAAAATTTGATTTTCTTTTATTCTATTTCTTAAACATTTTAAATTCTTTTAAAAGAATAAAGATCATTTTTCTAGGCAATATCCTCTCAAAGCAGTATCTGAGCTTGCGTAAATTATTAAGTTAGTGCTAGAAAAGATAATTATGCTTTGATTTTTTTGTTTAATTTAAATAATTTTGAATGCCAGCCTTGACAAATATTTTCATATTGTTTAAATTTTTGTTTCTTAAACATAGTTCTTTAAAATATGTTATATAAAGGGTATTATGGAATAAAATGACAGAAGTGGAATATGAATGGTAGATTAAGCATTGTTAAATTAACTGACAACTGTACTATGGTTATATAACAACTATCATTATTCTTAGCAAATACACAACTTACTCTCAAAGTGTTCCAGAGGAAAAAAAATGTGTGTGTGTGTGTGTGTGTGCGCGCGCGCACGTAGTGTATATAGTGGGAGAGCAAATAATAATGCAAAAGGGGAAAAATATTAATGATAGGTGAATCTGGGTAAAGGGCCTATGAGTATGCTATTTTTATTCATGAGACTTTTAGGTAAGTTTGACATTATTTCCAAATAAACTGTTTAAAACAAAAAGGAAACCTAAATTCATATATTTTAAAACTCAGTTCATTAACTTTTCCAATTAAAATACATTATTTGGTGAAAAAAAGTTCTACAAACAGTGAAGTTTTAACAACTACACACACACCCCCTCTGTCTATGTACTTTTAAAAAGCTTTGAAAAGGTATTTTTAAGTTCTAGCTACTTGTTTTTCGCTGCTCTTTATATCCATGGAGATAATCCCAGGTGGCTTGGGTGGACATTGAGGCCCTCAGGGAAGAATGAAGGCAGGTGCTCACCACAGAAAAAAACAAACACACAAAAAACCTTTGCTTTTGTATGTGTTTGTGTATAGGGGATATGTAAGATTTTATTTGTAAAAAAAGAAGTTGAAAACCACCAATCTATCTAAATACCCAACTGATGCCATTTTTACATTTCCACTAACTGGTCAACCAACCTATGCCTAAAAACATTAAATAATAGGAATCACTATTTCCTAAGGCCACCCATAACTCTGGGCAGCTTCTGACTATCAGATTTTAGTTAACAATGAGATATAAACTATCTCCTACACCTTCCACTCCACGGTCTTAGTTTACTTTTAAGATCCTACAGGAGTTTCTAATCTCCCTTCCATATGAAAATTCTTCAGATTTTAAGATTGATATCTCACTTTTCTGTATCTTCTCTTTCCCATGCCATCTTAGACACACTTCATTTAACACATTTATACCCAGAATTAAATGCAACATATCCAGGGAAGTCTCATCTGTGGGTGGAGCACATATAATGCTTTTACTCAAAACAGCACATTTCTAGTAGGATAAACTCTCAGCAGTCTTTCTGTTACTCAAATGACATTGTTGATTCATTGGGTTTACTGTCAATTATAATCCCTCTCTGTTTTACCTATGCTGTTTCAAAGCTGTGTCTCTCTCATCTTTTATTTATGCAGTTGAATTTTTGAACACAAAGGTAGGATCTATGTATATTCCTTTTATATTTTGAGTCAATTCATGTTCTCAGTATTTTGAAATCTTTTTGGATTCTCATTCTGCTATCCATAGGTCTATGACAGATCTCCTAGCTTTTTGTCATTGAGAAATTTTATTAGCATGAATTTTACATCTTCATCCAGTTCAAGCTGAGAAGATATCTAATATTAAAAGACTCTCCCTAAGTAGTTATATTCCAACTGGTTAGTATCCTTTAGGTAAACTCTACTAGTTTCTTTGTATCTAACTATACCATAGCTAAGCTTTATTTTCTCATTGTTATAGCAAGGCCATAATTCCACTAGATTTTTGCAAACAAAGGTAATGAGTTTTGTTTTGTTTTGTTTTGTTTTCCTTTTAGAAAGAATGAATCTGCACTAATGCATTTAATGCTTATTCATTTCTGCACAAACCTCAATGGCTGGCTGGGCCATAAGAATACAAATTAGACCACTAAACAGAGAGAAATAAGCTGATAAGAATGACAATAATACCTGGGTCTTATTACATGTATGTGTATATGTGTATCCTTTAATGATGATTACTGTTCTTGTTAGAATATTAAAAAATATCAAGGTCTATTCTTATATCGTACTATTACAAAGAGGAAAAAATGATCAATCCTAGTTTCCATAAATCAGAACTAAATATATTTTCCCCCAAATAGTGTTCTTGCATATCTTCTGAAAACAAAGATTCATAATAAAATTATATTGATTTATAAATAAAGAAATTCATAACTCTGGAAATTATTACCTTTTTACCTTTGCTAACTTCATTCTCAAAAGTGGACTGTTCTTCAAGAATTGTTCTGCAGTGCGTTATTAAACTTGTTGTCTGTGAGGTCGACAAGGGGTCCCAGATGAATTCTACAAAGTCTGAAACAAAAATTTCAGTGGTTTGTAATTTATTTTACTACATTGCTTTGTTACATCTATATAAGTAAGGCTTTTAGCAAAGACTACTTCCATTTTTATGTGGTTTAAAATCCATACCAATTATTACCATTATGTATTTGCATACATCCTTAATTTCCTTGTCCTTTTTGGGCTTGTTTGAACTTGTCTGGCTAAACCACAACCCTAGGTACATCCACTTTGTCACTGAGTCTATGTTTGCAACCAGGCAGCTAAAATGTGGCTGGAAAAAAATACACTTTAAATTTAGCACCATGAAACTCTAATGAGCCCTTAATGCTGCCTAGCAATCATATTCTGTTTCCCTGGCCCATTCCTTCTTCTCACCTAGATGATTATTTCCTATCTTCTCCTTCCTCTTTGTTTATGGAGTTAAGAAGAGTAAAGTCCAAAAGTTAATGAACTTTACTCTTCTAGATGACTGTTTACCTTGTCGTCTTCTCCCTTGCTCTCAGATGATTACTTCCTAATTTGATGAGAAAATAGAAGTAAGCAGAAGAGAAGCTCCACAAGCTCTATCACAGTATCCACACACCAACCTACATCTCTGTCCACATGACCTAACTCAGCGGTCCCCAATCTTTTTGGCATTAGGGACCAGTACTCCTATGGGAACATAATGCCTGATGACCTGGAGCTGAGGCAGTGATGCTAGTGCTGGGGAGCCGCTGCAAGGACAGATGAAGCTTCACTTGCTCGCCCGCCACTCACCTCCTGCTGTGAAGCCTGGTTCCTAACAGACCACAGACCAGTACCAGTCTACCAGTCTGAGGCCCAGGGGTTGCTCTAACTTATCTCCCATTCCTATGGATGAAGCCAACTCTTTGTGTATACAAAAGATTCCAACATCTTTGGCTTACTTGAAGATCCTGCTCTGGAACTGTGTTATCACTCTGGTATTGCCATCACTTCTATTAGATCTTTCCCATAAGCCCACAATTATTTCTCTTGGATTAAAAATAATTGCTCTCTTGATCCTACTTTCCCCTCCAGTACTGCACGCTTTCTTTCATTTTACAACAAAATTCTTCAAAAAACTATCTATCTGAACTTCCTATTTCTAATTTCTCTTCTCTCATTAACTCTTGATTTCACATCAGTTAGGCCTTATCTCCAAATCTCCAACCGTTCTAACTAAACTAACTACTCATCATTTCACAGATGAACTTTACACTGTAAAATCTAATAGCTGGTTCCAGTCTTCATCTAATTTATCAGCAACAATTACAACAGTTGACCTTCCTCCTAGAAATACTTTCTTGACTTGGCCTCCAGGATACCAATCCTGGTTTCCCACCTACCTCTCTGGTCTCCTCTGCTGGCTGCTTGTCATCTCTGACTTTCTAAATGCTGCAGTGCCTTAGAACTCAGGTCACTTTCTCTTTATTTTCCTATCTGTATCTATACTCTTAATATTTAAAGTCAGTTTTGTGGCTTTAAATGCCATCTATGTTTTGATAAGTTCCAAACTTATATCTTCTATCTGGACCACTCCTTTGGATTCATATACTCAACAGCCTCGTTGAAATCTCCACCTGGATGACAGGCATCTCAAGCTCAACACATGTCAAACTGAGCTCCTGATACACTTCCTACCCTCAACTTGCTCTTCTCAATCTTTTCTGCTTCAGGAAATGGCAACAAAGCCAGCTGCTCAGGCCCACAACCATGGAGTCATTCTTGATTTCTATCTTTCTCTCTAGTTCCACATCCAATGCATTAGCAAATTGTCAGTGCTACCTTTAAAATATATACAGAATTCAACCACTTTTTGGTACCTCCACTTTTAACTCCCTAGCCCAGGCCATTATCTTCTGCTGCTTGGGTTACTGCAAAGCTTCCTAACCAATCTGTTTACAGTTCATTCTCAACACAGTAACCAGAGTAATTCTATTAAATGTTAAGGTAGATCACATCACTTCTCTGCACTTCTCTGCTTAAAATCTTCCAAATGTTTCTCGCTTTCACTTACATTAAAAAATAAAGTCTTTACACGTGATAATAAGGCCCTATCTGATGCTGCTCCTGCCATTCTTGCTAACCTCTTCTTACTTTCTATAGCTACACTGGCCTAAGTGCTGTTTGCTAAGCAAACCAGGCTGGCTCCTGCCTCAGTGCCTTTGCACTTGCTGTTTCTGCTGCCTTGGATGCTGTTCCCTCAGATATTCATATTGCCCACTTCTTTACTTCCTTTTGGAATCTGCTCAATTATGACCTCAGGAAGGCCAACATATTTTAAATTGCATTCCTCTTTGATAATTTTTATCCCTTTCCCTTATTTCATTTTTCTTCTTAGCCTTGTAACTAACATGCTCTAGATTTTATCTTGTTTCTAATCTGTCTTCTTCACAGAAAGTAAGTTCCACAAGGGCAGGGATTATTATTTTGTTCATTGCTGGATATGCTGAAACAATAACAGTGCCTGATAAAGGGTAGACCCTTGTAAAATACGAGTTAAATAATATAAAAAATTACACAGCTTAAAAACAAACAAACAAACAAACAAAATAAGCCAAAAACAAAAACAGCTATTTCTCAAACATCTAGAATGTTAGGCTTCTAATAACCTTAGAAATGTTCAGTCCACTGATACTGAGAACCTGCTATGTGCTTCACATTAAATATAGGAGACAGAGCAATAAATAAGACTAAGTAGTTGCCTTTGAACAATTTGTCTAACAGCAAATACAAATGCTTAGATAAACCATAGAATTCAGTGTGTAGATGCCACCATAAGTATAAGTCCAGAGTGCTATAGGAACCCAGAGAGGTATGCCTAAACCAGTTCCTAGAATACTGTCCACATTGAGTCCTGAAAGATGAAGAGGAGCTAGTTAGCCAAATGAAAGAGGTGGGGCTGGGAGGTCTGTCAAATGGAATGGAGCACTGAAAGTGCAAATGCCTAAGAGAGTACAGCTGAAGTACAGTAGAGGTGGGGATGAGGGGAAGGCGTGGGGCTTGGCAAGAGAAGGGGCTGGAGAATTACTAAACAGAGATGGGATTCTGAAAGGCCTAGAAAGCTATGTTGATGAGTTTAGACTATCTGTCAGGCAGTTAAGAATAATTAAAGTGTTATAAGTGAGGTAAGACAGAATCAGACTCATATTTGAGACAGATCACTATGGTTATAGTATAGAAAGTAGGTTGGAAAAAGGAAAAAAGAGTAGACTTGGCAATTGCTTATAAAAAGAGGTAACAAAGAAGAGAAAGTGGATAACTTGAAGATTCTGGTTTGAATCTGTGGATGTCATTTTCTAGATAAGGAACATAGGAGCAAGTCTGCAGCAAAGATGAGAAGTATAATTTTGCACGTGGAGTCTGAGTTGCCTGTTGGACACCCAAGTGGATGTGCTCAGCATATGACAGCCATGAACTACGTAAGACTACTGAGCATTTAAAACGTGGCTAGTATAACTGAGGAACTGAATTTTAATTTTACTTAGTTCAAATTTATATTTTAATAGCTACATATAATTAGTGGTTACCATACAGATATGGATGGCACTAAAGGACAGTGTGAAATTATCCAGGGATATGAAGAGAGTCCAGCATAAGACTTAAGAATATACAGTGTTAATTTCTCATGTTACTTACTTTATGAGGGACCGTTTAATTGTTAGTGAAGTATCTGGAGTTTTTAGAAGAGTACTCAAATGAGGCACACACATTCTATGTTATCATTAATACAGCTAGTAGTTAAAAGTAGTAACATTCTAATACACCTCATCACGCACAGCAAATTACACTGAGAAAAATCTTTAACGTTTAGTAAAGCTGGCTGAGGAGCAATATAAAGCTGTCTGCTTCATCTTTTAAGAGTTATGTAGATTTTGCTGCCAGAATCCATTGTCAGTGACAAGAGATCCTTACTAAGTACAATTTCCGGTAAAACAAAGGTCTTTAGACTTAAGTATAGCATCAATGCTAAGTGCTTAAGACTGCCAATGGCCGATGTGAGGGAATAGTAGTAATGTTTTTTTTTTTAAGTAAAGAAGGAAAAAAGAGAAGAAACATAAGGGGACAAGTTAAGAAGAAATACCTGTAGTTGAGATGGAAGTGTTCCACTAATAAACGGCCTAGGAGTTATAAAAGCAACACACGTCACAAATGCTAAAGGCTAGAGATTATCAAAACTTGGTAGCAAATCACTTGCAGGAACAAGCATTTTTTAAAATTTGTTGATTTTTACTGCATATAACAGTTCCTTCTATTCAAAAACTTCTGAGAAAAAAATTGTGACTATAACAGAAATTAATAATCTTATACTCTTTCCCAAAACAATTTAATTTTATTAAGGTTATAAAGCAATACCTATAAGTCGAGGAATAATTGTTTTGTTGATGACAGCAGACAAGATTTTCTTATCAGAATGATTTTCCTTCTTTGAATCTTCCATACTACTATCTATAAATTCTTCTATAGATGTGAACCATGGCATCTGTTTTAAACCTATGGAATCAAACTTATAAATAAAATTATCAAAGTTATAAATAAATTCTCGAATATTAGTTTATTTTTATTTTTAAAATTATTTTTATTTATTTTTTAATGCCTACAGCACCTGGTCTTCCTAGGTGGTCTCCCATCCAAGTACTAACCAGGCACCCTGCTTAGCTTCCAAGATCAGACGGGATCGGGCGTGTTCAGGGTGGCACGGCCATATACCATTAGTTTATTTTTAAATGGTTAATTTGTTCAGTAATCACCAGAGCTTTCTAAGGATCAGAAAATAAGTCCATATTTTAACTTCATGTATACAGCACTAGACTACCAAGGCCAGGCAGGATGACACACATAAGACAGGATGTCTAAGCAATATGTATACATTTCAAACATTAATTCTTATGACAAATACTCTAAAAATAACCACAGTGTGTTCAAAGCCTACCACATCGCAAATGCTATTAGGAGCAAAATATGTATTTGTTAGACTAGCACTTAAAATAACCATGGAATTTATTTATAAAAATTCATTTACCTCAAGCAAAATTCCCTTCTGGCTTCCTCAATTCTCACAGGTACAAATGTGTATTTTGCACGTGGTTTAGCTTACTAGGCAAACAGCAGATAGCCAAATATTATTTGTTGATTAAACACATCTCTGCTAGGCATAACAAGAGTACTCTATTCAGCTTGAATGGTTAACAGCTAGGCTGCTGGCCCACCAAACTGCCTACCATTTTCTTAGGGATATGCTTGGTGTCTGTATTATGAAGACTATACAACCTTGAACCTAACACAGAACAGGCATGCATGACTAGGGCAGAGAAAGATAAACGAATATGGCTTTATCCTTCATTTTGTTAAATCTTTACCTTCAGCTCTCCTCTCTTCCTAGAATTTCATTTTCTCATTTCCGTTTGCTTATTAGGCATATCCACACGGACGTCCCGCTATCACTTCATTATCTGGAAAGTGAAACTTTCTTCAAAACTTTTCCCTCTCTGAAAAGTCCCCATTTCCATTAATGGAACTACTATTGTTTTAATAACCCAGAAACCAAATCATGGGGTCATATTTGGATGTGGCAAGTTAGGGTTATTCTCAGCATTTTACTGATTCTTATTTCATAACACCTCCTGTAATCAACTCTTTTTCTCTTCCCTTTGTCACTATAACCCTATGTAAGGAATTCATAACCTTGAACTTGGGCTACAGCAAATTCCTTCATCTCTCTCTCTCTCTCTCAATCTCCCTATCTATCTATCTATCTATCTCTACCTCTCATCTTCCTTCTCTCCAAGTTAGCCTACTGCTAGGACTTCATAAAACATTACTTTCATCATGTCACTCCTCTCATTATTCACCAAAGCAAGCTCATATCTCTTAAGATCTGAACATCCTATTTAAATCCTATATGCCCTCAAATCTCCATTTTAAATTCCTCCTCAATTAGGCTTTCCTAACCAACTAGTCCCAATATGTCATCTCCAGCTTCAGAACTCTTGGTAGCTAATGCCCTCAGAATATAAAATTCTTAAGATCTAATACCACCTTTACTTTTTTGAGTGATCTTAAATTTATCACAGAGGCAGCTAAAAAAAGGTGTTTCCTTTACTGGTGTCTAGTGCCACTCAGCCTCAAAAATAAAGTGAGGACCAAAAAAGATGGGTGTAGACTATTATTCCAAAGCACTAATTATCAACTCCAACTCTAAAAGTGAAGTATTTTATAATCTACTAACAATGGAATTTAAGTAAATAATGTGATCAGAATTAGTTTTTTCATGTGTTAAACTTAAATACCTTAAGAGGATTCCAATCAATCAACTGAACTCGGATTAGGGGATTTAAAAGTTTCGGTATGCATAAACCAATGAAAGCTTCATAATAAGAATCAGGAAACTTCTCTCGCCATTGTTGAAATTTCAACAAAATATTCTGGATATTACAAAAATCATCATGCACATCTTCAAAAATCTTCTTGTGATCTTGTAAAATGTCACCTGTGAACAAATGGGTCTTTGTATATTATGCGTTTTAATATTGTGAACTTTGCTTACTATAAACATGGTCATGTATGACCGTGTAATCAATTGAGCTGAACTTTTCCTTTGATTTCATAATATTAACATATAAATTTACATATATTACATATTAACATATAAATTAGTTTTATTAAAAATCACTTTAGTAATAAAAGCAATAATGATCGACACTAATAAAATTTAGCATTTGCTGAGTCCCTGCTATATGTGAAAACATTACAAATACATTATTATTTCATTTCATCATAATGATCTTCTTTATAAGGTAGGTGTTGTTAGCCTATTTACAAACAAAAACTAATATCAGATTTAGAGATTTAGGGAGATTGAGGAATCTGCACAAGATCACACAATATAGAGCCCTCATCAAACCCATCCAACTGTAAAACCCACGACTCTTACAACTACACATATTTTACTATTTCATAATACTAAAATGACTTGACTATATTCAATTATTTTAAATTAAAAATTATAATATAGAAAGTATGTAGTGGAGAAATAAAACCAAAAATGTTCATGGTTCCTTTATAATAGGAGATGAGAAAGGCTGAGGGAAAAAACTATAGATGCAGTAGTATTCAATGCTCTTCCATTTTATCCCATATTTTCAAAGGTGGGAAAAGTCTTAAAGGAGATAAAAATGTATTTCCTTTTTCCTGAATTTTCCCAACTACTTTATATAGTTTATGTATTTTAGGGCAATCACTGCAAAGCATTTCCCACCATTTCAATACTTTAAATCAAGACACATTAGAAACGTGGTGACTGACCTTGGCTTTTTTGGAAGTCAGTCATGTCTGCTGAAGATAGTTCATCATCACTAGATGTCCCTTCCTGATGATCACAATTTCCAGAAAGTGTTCTTGCTTGTCTTCTTCGTGCCCTGTATTTTAAAATAAACCAAAAATCAATTAAAAACAAATAGCTCTTGCTGAAAGTAAATGCTTTAAAACTAAAAGTAGAAGTCATAATTTATTTAAAATGCCCAGAAATACAGCATTGTATTAGCACACAATTTTATGTTAATATTTTTGACATTTTAGCTTCATTAATTTAAATTTCTTATGAGACATTCCCGTAGGCTACCCAGATTTTGAAGATTAGGTTAACAATATAATTAGGACTGGCTTCTACCTAGCAGCAATTCCCAGACTGATAAATGTCATTCTACCCATTACTTTTGATTCATCCAAGTACACCAATGTGTTTTTAAACCCTGAGATTAAGGATTTAAATTTAGTTAAGACTGCTTAACTAAATACTGGTTTTACATCATTCTCACATACTAATTTGTTAGGTTATGGTTAATTATACCATATGGTTAATTGTATTATAGTAGTACAAAATACTTGCTCAATGATGCTTTAAGTCTTCACTTTATATAGCTACCTTCGAGATTCAATCTCTTCTAAAATCCATTGAGTTTTTTCATCTATGGCCAAGTCTCCATTTGTTGATGTCTCAGCTTTGCCTGTTCTCAAAAGAAATAAAGTGAAACACTTTGAAAATGAGTTATATCTTAGGTATGTATGTACATATGTATATATAAATATATATAATATGCTTAAATTCCATATTTCATCATGCAATGTTAATTCTGTATCACAATGCTAACAGGCATTGAGTTTGCAAGTGTAAGAAAATGTGCCTTGGCTGGGGAATATAGTTCAGCAGCTTCAGAACACTAACAAAATTCTACCATTGTTTCTTTTCTTCATATTCTTTTTTTAGCAGTTTTCACCAGTTTTTTCTGTCCCTGTATCCAAATGCTAGACATATTTGCATCATCCATGTTATTTCTGTTATTTCCTATTTTAGCATGTACTGTAATGCATGACCAACTAAATGTCATGTGTTTCTAAGTCATTTTGCTTTTGCTATTATCGACTACTTGTGATGGTCTCATCACTTTCACTGTTCCCTAACAGCACTTTAATCAAAATAAGACATCTCTTAAAATACAAAAGCAGCATGAGAACTAAAAGATAGCATACAAATCTTATATAATGAGATCTTACAGATGATTCTATATTGAAATCAACCAGAATTTCTTTAACCTTCATAACCAATCTGTGGAAGGGCCATGGAAACTTTATAAAGTCTATAGATTTATATCAACTCTTCTCAAAACAGTCATTAAATGGCCATATAAATATTTTGTCTCAAATACTAAGAAATTAAGAATTATAATATTTATTTTTTGGTTGTAGACCTAAGACATTTTCAAACCCTAGCTCTAAAGGTTTTGGGAAGGAGATGGATGAAAGGTTAGAGGAAAAATACACAAAAGGCATTTTTTATACAGAAATAAAGATATTTTATTCTCTAGTTGATAATTTAGCTTAATGAATATTAAATCACATTGAACATGAAAAATACTAACGTGATAACTGTTGTAAATACGTTGATTGATGTTTTAATTCATCTTGCCTGCGTTTCATAAGGATCATGGCTTGTTTTAAAAGGAGTGCATGCATGGATGATTCTATTTCTTGGATGTTGATAATCTGAAATACATATATAACATTTTGTGGATCATCAATAACGAATAATAAAATGTAATATTTATGTATTAGCATATGAATATGCTCAATTCTCACATAAAGAAACATTTTCATTATTTATAGCATGCCAATTAAAAAAACACTGTGAGGAACAGACCTAGCTGTAAATACTTTTAATATTAATAAAATTAGAATACCAACACTGTACTAGAACAGCTATAAATATAAATAATAAAACCAAATGGACTAGAGTCAGGAACACAGATAAGAGTGGATGTATAAGGGTTCTTTGAGACAGAAGAGGAAGAGGAAATGATGGGTGCAGCCAGTCTTAATGGGCTGAGGGGGCAAACTGCAGAGGGGCACTTGAGGAAACTGGTAAAATTATAAAAAGTGGAGAACAGAAGAGACCTAACTTGACAGGTAAGAAAGTTGCAAAATGGAAATGAGTGATCAACTGAAACTGGCATTGTTACATTTCTTGGGTAATTTCTCCAACTCCAATGATATATCCATAGCTGCTGCTATGGATACATCATTGTGTAGGCTGACAAGACTTTAACAGTGCAATTCTTCAAGGATGAAAGAAGAAAGTTACATTGTAGTAAATGCTTCAGAAAGTAACTACCTAGTAGCATTAAAAGACAACTTAAAACAATAGTAAATAAAAACTAATACAGAAAGTAGAATACATTTTTAAAATGATTAAAAATGGTTTAAAAAGGACAACTTAAGACCTCAATGTAACGACTTAGCATGCATAAAACAAAAACAGAAACCATAGGAGAAGAATGATTCATACATCTGATTGAGACAAACATTTCAAAACATGTGGATGTCAAAAAACCGCTGCTAACAAAACCAAAAGACAAAACAAACTGGAAAGTTTACCTACATCAAGTAGGGTAAAGCATTAAAAATTTTAAGCAATAAAGAATTGTTCATAATATATGGCAAAAAAAAAAAAAAAAAGAAGAACCCCTACTGTGAACAATAACAACAAAAAGCCATGGTAAAGAAGACAATTTATAAGAAAAATTACATGTGTTAATAAAACAGGTTTGAGATCAAAATAAATATATAAAACAAAAACCATTTTTTAATGTACTAAACTAAAAATAAAATATTCAATCTTTCTGGAATAGTTTAGCAATGTTTCATAAGACTTAAAAACATTTAGACCTTTTGGCTTAATAATTTATTTTCTAGAAATTTTTCTTAAACAGATAAAATTTTAACACAAAAATTTATATGCTAATGCCTTAACTATCAACATTAGGGGAATACTTAATATCACAGGATATTAAAATGTGTAGGAAAAACACTAGAGGAAAAGTAGTTGTGGGATTTAGTTTTTTTTGTAAATTACATGATAAGGGAATTTCTCCATAAAAAGAAAATGATATGAATATTTACAGCCATGTACCTTTTCATTAAGACAGTCAATTAAATTTTCCACATAAATTTTCATGCTTTTATAGAATTTAAAATTTAGAGTTTGATTTGATGAATTCTCTAGGTTGTGGATTGTACTCTTCGAGCTCTTGACATCTTGTACATATTTTTCATATTCCCTCAGGTGTGAGCGGTGAGTATCCTGCAGTAATGTTAATCTGTATAAAGAAATATAAATAAAAATTGATTTTCAAACTTTCATTTCTACTGTAGTAAGTACTACTCGATGAGATTTTTTCAAAGCTACCTTACATAGACCACCAAGGAAACTGACAATCCCATAAACCTGGGTTTTGATGAGGAAAGGAGAGCATCACAATGAAAGAGGTCTCAAAGGGAAAGGTAGGAAAGGACACTTAGAGGATTTTTGGTGCTCAAGCTAATTATAGGGTGGTTTTAGCCCTTTCCAACCTTTCCTTTTTGCATAAATTCCGAGTAATATGCAATACTAGATGCAATAGCTATAATTCTAGTTCTTTTCTTTCAACTAAAGGAGGAACATCAAAAGGACAGTAAACCATAGTAAAGTTATTACAAAAATAATCTTGAATCAAGGCAATCTCATCATTTAACATCACTACTGAAAAAGAATCATATAAAGGTCCAGATAGTAAACATTTTAGCCTTTGGAGGCTAGATGCCTGCTGTTGCAACTATTTAATTCTGTGTTGTAGCACGAAAGGAGCCATAGACAATCCATAACTGCACAAGCATGGCTGCATTCCAAAAACTTTAATTACAAAAACAGGCAGTGGGTTGGAAGTCTGCCGAGCCCCTAGAATACAGAGATAACCTAATATTTAAAAACCGATACAAATAAAGATTTTCATATATTTATTTCACTATAAAATGCTACAAAATGTCATTTTCTACATCAAACCATTTAACCGAATGACTATGACCAAGACATTTTGGCTGCAATATGATAAAGGCATAAAGCTATTTTAAAGCTGAATTATACAAAAGAAACAGGGAAAGAAAATTCTGAACCTATTCTCAGGTATTAGAAAAAACAGGCAATGAAAATGTTCTTTAAAAATACTTGCTTTCATAGGAGAAACAAACTCTCTCCGTGTATCAAATGTTATAAGAACTAGACTTTTACCATCATACTTATTCTTTCATATATCTAAAGATGCACACTAGATCCTGAGCAGTAAAACAGAAAATATATTTAAAACAAAACAGTGTATCACCAGGATTGCCTTATTTTTAGCAAAAATACCATTTATATTGAGATTAATACTATTTAAAAGATAATAGCAGTAGATTAAAGGTTAGCTGTACGTCAGAAAGGTAATCTGTATCAAGAGCCATAAACTTATGCTTAACTTTTGCCAAGATCAACTTTCCATGGAAATTTATTTTAAGAAATAATAGAACAAATAAAATGACCTACAAGAACAAAATGTCCATTATCTGTAGCATCATCTATAATAGAGAAAATTTAGAAATCAAAATGGCCAACAGAGAAATCCTTAATTATGATATATTAACTATATGAATATTACTATTATGCTTATTTTTTGTCATAGTTAAGAACACTCAACAAAATTTATAATTTTTACAATTTTAAATATAGTACAGTACTATTAACTATATGTATATTATTACGTAACAGATCTCTAGAACTTTTTCATCTGGTGGAACTGAAACTCTATACCTACTAATCAATAACTGTTAATTGCTGTAATGCTCTTTTCCTTTCTCTCTCATTCCCCTATCCCTGGCAGCCACTATTTTACTTTGTTTCCAAGCACTTGACTACCTTAGATACCTTATATAAGTATAATCATGTAGTATTTAACTCTTTTTAACTTGACTTACTTCACTTAGTCCTCAAGGTCCATCCATGTTATAGCATAAAACAAAATTTCCTTTTTTTAAGGCTGATAAAATTCCACTGTATGTAAATATCACATTTTCTTTATCCATGCAACTGTTGAACATTTAGGTTACTTCCATCTCTAAGCTACTACAACTAACAGCTATAATAAACAGGTGTGCAAACATTTCTTCAATTATTTTCGATTCTTTTGGCTGTATGTCCAAAAGTGGGATTGCTGGATTATACAGTAATTCTATTTTTAATTTTGAGAACTCTCCAGACTGTTTTCCATAGCAGCTGTACCATTTTACATTACCACCAAGTGTATAATGAGTTCCCTTTTCTCTACAATTATTATTTTTTTTTCACAGCAGTCATCCTAACAGATATGAGGTGATATCTCACTGCAGTTTTATAATCATTTTCCTAATGATTAGCGACGCTGAGCATCTGTTCATGTTTCTTGGCCAATTGTAGGTCTTCTTTGAAAATTATCCATTCAAATCCTTTGCCCATTTTTCCATTGGATTGTTTTGTTGTTGAGTTGTATGATTTTTTAAACATATTTTGTATGTTAACACTTATCAGATAAATGGTTTACAAATATTTTCTACCAATTCAGAGGTTGCCTTTTTATTCTGTTGATTGCTTCCTTCGAGGGGCAGAAGCTTTTTAGTTTATAGTCCCACTTGCTTGTTTTTGCATTTGTGTGTGCGTGTGTTTTTTTTTTCAATTATTTTGGGTTATTTAAACCAAAACAGGGTTGGGTTCCTTGAGATCTCATATAAATTATAAGATTTTTTTTTTATTTCTCTAAAAATAATGCCATGGAGATTTTGATAGGGAATGCATTACATCTATAGACTGTTTGGATAATGTAAACATTTCAACAATATTAAGTTTTCTAATCCATGAATACGAGATATTTATCTTCAATTTCTTTCAGCAATGTTTTATAGTTTTCAGTATACAAATCTTTCGACTCCTTAGTTTATTCCTGCTTCATTCTTTTTGATGCTAATGTAAATGAGAGTGTTTTCTTAATATACTTTTTGGATTTTCCATTATTACAGCATAGAAACAACTGACTAGTGTGTTGATTTTGTATCCTGAAATCTTGCTGGCTTTTATTAGCTCTAGTAATTACCTCTTTCTTGTTTGTAGTGTGTATGTGTAGTCTTCAGGGTTTCCTACATATAAGACCATATCATCTGTGAACAGAAATAATTTTATTCTTTCCTTTCCTATTTGGATGCTTTTTATTTCCTTTTCTTGCCTGAATTATATGGCTAAGACTTTCAATACTTCATTGAACAAAAGTGGCAAGAATAGGCATCCTTGCCTTGTTCCTGATGTTACAGGGAAAGCTTTTACTTTTTCACTATTGAATATATCATGTTAGCTGTGAGCTTCTCATATATAACCTTTATTATGTTTAGGTAATTTCCTTCTACTCCTAGCTGGTTGAGTGTTATCATGAAAGAGTGTTCAGTTTTGTCAAATGCTTTTTCTGTAATAATTGAGATGGTCATGTGGTTTTTGTCCTTCATAATACTGATATAGTATATCACACTGTGTTTCATATGAAACATCGCTGTATTCCAGGAATCAATCCCACTTAGTCATGATATATAATTCTTTTAATGTGTTGTTGAATTAGGTTTGCTAATATTTTGACTATATCATCCTATTCTCTTCTGGCCTATAATACTGGTGAGATATCTGCTGGTAATCTTACAGGGTACCTTGTACATAAGAGGTGCTTTTGTCTGAAGGCTTTCAAAAGTGTTTGCCTTTAGAAAGTTTGATTATAATGTGTCTCATATAAGCCTCTTCGGGTTTATCCTCATTTGAGTCTTTTGAGCTTCATTAAATTGGATGTTCAATTCTTTCCTCAGATTGTTAAATTTTTGGCCATTATATCTTTGCACAAGTTCTCTGATCCATTCTGCCTCTCTTCTCCTTGGACTCCCATAATGTATACGTTGTTCTACTTGATGGTGTCCCATAAGCCCCTTAGGCTTTCTTCATTTCTCTTCATTCTTTTTTATGTTTCTCTGACTAGATAATTTCAAATGACTAGCTAGTATTTGAGGTCACTGCTTCTTTCTTTTGCTTGATCAAGTCTGCTGTTGGTCCCTCTAGTGAATTTTTCAGTTCAGTTATCATATTCTTCAACTCCAGAATCTCAGGTTCTTTTTAATAGTTTCTATTTATATTTGTTGATATCCTAACTTTGTTCATGTACTGTTTCTCTGATTTCATTTATTTGTCTGTGTTTTCTTGTAGCACACTGAGCTTCTTTAAGAGGATGATTCTGAATTCTTTGTCAGGTAATTCATAGATCTCTGTTTCTTTAGAATTTGTTCTGGAGATTTATTTGTTCCTTTGATTAGACCATGTTCCCGTGTTTCTTCATGTGTTTGGTTATTTTTTTGTTGTGTTTTGTGTATTTAAAAAATGCACTTAAAGGAAATTGCTTTGTACATGGGAGGAACTTCACCAATCAGCCTGGCTAGAGATTCTTAGGAGGTGGGGGAATGGGTGTCTTTTCAAACTTTTTATGGGAGAATGCATCTTTTCTGAGCTTTCACATGAAATTTCCCAACTAGAGAGTTTTGGTTTTCTTTTCTGGAGAGTCTATAGTATTTTGTTCCCTCTGGTGTCCATCTATAATACTGCACACTTTTTGGCTCTGCAACAAGCCACTGAGCTCTCTTTTGTTCTCCGTGGTCCCAAGTTCCTCATTGGTGCTCTGAGATAGATGAAGCAGAAATGAGTCCCTTGGGCAGTTCCCCCAAAAGCAAAAATGCTGGATGTATGTTCCACTCTTCTTTTCTTCTAATAGAGAAGCCATAAGTAGGGCTTTTTCTATCATAAGCAGTGCTGGCTTGTGGGAGGGGCTGATGCAGTTGAAATGAAATAGCTTTTCTTACCCATTACAATGTGGCTCTTTTTATCTTTGAGCTTGCCAGTGGTACTGTGACTTCCCAATTCATTTCTGGAGTTCTCAATAAAGGCTTTTTAAAACAGATGTTATCGTTAAGTTGGTATCTCTGTGGGGGAATGAGCTTCGTGTTTTGGCATCTTGCTGCCATCGTTTGCAACATATTTTTTTAAAATTAAAGGCTAAGTGCAGATAAATGTTTATCAAAACATTAAGTAAAAAAAGCAGAACTTGATATTTATTTGATTTTAACCATATTATATATACCTATTACAAAAATTAAAAAGACATACACAAAAATGGAAATGTTTTGGTAGTGTGATGCTATTTTTCCTATAAATCTGTTTAATGTTAATATTTATATTTAACAATTTAAAAGATTTTATATATATAATGCTAATTTTTTTCACTATTAAATATCTAGGACAAATGTAAATTTTAAGATGAATACTACTTACCTAGTATTTAATTGCTTCTTTATAATTTCTAAATTTACTGGTGGAAATGAAATGGAAGTATCGAACTTCTTCATTGTTTGAGACTCACTATTGTGGGAAAGGTCGATATCTCGTCCCTAAAAATAATATGAAAATTCATGTTGTTTTCAATATTCATTAATCTTACAACTATTAATAGCACAAAAGCAGATTCGATACTCCAAGATCTTACCAGTTCAAAATTCCATGCCATTGACATTTTTCATAGTTATAATAAAATGTTTTTCAAATTCTCAGTTTTAAAATTTAGAACTTTAAATTTACATACGAGAGGAAAACTATAAAATCTTATTTTTCACAAAAGCTTAGTTCTCAGTGTTTTTAAAGCTAATAGTTTTATGATCTAATATATTCTCAGAAAACTAAACACCTGTCTTCCATGACAGAGTTGCTACATAACAGTCAAAGAAAAGTAAATGGAAGTCTGCTGGTGGGTTTCTAGGTAAAGCTTTTAATTTTGTTTAAGCTATTGGGTTTTCTGTTATGTACAGAGGAATACATTTTTAACTATATATCTTGTAAAACATGGTATATTTCACATTACTGTCTTCTGGCTCATCATAGCTCATCGCCACCATGCTTAGAATATTGAAAAGGTTCTAGAGAATCTGTTTCAGATAAGGATATGTGAAGTGGACCAGATACTTAGCCAATTCATTGGCTTAACTATCTCTTTTAATATTTTCCATGAGGCACTATCATTTCTCATATCAATTCTTACCAAGCCTTCCATCAAGCTCCAATCATACCTGCAAAACCCTAAACTAATCAGACTATTTCAAATTTATGTCCTTACTCCTGATATCTTACTTTCTCTCAGATCCCTTATTTCATAAACATCTTTCAAAAACCCATTTAAGTATGACTTTCTGTAGAGGCCTTTCAAAATCTTCCCATTCAACTTTCTGCCTATAAAATTGACCACTCATTTGCTCTTTTTAGCCATCTTGGGCATAGTTCTGTCATAGAAACTATAAGATTTCACTATAAAAATTGTTTAGTTGTCTCTCCCCTGCAAAGATTGTATATTGTAGTGCTCATCACTGTTAAGTGGCCGTAGAGGCTGAATAGTGACCCCAAAAAGATATGTGCATGTCTTAACCTCCCAAAACCTGTGACTATTACCTTATATGGCAAAAGATGTGATTAAATTAAGGATCTAGAGAGGAGGAGCTTATCTTGACTTATCTAGATGGGCCATACTAAATGTGATTACACGTATGCTCATAAGAGAGAGGGAAAGGAAGTTTTGGGATGCAATGAAAGGTGGTGGTAGAAAGATGGAACAGAAACAGATATAGCTAAAGGCCAAAGAATGCCATCAGCCACCAGAAGCTAAAATAGTCAAGGAACAGATTATCCCATAGTGCTTTTAGAAGTAGTATAGCTCTACCAAAATCTTGATTTTGGATTTCTGGCCTCCAGAAGTGTGAGAAAATAAACTGCTGTTGTTTTAAGCTACCAAGTTTGTGGTAATTTGGTACAGCAGGTCACAGAAAACCAATACAGGGGCATGTGGTAAATCTTCAATAAAAGAATCAGTAAAAGTACCCACATTAGTAATAAAAATGCAAATTAAATAAATTTGAAATTCCATTTTCACCAACTAAACTTGCACCTAAAGCTCGCAAGATTGTGGTGAAACAGTCGCACACACTACAGATCAATCTAAATTTCAGAAAGCAACAGAGAAAAATATAGTAAGTGCCATAAAAATGTTCATCTCTTTTATTACCACTCTTGGCCATTATCTTAAGAGAACAATTCAAAAACAAACATCTGAATAAAAGAAAAAAAGAAGGGAAGAAAAAGAAAAGCAAATATTTATCAATTCTTATTAATAAGAAAAAAAATTCAGATTCCAACTAACCTAGCATGCTCACCAAAAAGAAGAATGACTAAGAAAATCATGATTCATTGACTCTGATAAATATTATGCAGCTTTTAAAATTAGTTACTATTATAACAATGTAGAAACAAGGGAAAATATTTATAGCATGTTAAGCAAAGAGATCAGAATTCAAAAAAGTATGCATAATGTGCACACTGTCTCAAATGCATATTGTCCCAAACTATACCAAGGCATCCTAGTGAACTCAAAGGGGTGATGTAAGGTATTTAAAATTTTTTTAGGAAAACGAAGCAATACTCAACATTTGTTGGACTGCTAGTTCAATTATAATTAATTCATAGTTGCAACATTAGATTGTGCTACATTGATGATGAAGTCTTTTGATGGTCTTATTAGTGAAGCTGGGTTTTTGGCAGATGATGTAATAAAAAGTAGTGGTTGAAAATCAATGTGGAGCAGGAGATGAGAATGACAGCCTCCAATCTGATTCCAAGGTCTGAGAGGTCATGCAGCACCCAAAAGGTACACACATCTCATTAGTAAGTAATTGTAGTTACTTAAAAATAAAATTAAAAGTTGTCTTCTTCAATTTAATTATTATTTTTTTCCAAATGGCTTCTAAGTTATTAGGACATTAATCTTATTACATTATTTGGACCTAACTACTTAATAATGTAATTGTTTGGTACTTCTTTTGGCCTAGGGGTTCCATGAATGAAAAAGTTCGGGTACTTCTAATGTACACTATGACTGTAATTAAACAAATATTTCAATTAAAAAGGAATTATGCAAACTTGAGCAGTTACAGTAAGAACTATGGCATGTTTTTTCTTAAAGTATTTTTTTTAATGCTGTTACTGTATTGATTTTCCTAAAAGGCAGGGTATCTATGCCTGTTACAGTCATAAATATAGTCCCCTAAATCATTTCTCTGGTCAGAGATTTCTAAATTACAATCAAAAGCCTACCTTTAGTTTTTTAGTTTTAAGAACATGGAAATTATACAATAATTTCTTACTTAAAAGAGCAAATAATCTTTCAAAGCATTCTTATTGAAAGGACTAAATAAAAACTTATATCTGTGTGCTATTATACAATTTATAAGAACTTTAATTTAGATCATTATAATTTTGAGCATTACAGCCTACTCAGGTAGATAACGTTATCATTCTCATTTCTCAGAAATGGGAAATCATTCCATCATTTCCCAGAAAACTGAGATTTAGAAAAATTAAATGATTTGACAAGTCATACAAGTATTTATGGAGCATTCACAATATTAGGCACTGTGAGATATAAAAATGAACACAATAGTTAATAATTCTTGACCTTATGGAGTATATATTTTGGTGGTAGTGCCAGGACCCAAATCTAGGCTTTTGACCCCAAATACAATATTCTTTTTGTTTGTGGGTTTGTTTTAGCTTCACGATTATGCATTTACCATATAATATATACTGTCAGTTATTATACCATTAAAGATAAAAAGATATAGTCCTCTCAAGTGGCTTATAATATGTGGAAGATATTTATAATCTGATAAGAAAAGAACATATATGAATGGCGAAGCAGGATGAATGGTGGCCTCCCAAAAGATATGTCTATGTTCTAATCCCTGGAACTTGCAAATATGATCTTATTTGGAAAAAAGATCTTTGTGGTTGTAATGAAGTGAGCTACGTCAAGATAAGATCATCCTGGATTATCCAAATGGTCCCTAAATCCAACAAGTGTCCTTATAAGAGGCATACAGAGTAGAGGCACAGAGAAGGTCCTGTGAAGGAGGCAGAGGAGTAATCCAGTCACAACGCAAGGAACACCTGGAGTGACCAGAACTTGAAAAAGGCAAAAAAGGATTCTCCTCTAGAGCCTCCAAAGAAGCACAGCCCTGCCAAAACATTTATTTCAGACTTCTGGCCTCCACAACTGTGAGAGAATAAATTTCTTTTCTTTTAAGGTGTCAAGTTTGGTACTTTGTTATAGCAGCCACAGGAAACATATACTTGGGATAAAAAATTATTACCTCTGTGATTTTAACTGCTTTCCTCATTTGCTGTTGTTCCCAAATATCTTGATTTTCATCTTCCTGACTTTCTTCACTTGTTTCTTCATTTCTGGTTGCTAGGAAAAAAAATTCATGTATAAATATTCAGTATTTTTTCCATTTTAATAGCAGCAGCAACATTTTTGGGGGGCTTATAATGTGCTGGCTTAGCAGTCCTTTATGTGTGTTAACATATTCTTCATAATAATTCTGAGAAGAAGGCATTATTATCACCCTCATTTTATAAATGAGGAAACTCAGATATTAGGAGATTAAATAACTTGTCTGAGGACTGTGCTGAATCTGGGACTTGCATTTAGCAATCTGACTCCAGAAACTGCATTCATTGCCTAAGTGTCTGACTCAAATCTCAGGAAAAAAAGCCTGGAAAAGATGAAACATTTGGTTTTCCTTATCAGAGCTTCTTAATTGTACCTGAGAATCTAAATATTTAAAAAACAATTTCTGAGTTATAAGAAACCAAGTCTCATTCTGAAATATTTGAAGTGACAAAAGCTTTGTGTGGGTCCTAGGCCTGGCTGGTCCCAGGTCTGGCTGTGATCCAGCTCGCAGCCAGGAATAGGACCCTGGATTTAGACTGTCACGTTAGTGTAGTAGGGCGCTTACGCCTAAAATATATAAACATAATTCAGCTTATTGTATCATGCAGGTGTGGCTGAATGCCACTACTGCACTTTGATATGTGTGGAGCTACGTGGTCCCCTGGAGAGCAGAAGGGGAGCACAAGAAAAGGAGCAGAGGAAGAGCAGAAGCAGAAGCGCGCTCCTGCAACAGAACTGCACTCCCCACAATAAAGTTCGTGCCTGCCATTTCATTCTCATGTCAGCCCCTTGTGCATTCTTCTAACTGGGCATCTCACCACCCAAACTTTCCCTTCTCAATCAGCTAGGCACTGACACTTTGGTAAAACATATTATTGTTTATAAATGAGAAATGTGAAAATAGTCTTGTGAGAACTAAAGATAATTGGTTAAGGAAACTGTTTATCATAGCAGGGAAGATTTTAATATATGATACCTAAAATCCCTGTAGATGCTTCCACATTAAAAAAAATATCTTTATAAAGGTGACAATGAAAGTTTTCAATATCAAAAATAAGTGTAAATTTCTTTAACCTGTCAAAAGATCAAGTGGAGAGCAGATAATAGTAAACATTATTATATATACCCTTTGATAATAACATTTTGATACAGACATGTCTTTTATAGGCCAATAAGTCATTGACCAAATAGGTATTAAATAAAAACCAACTTTAACACCCTTTAGAATATGAGACACTACATTATCTTTTTATGGAGTTTCTATCATGATATTTTATTTGAATAAAAATGCCTTAGTGTTCATATATTGTAAATAAATTAAATATGTACCTGTTTCTTCAGCCATTTTTTGTCTAAGTGTTGCAGGCTTTGGGGTAAATGGTATTCTCTTTTCATGGTCATCAGGCTCACTCTCAGGATCTTCATCACTGTTTTTCCTCATAACAGAGACGGTAGAAGTATGTTTCACATCCAAAGAAATATAGTCCTCTTGGGCCCTGGCCAATTCACGTTTTCTGCGGGCTGCCTGAATAAAAGCTGCATCAGGGATATTCACTGAAAGAAACAAAGAGGAGAACACTGAAAACCAAGCACCAATAGAAATACATATTCCTCACATTTCAATAAAGAAAAAAGACACTGTTTTGCCAATTTTTTCACTATTTTGATAAAAATATAACTAAATGGCTTAAAATCTGTATCAGTAATGGAAAACTATTGAGATTAAATATAGAGAAATGAACCAAATCTAGAAGTGTGAGAAAATATAGTAAAATCATTCCAATTTATCTTTTAACTCTCGTTGATTAATGTTGTTGCTTAGTTTTTATTGAGGGTTTTTTCTCACTTCCAAAAGTGCTGAGATTGCCAGGTTAGAGTATGGAGAAGGCTGAACATGTAGTCACTCAGTTAGTGAGGACTGCAGAGGTTAGCGTAATGATGATAGACTAGTCAAATACAAAGTAAGAAGGACACTGTACTACAATCCACCCCTCTCCTTTGGGCATCCAGGCATATAGAGAGTGAGAAACAGACTACAACCAGCACAGAACCAAGTCGGCCTTCAAGGTCCTGAAGTGAGTCCCATGTGAATAAATGTAAGATGTTAAAAAGTATAAAAGAAATAATCAAGTTCATTTATCAGGTGAAAAATATTATGCAGCAGTAGGTGGTAATCACTAGAAAGCAAGGTATGCTCATTAAAAGCAAGGAATAGCAAATCAAGTGATTTGCTTTTTATAGACTGGTACTTATAGATTAGTATCAGGAAAATGATACAAGTCAGGTGTCTCTTCATCCTCTCAAAACATTTAACAGTTGTAGGTTTTCCTTGTGGATAATGTTCAAACATGTGGAGAAAATCACATAGCACACTGGATTCTTAACTTGTTAAATAACTACTTCAAAAAAAATGTTGATTATGAAGCAATGTAGGACTCTGCAAAAGGGCTCTGTATTTTGTCTTGTCTATTTTAATGATTTTATTGTGATGTGACTGAAGACAAGAAGACACGTCTTTAAAGCTGAGCGATAAAGCTAATATAACCCAAAGCAGAATTAAAATTCAAAACCATCTCCAGTTACACTGTCATTTCTCGACCCTGACTACACATTAGTATATGTGCTGCCAAATCTACTCACAGACCCTGACTACACATTAGAATCACCTGGGAAACTTGATCATTTACTGGTGGTACCCAGGCTCCCAGCCCAGCAATTCAGAGTTAATTAACCTGAGGTGCAGCTGAGCAGCAGTGTTTTTATAGCCCCCTAGGAGATTTTAATGTGCAACCAAGTTAAGACCATACACTTTGGTTCAAATACTCAAGTGTATGACTATAGAAACAGAAATACTTGAATTGGAAGTGATTCACCTTCAAATGACTTGTTAGAGTTTAATTAATAAATCACAAGGAATGGACTCACTAGTGAGATACTAGTACTACATAAAGCTAATTCTCTCAAGCTACAATAAAAAAAGTAAAGGTTCAAGAGAAGAGTACTCTATCTTGTCATGTCTATATCTAACACCTAACTTAAAGGTTTCTCACATAGCAGATGTTGGGCAGACATGGGATTAATTAATAAAGTTAGCACACTACTTTATAATAATTAAATCATGTTTTTTATAGATTTATAACCGATAAATAATTTCACATGCATCATCCTATCTAAGGGGACGAAGTTAGATATGATGCCTCATTGGTAGCAAGCAGTATCTGCAACAGTGAACATCTCAAGACAGATATTCCATCACTGGATCATTCTAATAGTTCTAACATCTAACAACAACAAAATAAATAAATAAATGCACTCCTTCCACATACCAGTCCTTAAATTTATTACATTCCTTCTTCATCTTTCTTCTCCAGAAAAAAAGAAGGAAAAAAATGTTCCTCACAGGACTTTTTTAACTTTCAATCAGTGTTTCTCAAAGGGGCATCTGAGGAACGACAATTCTTCACCATGCAGAGCTATCCTGCACTTTGCAAGATATTTATCATCACTTGCTTCCAGGGCAGTACATACCAGCAATACCTTAGTGCCTATGATAATTAAAAACTATCCCAACACATTTCCAAATGCTGCCTTCTTTCCGTAGGTGTGCAATGCTGCCAATACTTTACAACTACTGCCTTACACTGTACACTGTTTAAGTCATCATTTTCTATAGGAGCTCTGTTCAATTTGGTAACCACTAGCCATATGTGACTATTTAAATTTAACCAAATTAAAAATCATGGTTTTTATTTGCACTAGCCACATTTCAAGAGCTCTATAGTCACATGTGGCTAGGGGCTACTGTGATAGTGAAGACACAGAATTTTTACATCATAGCAGAGAGTTCTTCCGGACAGCACTGTATGTAGTCCAGAAAAGGCTTCACTTGTCTAGTAGGCTTCAATTCTTAATACTGAATTCATCACCAAGTACCTGTACCTTGTGAACTTGTATAAGAAGAAAAATTACAAAAAAGTTCCTGTTAATTAATGAGTTAATAAATCACTTATTATGTTTTTTAAAATATATTTTGACAATTATATTTCAAATCGATTGTTTCCTTTATAAAGCTATGTATTTTACTTTATTTTCTCAAAAGGGGTCTTAGGTTTTATGAGACTGAAAAGAGTTCATGGCACAAAACAAATTATGAACCTTTGAGCTACAGTAACAGGCCAGATAAATATTTATGGCTTTGTGGGCTATAAAGTCTGTCAACTTCTCCACTTTGCCACTGTAGTGCAAAAGCATCCACAGAAAATACATATTTAAATAATTGTGGCTGTGCTTTAATAAAACTTTATTTATAAAAGCTGGTGGTGAGCCAGATTTGGCCCACAGGAGGTAATTTGCTAACCCCTGAACTGGACTGATATGACACACAAAAATGACCATGTCACCTAGTTGCATATAATTTTCAGTAGTTCCCCCAAGACCTGCATTATTTGAATCCAATTTGTCCTTCTGCTTACTTTTTTAGGTTCTTTCTTAAACTCCAACCAAATATTTTCAGTCTAACAGCTATTTTTAGTTTTCTACACAAGCCATGTTATCTTCCCTCAAGTTGTATATATGCTACATCTGTACCTGAAACTTCCTCACTGACAAAATCTTACCATCCTTCAAATATTGGCATGAGTCGCCTAATATAGCACAGTGGTTAAGAATGGAGATTCTGGAGCAAGTTGCCGGGTTTGAATCTCAGCTCTGCCTCTTACAAGCTGTCTGACCTTAGGCCTGTTATGCAATGGAAATGAGCAGTCAATTTTGGCACTTTGATAATCATTACTAATGACTTACCTGCCCCTACACTTCACTAGTTTGCTGTGTTATCAACAGTAAGATCACTGGTATAGAAAATACTGTATTAGAAATAAAGTTCTTAAAATTACTGAATCACCAACCTATTGATGAAAATTCTTCTTCCAGAGAACTAGAGCTGTTGGAAGATGAACTCTGATCATCCTTACTTTCTGAGGCATGATGTGTTCCGTCCTCTTCATCTGTTGAAAGATCAACTGTTCTGGATTCTAACAGGACATTTTTTGAATATAATAAGATAGTAGAATCAATAATTAAAATTCTGAGCAACACATGGCATATATATAATATGGTATTTCAATTTTACTCCACATATTTAAAGTAGATATACAGATCTTTTTCCAACTTCCATTCTTTCTGAAACCAATGGATGGCCTAATAAATGTATAAAGAATTACCATATTTGTTCTACCTTCTTACTAGTAAAATACTCTTTAAAGGATGTACTGAGAAAAGGGAAGGGAATGTTTGAGAAAAAGTGAAGGAATACTGAAAACAAACAAAAGGTTGCAATGAATAAACAGGAAAAAAAATTAATGTACACTTAGTATGTTAGGCACATTGAAATGTTTTAAAAGGTTTATTTAATATTCACAATTCTATGAAATGTCTTCATCAGGACTGGAAAGGCTAAATAACATGTCCAGTGTCACAAAGTGTACATTAGTAGCAATCACTGTATTCTTCACCACCATGCACAGGCAGGGAAAAAGAAAAAGGCAGTTTCACATAGAGTCCTTAATAAAGCAACAAAAAATGGTTAATTTTATTAAATCTTGACCCTTGAGTATTAAAAAAGTACTTTTTTAAATAATCTGTGGAACAAATGGAATCATGCACAATGGACTTATGGGACATACTGAAATGTAATGGTTGCCTCAATGAAAACCACCTGTGTGATGATCTGTACGTTGAACTAGCCACTGTCTTCCAGGAGGTACATTGTTTTACTTGGAATTACTGACAAACTCTATTCAGATATGGATAGCTGACATTTTCTCAAAAATGAGCAAAGTTATGCCTTTCACTTCAAGAATGAGAGATTTGAAATGAAATCTGGAATATTGGAAAACTTATGTCCTCCACTGTGAACTTGATAAATTTCCAATAAAGACTGATGACATCGATAGTAACATTAAGAGATTTTTAAAAATATAGTATAATAAAATATATCAACATTTGAAGATCTGCAAACTCAGTGAACCAATGCTTTAAAAATAGTCAAAGCATGATGTTACCGACCATGCATGGGTAAAAGATCCATCCAAAATATAAAACAGAATAGTGTATTTTAATGTAATGGAGTACAAAAAAAAAAAAAATTGATGGTTTTAGCTTCATGTTGCAAACTAATCTTTAAAAAACTATTACTCCTTGAACTGTGCTGTAATATTAAAGCAGAATACCTACAATGATCTAAAAAAGGCTATTAAGTATGACTCTCAACTACATTTTTGTGGTTTCTTCACATCAAGAGAAAGAAAAGTCACAACAGACTGAATGCAGAAGCATTTGAGATTTGAGCTGTTTTCCATTAAGCTAGACATTAGATGTGCAAAGTGAAAACAATGCCACTCTATTTTTTGGAAAATAGTTATTTTTCACAAAAAAAATGTTATTCTTATGTGTAATGGGGTAATTAAAAATGAATAAAAATTTATCTTAAAATTTTAATATGGTTTACCATATTAACATGGGTTATACCAGAATAAAAAATATAATCGACAGAAAGTAAAGCTGTTGGGATCCTTAATCATTTTTAAGAGTATATAAACGGGGTAGTAAAACAAAAAAGTGTGAGAACCACTTTTCTCGGTTTGAGAACCGAGAAAAGGCAACTCAGCCTCAATTCTTCCTATTAAAGTCTAATCAGAAAAATCACATAGAACAGAAAAATACAGTAATCAGAAATTTAGACAATAAGAAGTCATCAAAATACTTGGACTTAAAGTATTGGGGAGAAATTTTTTTACCTCGAAACTAACCCCAAACTACATTCTTATAAAGCCCCAATTCAAACTAGAACACGTTCGACGTAAACAGCTTTTTGCTACTTTAATCCTGTATTTAAGAACGCAAAAGTATTTCAAAATTACTACATTGTATTTAACGCCATTGTTGATAGTCAACAGTGTCATCAATCTACTGTTACTCAGTGAAATGTTATTTTTATCTTTTTGCAAATAGCTGATGAAAAAGAAAATAAGCAAAAGAAAATATTTCAAAGCTTTTTCTCTACAATCTTGTAATGTACTATTGTGGCTAAGAGTTTTCTATAAAAATAATTGGGACATTTCAAAAGATATGTGCAACTTTCGCTAAGAGTATTAGAAAACTTTTAACTCTTTTGTAGCTATTTAACATAAACATTACGTACTACACTAAAGCTATAATTAGTGAGGGCCCATCTGACGATGCAAACACAAATGTCCCCCCCAAACGTACAGGATTCTTTCTATTCCCCCAAGGAGTCCAATGTGGAGATGCGGGCAGCGGGCGAGTGACCGCTGGCGGGCTGTCTTGCTCACTAACCGCAATTCAGCGTTGCTCATGGTCAGCACCGGGTATAGAAATCTCTAGAAGACCCCTGGGGCCTCCTCCCGCCCCTCTCGATGCGTTTTCTCAGGCGCCCACCCCGCCGCCCCGCGTCACCTGGGACGCCTGAGTCGCCGTCCGCGCCAGAAGCCGCTCCCACAGCGCGCCGGGAACTCGCCCAGACCCGGCCCCGGCCCCGGCCCCGGCCACGGCCCCGAAGGCGCGGTTCCGCTGCCACTGCGTGGCCTCCTCCAGGAGGCGAACCTTCCTTCGTAGGGCCCCGGGCCGCCTGCTCCCCTGGTGCCCCGGATTCAGCAGATGGCACCTCGGCACCATCGCTGTCACTAGAGTCGGCTCGGCGCTGCCGGAAAGTCCTTTTCGGCCTGTGAGCCATGGCAAGGACCCGATGCCTCGCGCTCGTTCTTTCTCAGCGTTCGGCAGCCCAGATCAACGCCTTCCGCTCCGGCGCGCGCTCCCGCCTCGCGCCCGGCCTCCACGTGCGCGCGCCCGTTCGGTCCTTGGTCGACTTTCGCTTCGCCGTGCGCATGCGTGCTTTGCCTCCTCGCATCTGGTTGACCCAACCCAGTTCACGGCGCTGGAGCATGCCAAGTGTTCTTTGTGTGGACAGCTTGTGTAGAGGGTCGCCGAGAGATTTCTCGCAGACTTTGCGTACTGAGTGCTACGGAGAACATCACTCATAGGCTCTGCTGCAAACCCAATCTGAGAATAGCTATTGCCTGAGTCTTGGACCGGAACCAGATCCACTGTTTCTTCTTTCTGGAGAGAGTAAAGTTCTCTCTCCAATCAAGAATTAAAACAAAAGGAGTGCATATGTGTATTGCTGGAAAACAGTAAAATTTACGCATAAGTAATAGGTACACCAATAAGGAAAAATCGAATGATTGCTTCTAGGCTTTGGTAGAATTCAATTAAAAGCTTGGGCCACGAGGGAAAAAAAATATATCTAAAAAGGGGGGTATTATTTAGAAAGACACGCAGAGATAAGGACAGCTGAAGCAAACTTGAACTATGTCCATTAAGCACTGTGGGGAGAGAGAGAGGAAGCCTTCAACATGGAATCTGAGTTGTTGGTTCCCTTGGTACAGTCCGTTCTTACAATCGTGCCTCTGACCATATCCATGGGGCAAATAAACATTCATTTCATTTCATTCCTCTTGCTGGGGTTAGCCCCATGCTCCACATGTTTCATTCCCTACTTCAAGTGCAAGAAGACTTTCCAAGAGGTTAATAGAAAAGATTATTTTAAGGGATAAATTGCCATATGCTTTGGTCAAGAGGGGAGTTTATTTAAGGATAAGTATGATAGTATTCCAGAAGGCTGTCTTTTCCCTGTAAATGTCACCAACTCATAAACCATGTCCAACTGAAATGTGACTTCATTGTTTTCAGCCAGGTTCAGAGCTATCAGCTGATGAAGGCTACTTCTCACTTCCTCATTGTAAACTACACTGCCTCCACAGACAGGGCACCTTGATATGTCTGCACTTAGTATAGTTTCTAATGCAGAGCATACACTGAATAAACATGCATTCAATGAATTAAATGTGTAGATGAGGTGATTCTGAAACCTGGAAACAAATTATCCTGTTTAACTTGTTAGATGAAAATATGTTAACAGACAGGAGATGTACAACTGAGACAGAAAGAAAAACTCTGCTATTTAAAACATAAACCAAATGTTCCAAGGGAAAGAAATGAGATAAGTGGTTTTCTCTGAGTATGGCCTGGGTGGGAGAGGATGAAACAGAACTTACTTAATAAAGAGGAAGGAACTCTGGGTTTCCTCCTCTGACCTTAGAGAAAGCAGAGTAAAGGCTCTAGGGCGAAATTGTTAGATTTGGAAAAAATATAGAATGTCTAGTAAAATTCAAATTTCAGATAAACAAGGAATAAATTTTTACTATAAGTATGTCCCATATAATATTTGAGACATATCTGCATAGACATATCGGAACCCTAGTCTAAGATAAATAGAAACGTGAAAAATTTCAAAAGGTAGAGTAAGGTCTTACAACCTGGGAGTGGTAGTGGTTCTGGAACCTGAGGAGTATTGGTGGTCAGTGATAAGTTCCTGATTGCAGAGGTTAGAGGGAAAAGGGACTTTTAAGATATGGTGCCATTTTTTCCCAAGCCTTTAGAAAAACTTTGCTTCACAGAGTCAACACTGATGTTGAGAATGAAAGACTTATCAGCTGAGGTCAGGGTGGTGTCAGTACCTTTGTAATGAGGAAGGGTGATGATTCTTCAGTTTCTAAGCTGATAGTGCCAGAGTTGATGCAGTGGGCGACAGAGGAGAAGTGAGCTGCTTGAGCACACTGGCTTAGGAGTGGCTATGAGAGACCCCCTATCCCCAAGTGTACCCAACTATAAAGGGAGGAAATGCCTCACAGAGTTATGTTCATAGAGACAGAAGAAGAGTAGCCAGAGTGCAAGAATTATAGTTCCCCAAACAACCTTTCTGGGTACCCATACTCATCACTAGCCCGTATTATTTGCTCTTTCTCATGAATACTAATTAATTTTTCCACCAAAAGAACAAGGATAATGCCACATCTCTTATTAGATCCACACCATACCTATTTATAGTATGTTTATTAAACCGATTGGGTATTACAACGCTTTGCATTATTCACCCTTTATGTAATTTAAAATTGCAGTGGTTAATAATTGAAGAAAATTGGCATGTGAAAAATTCCCAGCTTCTGGAAATAGATGTCATATTTACTCACTGACCATTTGTTTCCCCTTAAGTAAAATGATCATTTTAGTCAACTTTTCTTGCCATGATTTGTGGGCTCAGAGCTCCCTCTAGTGAGAAATATGCTACTTACAGATGGATTGTGTCAAATCTTTTGAAATTCTCTTTTCTTATTAAAGAACTAGTTTTTCATTCTCTTTTATTATAAGTAATGAACAAATTTTCATTTTTAAGCCAACCTATGTCAAACTTTCTCAGAGTACAAAATTTTAGAAAGTCACGTTTATAACTAAAGTATCACTCTTTCCTTTGGGAATTAAAAAAAAATATTGTGGAAATACATCTATAAAAATATGGACTTAATTGAGCTTTCAATTTTTCAGCATCTATTTTTTTCAGTATTTACTATGATGGAAGAGTTGTGCTGGGACCAGAGGGTCACAATACATGTGGGGTCCTATTCCCAATGGTTACGTGCTATTAGCTAAATTAACCCTACAAGTTGGCTTATTGAAATTCTTTTATTTAAAAAAAAAAATTGTAGTAAAAACACTTAACATGAGATCTACCATCTTAAGAAATTTTTTAAATGTATAGTACAGTACTGTTGATTATAAGCACAATGTTTTACAGCAGATCTCTAGAAATATTTCATTGTGTTTAACTGAAACTTTATAGCTATTGTACATCGATCTGCATTTCTCCTCCTCCTAGCCTCTGGCAACCACCATTCTACTTTCTGCTTCTATGAATTTGGCCCTTTTAGATACCTCATGTAAGTGGAACCATGTAGTACTTGTCAGTATGTGGCTTAGCATAATGTCTTCAAAGTTTATCAATGCTGCTGCATATGTTAGGATTTTTGTTGCATATGTCAGGGTTTCCTTCTTTTTTAAAGCTGAATAACATTTCATTGTATGTATATACTACATTTTATTTATCCATGCACTGAACAATGGACACTGAGGTCATTTTCACATCTGGGTTATTGTGAATAGTGGTGCAGTAAACATGGCAGGGCAAACCTCTTTTCAGGATCCTGATTTTAATTCTTTTGACTAAATATCCAGAAGTGGGATTGCTGGATCATATGGTAGTTTAATTTTTAATTTTTTGAGGAAATTCATACTGTTGTCTATAGCGACTGCACCATTTTGTATTCTCACCAACACTGTGCAAGGAAGGGTTCCAGTTTCTCCACAACTTTGTCAACACTCGTTATTTACTTATTTATTTCTCTTTTTTTTTGATATTTACCATCCCAACAGGTGTGAAGTGATAATATTACTGTGGTTTTGATTTGCATTTCCCTGATGACTAGTGATGTTGAGCAACTTTCACATACCTGTTGGTTTCTTTGAACAAATTCTATTCAAATCCTTTGCATATTTTAAAATCGGGCTATTTATTTATTGATGTTGAATTGTAGTAGTACTTCATATATTTTGGATATTAGTTCCTTATCAGAAATATGGTTTGCAAATATATTTATCCCTTTCCCTTGGTTGTCTTTTCACTCTGTTTAGTCATTCTCTTCATAGATAGTTCAACTTATCTATTTTTTATTGTTTCCTATGCTTTTGGTGTTATATCCTAGAAATCATTGCCAAGACCATTGTAATGAAGATTTCCCCCCATTTTCTTTTAGGAGTTTTTAAGTTTAAGATCTTACATTTAAACGTTTAATGTATTTTGAACTGATATTTTTGTATGGCGTAGGAAAAGGGTCTAATTTCATTCTTTTGCGTATTCTTGCCACCCTCATTGAAGATAAGTTGACTATACATGTGTGGGTCTATTTCTGGGCTCTCTATTCTGTATGATTGTTGTACATGTATGTCTTCATGGCATTACCATACTATTTTAATTATGGTAGTTTTGCAATATGTTTTAAAATCAGGGAATGTGATGCTTTTAGCTTTGTTCTTTCTTAAGGTTGTTTTGGATATTTAGAGTGCTTTATGGTTCCATATGAATTTTAGAATTATTTTTCATATTTTTGTAAAAAATGCCACTGGGATTTTAATAGGAATTGCAATGAATTCCTAGGTCATTTTGGGTAGTCTACACATGGTAACAATATTACCTTCCAATCCATGAACACAAGATGTCTATCTATTCATTTATGTCTTTAATTTCTTTCATCATTGTTTTATGGTTTTTAGTGTATAAGTCTTTCACCTCCTTGGTTAAATTTATTTGCTAGGTATTTTTTTTTTCTTTTTGATGCTATCGTATTTGGAATTGTTCTCTGATTTTTTTGATCATTTATTATTGGTGTATAGAAATGCAATGGATTTTTGTGTGTTGGTTTTGTATTCTGCAATTATATTGAATTTATGTATTCTTTCTAATAGTGTGTATGTGTAGCCTTTAGGGTTTCCTATGTATAAGATCCTACAATGTGCAAATAATGGCAATTTTACTTATTACTTTCTGATTTGGATGCTTTTTATTATTATTTTTTGTCTTGTCTGATTGCTTTAGTTAGAATTTTCAGTAGTATGGTTAGAGTGGGCATCCTTGTCTTGTTCCTGATCTTAGAGGAAAATCTTTTGATCTTTCACTGTTGAGTATGGTATTAGCTGTGGGTTCGTTATGGCCTTTATCATGTTGAGGTGTTTTCCTTCTCTACACAATTTGTTGGTATTTTTTATCATGAAAGGATGTTGTATTTTGTCAAATCAAATACATTGGCCTGTAGTTTTCTTTTCTTGTGATGTCCTTATCTGACTTTGGCATCAGATTAATGCTAGCATTTTAAAGTGAGTTTGGGAGTGTTCCTTTCTCTTCAATTTTTGGGAAGAGTTGGAGAAGGATTGGTGTTATTCTTTAAATGTCCGGTAGAATATACCAGTGAAACCATCTGGTCCTGGCCTTTTCTGTGCTGGGAGGTTTTTGATTACTGATTCAATATCCTTACTTCTTATAGGTCTGTTCAGATTTTCTATTTCTTCATGATTCAGTCTCGATAAGTTGTATTTTTCTAGGCATTTATCCATTTAGTCTAGGTTATCCAATTTTTAGCATATATTCATTCGTAGTAGTCTTTTATGATCCTATGTATTTTGTAGTATCAGTTGTAATCTCTCTTCTTTTATTTCTGATTTTATTTGAGTCTTCTCTTTTTTTCTTGGTTAGTAGCTAAAGTTTTGAGGTAGGCCCACTCGTTTGTTTCTTTTATTCCTTTGCTTTTGGTCTCAAATCCAAAAAATCATTGCCAAGACTAATGTTAAAGAACTTAACCACCTGTGTTTTCTTATAGGAGTTTTATGGATTTGGGTCTTACTTTCAAGTCTTTAATCCACTTTGAGTTAATTTTTGTGTATGATGTAAGATAGTGGTAAGGTTTCATTCTTTTACATGTGGATGTCCAGTTTTCCCAGCACCATTTATTGAAAAGACTGTCTTTTCCCCATTGTATATTCTTGGCTCCTTTGTTGCAAATTAATTGACCATATATGCATGGATTTATTTCTGGGCTCTCTATTATGTTCCATTGATCTATGTGTCTGTTTTCATGCCAATACGATCCTGTTTTGATTACTATAGCTTTGTAATGTAGTTTAAAATCAAGAAGTGTAATGACTCTAGTTTTGTTCTTTTCTTTCAAGATTGCTTTGGCTATTTGAGATCTTTTGTGGTTGCATACAAATTTTAGGGTTGTTTGTTCTATTTCTATGAAAAACGCCACTGGAATTTTGATAGGGATTTCATTGAATCTGTAGATTGCTTCGGGTGACTAACTTTTAAAACAGAAATTTCTCATTTAATATTGGGTACTCAGTGGTATCTTTAATGTAGGAAAAGGAAGTATATATTCTTATTTCTTTCTTTTTATTTAACAATTTTCAAAATAATAAGTGCTCCATAACATCCTCCAATAGTGACCAATTAGTATTTTTTCAAAGTTTTATATGTACTCATGATTTAAACATGTTGGATGTGTTTTGGATCATTGCAATTATTATTCTAATTGATAATCAAGTTATCCCAACTTTAGCCAAAGGGAGTAAATAACATACACCAATTCAAATTACTTAAGGAGGGGGGGAGGGAGGAGAGAGGGGGGAGAGAGAGAGAGAGAGAGAGGGAGAGAGAGAGAGAATTATAAGAATACAGGATGTTTCATGAACTCCATTCACACTTTAAAACTATCAAAGCTCTACGAAACCTCAAATTCCCAAGGCCCAATTTATTGCCATTGCCAGTAGCCTTGAGAGCAGTAAGATCAGATATCTCCTTGTGAGTTAAAAACAGGTTGCCTCATGTATTTTGACATTATTTCCAATTGTAGATTTTGGTCTATTTCAAGCTGATATAACAACACTATAGGAGATTCATATGATGCCTCCAGCTTTTTCACCAACAAGCTGAAATTCTAAAACACCCACCTAAGTAGACGCTACATGTTCTGAAACTTGGATATTGAGTTTTCTAAAGAATGTATTAGAGACAAAACTAACCTTAAGTCTCAGTGGAATACATCATACATTGTAATGTTAAAAACTGACATCCTACTAAAACTCTAAATTGTTGATCTCAACTTAAAAGATATACAACACTTTCTTCTGACTATTGGATGTCCACTCATTCAGAGACTTTAAATTTAGGACTCTTAGGAATTGTCCAGAAGCCTCTGACTATAGAAATCTTCCACCCAAGATATCAGAACACATTGTTGACTGCAGAAAAAGCAGCTTCTACCCAAGGCAATGGAAGGAGATTAATTTTCTTATTCTTCAACACTCACTTGCTTTTCCTTTACTCTGATATTAATCTTACTTATTACATTTTTATTTTGATACCCTCTATTAACTAACTAAAAGGCTTATGTTGAGAAATATAATCTCCTTTATCTTCATTCTATTACTTTGACTCTTTGGTCTTGGCTACTTAAGAAAAAACTTTATGATGTTTTTTTCTCAAGTTTAGCTAACTGTTGGCTGACCAATTTAATAATTTTTCCTTCAAATGCTTCAAAAGGTAGATTATCTTTTATAGGACTGTCCATAACTTAAATTTCCCACATGTTATTAATCCTAACCTATATTTAGTCTTATAACAATTAAACCTTGACCTCATGTTAGCAAATTACTTTTGCTAAAGTTATTACAACTGTATTAGCAAAACCTAGTCTTTCAAGAATGAGAACTAATATTAGGATCATTCTTCCTGCAACATTCAGTTTATTTTCTTTAGAGACATATCAACCTGCTTTGCTGGACCTGTTTAACTCCATTCAAGGAATATGCCGAAATCAACAAGCAAAAATTTGCTCTGCTCCTCTTGCATCAACTTACACTGTTAATATAATGTGCCTACTAGAGTAGAACTAATTATGTGAAATAGATCTGTCTGTCACACATTAACTTAACCTGTGTTTTCAGGATAATTGTTAGAGATTTTCAGAAATTTAAAAGTGCCAGGAATAATGTTCTCTTGAAAAGAATGACTAGAAACCTATACAAAGAGGCCAGAACAATTTCTTGTAAGGAAAACTAGCTCCCTCTTTATGCATAGTATAACGGCTATGTCTCCCACATTGAAAAAAAAAAAAAAAAAGCACTACTGGCAAAGACTAGCAAAACTTGTAAATTACAGAACTTTTTCTCTGGAAGCCCAATCGACTAGTTTAAATTTAAATTCATAACCATCAAGAAGTTGAGAGAATTCCTGAGCTATGGCTCTTATTTAATATTTTCCCTTTGAAGTAGAAGATGAGATTACATGCGGAGAGTCTGTGTGGGGAAGGGTAGAGGAGAATAATCAATTTTGGGAAAGTGGGTAAATTTAAGAACAGCTAAGCTGGTCAAGCGCAAGTAGATAGATTTCCGAGATGCCCTGAGGAGACTGTGAAGCTGTATACCACAGATGTAAATGAGTCCACACTCAGGCCATGACAGTTTCTTCAGTAATGCTTGAATGCTATGAAGTAGGAGAAATGCGAGTAGATTTGATGGAGTCATGGTTGGGGAATTTTTGACAGGACAAGGCTGTATCGTTAAAGGTTCAAGTAACAGAGTGGTCTGATGGAACAGGGAGTCCAGACTAGATGTGGAAGGGAGGCCCAGGAGGGCTCCCAAACAGGGAAAACAGGACAGGTAAAAGGAATGAAAGTCTACAGGTGGCAAAGAATAATTGTAGCAGAAACAAGAGCATGATAAAGCTTAAGAATGGTAGAGTAAATAAGGAGCTGTGTGTAGGAAACTTTTAACAGCCAATTCTCCAGGAGAAAAGCCCTGATTTGTGGGGTTTACTGCTTTCCATGGAAGTGGTATAGATATTATCACACATACCTAGCTGGCAGGACCGTATGCAGCTGCTGGGGGCCAAAGCAAGACTTTGCTTCCCTTTTCAGAGAAGACTCCCCACCCACCTCCTTGCAGGTGCTCTGTGTTCAGGGGACTGGGCAAAGGTCTGGCTCACTGCCCAGTGCACCCCAATACCATTGCTCCTGCCACTCCAAGAAAAAAAATTATGATTGAGCATATGAAACCATGCCGTTCTTCTCTTGAGGGTGGCTATGCCTTAGGGCCCAGTGGATATAAATGGGTCCTTAGGAAAGATTAATAATTAGACACCTCTTCAAACTACCTTTTAAAAGTCACCTTTATTTAGTGAGAGTAGGAAAAATGGATTTTCTATTAACCAGATGTTATATTTAGTTCTTTCTTTATATCAAAAAAAAATTGCCTAATTTTGTTGAACCCCAGATGACTTTTTGGCTTTAAATTTTATGATCAAGTTAATCATTTGTTCTTTGAACACAATGCTTTGTCATAAAGCCTTTGGCTTCAGAATTTTAACCATTTTGGTCTATGGAGGATTATCGACTGGCTACTTCTGGTTGTAGAGTATAAGCAGCCTTTTTATTATTTCCAAAAAATACACATCAGCAACAGGTCACCCATAGGGGTTGTTTTCTTTATTTTTTTTTTCCACATGAGGGCACTGTCTATTGTGGTTTTGGCCGTTCTGTAAGAACACATTTCACATCTTGCCCATCGATATTTAGTTTCCTTTGTTGATTGTTTAACCCTTCTGCACCTAGAAATGTCAGGCTACATTTTACATGATTGCTGAGCATGGTGCAGTTCTTTGTCTCATGGGAAAGGAGAAGTGGATAGTACTTCTCCTCCAGCTCTTGTCTATGGCTTGAAAACAACCTAGACCTCCAACTGAAGCCAAACAATCTATTTCATGGCTTGACATAAATGGCCAACAATGCCAAGCACAGACCCTATCAGGGCTTGAGTGATTGGAACTTTCTATGGGCTAGTTTCAAGGGTCATTGGGTAAAGTGCTAGCCAGAGTTTCTGAGGCCTTGAGGATTTTTGAATAGATGTATTCACTGGAAATAGTGAGGACATCTGGTATTGTGTCCACAACTTGCTGCGGCTGCTGTCCTCGGACCCCTGCCACCATTCAACTAATTGCTGCAAAGCTGGGCGGCAAGCATACACTATAGTAGGCAGAGCAGTTCCTCCAAGAGTGCTGGACCTGTGCGTTGATGCTCATCTTGCTGCTGGATTTAACACTCTGGAAATTTGTACCACATTCTCGGGCCTGGTTACAGGAAGGGATGTTTCATGGAATTCTGGGTGGTTGGTTCTTGCCTTTGCATTTAAATGATGATGGACCCAGGCACTGGTCTACTTTTTGACCCAAGGCGGATGTGCCAAGTTTCCAGGAACTTGGGCCCATTTGAGATCAGTTATGAGGAGACAGCTCCTACTGACATCTAGGCTGCCTAAAGCCTGTTCCAAGAGGGCATGGCATGCCAGAATAAAACACGTAGACCACTGAAGCTTGGGGCAGCTGGGAAAGACTGAGACTTTCACAGTGCTCTAGAGAGGTATTATTTGAATGTCTTATTATCTTTTACTTGTCAGTCTAAACTTCTGTCCAGGCATATTCGATCCTGGAATCTAGAGTGCTTGCTATAGGTTCAAGCAAATAGCTGCACCCTAAGAAACCCTCCTTTCTTGTCTTCTCACTATGAGCTAAGCCAATTACCAAGAATTCATTTGCTTTACAGCTTCAAAAATTTTCTAGTCAATGTTTCTTTTACTACTGTCTTTTTTTTTTTTAAATGTAAACCTTAAAAATTTCACTGAAATTTTTAGTGGGATTTCAAAATGGATCATAAGTAAATTTATGTTTCATTTGTCGTTTTCTTTTTTTTACCTACAAGCATGGTATAGCTTTTCTCTCTGTATTGCTTTCATTTAGGTAGATGTCTTAGATATAAAGTTAGAATTAAAAATGCTTCTGTTGATTAATAAACAGAGACATGTAATCTATTCGTATGTATTCCGAATTATTTCTACCATTTTAGTTTATGTTTTCTCTTTATTATCCTTTTGCCTTGCTCTATTTCCTTCCATCTACTGTAACATAAAGCTTTCCATATTGTTTCCCTATTTTTTCACTATGAAGGTTTGGAAATTATAGGTTGTATTTTTTAGATTTTTAGCGATTATCTTTAAACATTTAATACACAGTTGATCAAAATCTCTATTCAATTCCGAAACAGGACAAGGGCCATATTAATAGTCTGTTTATCATTGAATCTCCTCCCCCTTTTTGTCTAGAGTGTGTGAGCCTATTTTTAAATGTAAAATTAGTTTTATTTTAAAAAATTTACAGTTAACAGTTAGTTATATTTATTGATATATTTTTATCAATTTCTACACTACCAATATTTTTTGTATTCCATGTAATCTCTCTGGTTTTGCTCTTCTAATAAAGCATTCTTTAGTACTTCTTTCAATGAGTATTTGTTGGTGGCAAACTCTCATAGTCTTTGTTTATCTGAAAAAGTCTTTATTTCCTTCTATTTGGAATTATAGTATAGATACATTTTTCTTCCTTCCTCCCCCCTCATCCCCATTCTTTTAACAAACATATCATTGGTGTGCTGAATCCAGCTTGTACTGGCACATGAGAATCAATTGTCCCTATTGCTCCCTAAATCAATGTTCAGTAACACTTACCTTAAAATTGGATGATAGAAATACATACATCCTGGAAACTGGCAAATAATACAAATCAGAGTTTCATATTGCTTTTGGTTTTGAGAGCTGGTCATTAAACATTTGCCAGCACATCACCGTATATTGAGCACCCACAATATGCCAGACCCTGTTTTAATTGTGTGATCGATCCATCAGGAAATTGCAATTCTTGCATTGAGGGACTTATGTACTCTAGTGGACGGAGATAGCAATAATTAATTAAATAAATAGTTAAATAGTACTTCTGATATTTATAACTGCCGTGGTGAAAAGACAAAGTGGAGGAGGCGATAAGGAGTGTTGAGTGGTGGGCAGATTTGTAAGAAAGACTCACCAAGAAGGTGATATGTGAGAAAAGCTCTGAGACCATGAGGGAGCAAGGCCTACAGATATCTGGTTGGAGAGTGGACTGAGTAGAGGAAACAAGCACGAAGCCCTGAGGTAGGAGAGTATCCAATATCTGATGTGTTCAAGGAACATCAAGTAGTCTATTGTGTCTGAGCGAGGTGAAGGACTTAGCTTTTTTTTTTCCTGAACGATATAGAAGTTCATTGAGGGGGTTTAGTAAAAAAAGTAACATGATCTGCCATAGATTTAAAATAATCACTTTAGCAATTGTGTTGGAAAAAGACACTAAGCCTTAGTGAGTTGCTTAGCCAATAGAACAAGGCATAAGTGATGTTCTAGGACTTTCAAGGATGAGTGATAAGAACACTTGCAGCTTCTGCCTGGGTCTCTTGAATATGTACTTTGGGTATTGGCCACCACGTATGAAGATCTAGGACTTTGAGACAACTGTGCTGTAAAGAATTAGAACCCTTCATGGAAACAGAAATGCCTCACTGGCTCTTAACTGTAGAGTCATTCTAGCCTAGGCACCAAACCTGTAATGAATATGCCTTATATGCCTCCTGCCTCAGAGTATCCAGCTGAGCCCGTTACCCCCAGAACAGTGATAGATAATATTAAATTGTTATTTGAAGTCTTTCAGTTTTAGGGAAGTTTGTTATGGTAACAATAGGTAACTGAAACAGAATTTTCGACATATAGATGACATTTAAAACTATGAGGTTATATGAGCTCATGAGAGAGTGAGAGGAGATAAAGGAAGAGATCTGAAAATTGAACCCTGGAATGTTCCAACATTTAGATGTTAAAGAGATCATAAAGAAGAACCTCCCCCAAAATATTAAGAGCAAGACCGACAATTATTAACCTTCAGTGCTTTTAAGATTTTACTCCATTATCTTCAGAAATCTTTTTCTTGAAAAGATAAATCTATCGTCAATCTTAGTGTTTCTTTTAAATAATATATCTTTTTTTTCCCCTCTGGTAGAAAATCTTTTAAGATTTTCTATTTTTTGATGTTTTATAATTCCACTCTGTAGTTAAATGTGAATTTATTTTTAATTTATCTTAAAAGTTGGAGTCCATGTTTTATTTGAGGACATATACTTTCAATTCTGGAAAAATTCCAGCCATTAATTCAGCAAAAATTGCTTCTCTACTCTTTGCTCTAGTCTATGATATTTCTATCTGACATATGTTGACATCTCTTAATTTTTCCCTCCATGTCCCTTACTGCTCTAGATATATGCAGGGTATGTGTGTGTATGCATGTATGCATGCATGCATGCATGTGTGTATGTATGTATGTATGTATGTGTATCTATGCATATATGTGGGTATACTTCTGTCCTCAATGTTGTACTTTAATGAATCCTCAGACTATTATCTGATTAACTAATTCTCTCTTCAGCTGTATCCTTTATAGAATTTATCTTCTTCATGGATTTAAAAAAGTTTTAATGTTCATATATATTTTTTAAGATTTCTAACTCTCTCTTTTCTATGTCCACCTGACTTTTAGAAATTTCTGCTTGCTTTTATTTGATAATTTTCTTTTTTTATGTCTATACTCCTTCACTTATATCATTGAAGGACCTAACATATTTAATAGTCATATAGACTGTTCTATAAAATTAATTTCACTTAGAATAAATTTAAGTACATATTAAGCTTATTGAATATCTTTCTTAGCATTAGATATCACCTTGTTTTTTGGAGTTTTATTTCATCTATGTTTTCTGGCTTCCCATAGCTCTAATGATGTTCAGACCTAGGCAGAGGAGGTAGTAGTGTTCTTTAGCCTGCTTTTGGTGAAGGAATTGCAGATCCTTCACCAAACCCTGTCTTTGGCAGTGGCTCTTGCTCTGATTCTCTACTCTGCCTAGTGGATCATTTTTATTCTCCATTACTTCACAGGAACTGAACTTCTAATTGCTCCTGTTTACTTCTTGATCTAAACAGAGCCCAGCTCCCATTTTGCATTTCTTTTCCATGTCTGATTCATTTATCTCTTATTTTTGAACTGTTTTTATTTGTTTTATTATTTGTTTTCTTTTCACATATATGTATACATATATATGTATATATATTTATTACTGCTATGTATTTGGAGCATAAGGAGTATTTCTAGGTATGAATTTACTGCTCTTACTTCCCTGAGTTCTTGCTTTATATCCTTTTGTTGGAGGTTTAATGAATAGTTTGTTGCCTGAATCCTGCTAATTAGCCCTATTTCCTTTTGGGTTTTTGTAGACAGAGTCTGAAACTGAATCAAGGAGTACTAAGTGTTCTAAAGTATAGGCCTATTGAGTAAAATGGATGGGAAAACTTGGTGGGACTTCTTCTCTTCCTTCTAATCTTAGACTTTGGGATTCGCTAACTCTGACTTCCTACTACCCAGTCCCATCCTATCCCACTTATAGGTCCTGAGGCTTGAAACAATAGTCACTCTTGGGGTGATGTTGGTGTTGGTGGTGGTGGAGTCCCTGCCCTGGTGATCTTACTTCAAGAACTAAGAGAGCGAAAGTGTCAAGGGATGGGATGTGCTTCACAGAAACCATACCTATACCAGAGGGTATCAGGTCTGTCTAATTCCCCAACTATATTGATCACTCTTTCTTCCTATGGGAAGATCAAGTTCAGGGTATACACAGGGCCTGGAAATGTTTGTACATGGTTTGTCCATATCCTGTGAAGACACCAGGGACTGAGAATACAGTATTCCCCTAATACTTCTGATCCAAAAATTCCATTTCTGGAAATTGATTCTAAGGAAATAATCAGAGATGTGGTCAAGATTTATGCATAAGTATATTTGCCTTACTTTTACTTTTAATAGTGAACAATGATAGAATAATCCTAGTATCCAAAAATTACAGTTGATCTATGTGATAGAACATTATGTAGCTTTTATTTTCAGGGAGTTAGTGACATGTACATGGTCAAAATATAATATTAAATGGAAAAAAACCAGAATTAAATATTACAATATATGCTGTAATTTTAATTTTTAAAAACAGAATAAGAAACAGAAAAAGGGTTGCAGAAAGAAAGAACTGAAAGAAAATACATCCATGTATCAATAGGTTTTCCTTCTGTATTTTCAAAGGTTTCTTATGTAATTATATATTACTGCTAGAATCAGAAAAAGTATATTGTTAAATTCAGAGACATCTGGCCCCTGACAAATAATAAATTTTGATATACAAAATGACATAGTCAAAAATTGAGGATTAAGCTAATATCCAAACACCTGCTGTTATGAAGTTTCCTTGTATATAACTGTATATAACTTTCTGTTCTAGATAATAAATGTAGCGATAAGGAAATGAATATGAATTGTTGCTCATACTACTTAAACTTTGCTCACAGGCATTTAAAAAAGTTTCTGGAAGAAAATAAGATCACCTACAATCTTTTTATAATAGGATGACAAATGTCTCATTAGGTAAAGTGCATGTTGGCATAAAAATGAATGTAATTTATATTTGAATTTTTTGGCTAATCGAATGACATATGTTTTATTGTCTTGCAGTAATAATGAGCAATATTTAATTAAAAGCTAATTGAATATTCTAGGCAGGAATTATCTTGCAATAGAGATGCCAAATTTGACATAAGGAGGCAGGTGAGCTGAAAGCGGAACTTGCGTAATTATTCCTCTGGGAGATTAAAAAGAAGGGACCGCACCGAGCACTGCCACAGAGAAAGGTTTGTGAAGACCTGACCTAAACTGCACTGTTTCTTTTGTTGAACTTTGTCACATTTCCTTCACCAGGTAAACCATGGTCAGACTAAAGCTAATATAGCCAGTGTTCATTAGTTAATAAATGCAAGTCTATAGACATCCTTTGAATCCAAGCCAGGGAGATGAGAAAGAGCCTCATTTGTTTTCATTAATTCAGACACAGATTATGTGTAATATTAGCACCTACTCTTGTTAGAAGAGTAGGGTAGAAGAAAACAAAACAAAAACACTTTCAAAATCAGAGGAAAATTGGGTGGAATCCACTGGTTAAATTTAAATAGAATCTTTTTATTTTTGAAGATAAATATTTTAAAATTCTATATATGTGTAATTTTATACAAATATCATATACATATATGATATATATTCATGTATGTATATGTGTTTGTATGTATATATATGTATATATGTTTTCCCTGATTTACTGAGGCATAGTTTACATATGATAAATTCACTCATTTTTAATTGTACAATTTAATGAGTTTTGGCAGTTGTGTACATCTATAAAACCACCAGCATAATCATGATTTAGAACATATTTATCATTCCTAAAAGTTCCCTTGTGCCCCTTTGTTGTCAATCCTCTCCAAGGCCCCCAGCCTGAAGCAACCATTAATCTATTTTCTGTCACTATACTTTTATTTCTAGGATTTCATGGAAATGAAATTGCACAGTACTGATTTTTTTTGTGTGTTTGACTTATTTTCTTAACATAGTGTTTTTGAGATTCATCCATGGTGTTACACATTTTATACAAGTCACAATACTATTGTTATTAATGAGACTGCAGTCATGAGCTGTGTGATGACATATTGGTTAGCAACAAACTGCATATGTAACGGTGGTCCCATATGATGATAAAATGGAGCTGAAAAATTCCTAATTGCCTAGTGATGCCAGAGCCGTCATAATGCGTGACAGGTATGTGGTGATGCTGCACTGCTGGGCCTGTAGACGTTTGGCACGTACAATTATGGACAGTCCAGAATACTTGATTCTGATGCATGTGAACATGTTACGTAATTAAATACTGAGAAAGGAAAAGAGGAAGACAGTTAAATCAGGCGGTCTTGGAGGCAGAAGAGAAGTTGCAGAGAGAGGCCCAGGAACACTTGTTGCATATGAAGGAAGTAAAGATTTCTGTGTAACATTTCTGTGGATTAGGTACTAGGTGCCTTTCTGTTTTTCAAGGCACAAAAGTAAAGTTTTTGAGTCATTTCGACACTGTTGTCATTGTTGGTGATGGTATGTGTGTGTGTGTGTGTGTGAATGAGTGTGAGTGGCAGCAACTTTCTCAGCCTGAGTGAGTGTGACTGAATTTACATATATCTATTTGTTCTCTACTCCACAAGTATAATTGCCAAATGGGGAAATGGTGGTACTGAGTAACAGAGTCTGTACAGCAGTTAGAATTTAGACTAGAACTTGTCTTTTAAACTTTGATCCAGCACTTTTTCACAGTATCTATGCAACTTTTCTAGACCCAGGAGACATTGTGAGGAAGAGAAGAAAAACGTTGCAAGACTCTTACATCAGTGAGGAGGGCAATGAACCTTTTGAGTGAGTGGCTTGCACATGTTGCAAATGAACTATGGTTTCGCAGCATTGGATAGATGTTTGTGAAGAGGCATAGAATAAAGGGCAAGCAAGACACATTGTGTGAACATTCAATTGTTTTCTAAGACAGTAGCAGGAGTGTTTAGTAGGTGGGAGGACAGTTTGCACAAAGGCAAGCAGATGTTGCATTGATTTTATTTTAATCCTCAATTAAAAAACTTGTATGATCTTGGCGCTCCTGTTAAAGATCAGTTGATTGTATATGCTTAAGTTTATTTCAAGATTAGTTTGAATGTTAATCAGGGAAAGGATAGTCTCTTCAACAAATAGTGCTGGGAAAACTGGATATTTACATAAAAAAATTAAATCATTTTCCCATACACTAAAATCAACTGAAATATAAGCTCCAGGTCTATAAAATTCCTAGAAGAAAACAGAGAGTAAAATCTTTACAATATTGGTTTTAGCAATAATTTATAAAAGCACAAGCACCAAAAGCAAAAATAGACAGTAGGATTACATCAAATTAAAAAAGCCTCTGCATAGCAAAGAAAACAATCAAGAATGAAAAGGCAACTTATGGAATGAGAGATTATATTTGTAAACTATATATAAGGGCTTAATATCTAAACTATTTAAGGAACTCCTTCAATTCAATAGCACACACACACACACACACACACACACACACACACACACACACACACACACAAGCCTCAAACCAAAACCGAAACCCCCCCAAAAATCTCAGTGAACAACGCCTTCATACAAAATACCTGATTAAAAAGTGGGCAAAGGATTTAAACAGACATTTCTCTAAAGAAGACATACAAATGGTCACCAAGGACATGAAAAGAAGCTCAACATCACCAATCATCGGGGAAAAGCAAATAAAAACCACAATGAGATATCACCTCATACCCATCAGAGTTGCTATCATCAAAAAAAAAAAAAAAAGTTCAAAAGGCAACAAGTGTTGGCTAACATGTAGAGAAACTGGAACTCTTGTATACAGTTGACAGCAATGAGAAATGATGCAGCTGTATATGGAAAACAGTATGAAGGTTTCTTAAAAAATTAAAAATGGAACTACCATGTGATCCAGTAATCCTGCTACTGGATATTTATTCAAAAGAATTAAAATGAGGATCTTGAGGAGATACGTGCACTCTCATATTCATTGCAGCACTATCACAATAGCCAAGATGTGGAAACAACCTAAATGTCCATCAACCGATGAATGGATAAAAAAAATGTGGTATATACATATAATGAATATGATTCAGACTTAAGAAGAAAAGAAATCCTGCCACAATATGTGATAACGTGGCTGAGACTTAGAGACATTATGCTAAGTGAAATAAGCCAGAAGGACAAATACTGTGTGATTGCACTTACATGAGATATCTATAATAGTCAAACTTACAGAAACAGAGAGTGGCTGCCAAGAGTGGGAGGGGGGAGGAAATGGGCAGTTGTTGATCTACTGGTATAGAGTTCAGTTTTGCAAGATGTAGAAGTTTTAGAAGGCTTCTGCACAACATTGTTATACAGTTACCAATATGGTATTACAAACTTAAAATTTTGTTGAGAGGGTGACTTCATGTTAACTACTCTTACTACAATAAAAGTAAATTAATAATACCTCAAAAATAAAGAAAGGAAGAGCAACAAAACCAGAAAATAATGAAAGGCCAGCTAATAAGGATTGTAGACCTCTCAAAGATCCCTGGGAAAGCCCATGTCAACCACAGAAGGTGGTTTATTTATGGTCTTCCAACAAGGGAGACAACTGTTAAGAACAGTCTTGATGGTGTTCTGAAAAAAGAATTTACAGAAGGGTTTTTTATTTATTTTTTTATTTATTTTTTATCAGCCGAAGTCTAGAGCTAAGGTGATTTGGGAACAGAATTTAATGATTTGAGATTAGATGAAGCAGGCAGGTTACAGTCACTTTTAATTGTTACAGTGGCACAGAACGAGTTTTCGAGTAATTTATTTGTTCATTAAAACTTTTAGGGTTTTAGCTTTTTTCTCCTAGAGCAGTTTGTGGCAACAGGGGCTAGGCTTTACTCTTTTGATAGTTTTGGTAAATTTCCATGTTTAGTTTTCTAAATTCAGTTCTTATTTCTTAGTCTTTATTTTTTATAAGAAACCATAACAACAGACTATTTTAAACTTTTGTGTCTTTTAAAAAACACATTTGCATATCATCTATAGAATGAAAAGTGGATATTAAATCCGTTTTGTACTGCGCTTTGACAAATTTTAATCTGGGATTATCAATGATCTCTCTTCTTCTTCATTCATCTCCATTTGAACCAAATGTGACTAAATTCTGGAATTTCTCCAGCAACTCCTTGGTCACTTTATTACTCATAAGGTTTCTGATTTTAGAAGTTTAAATTATATTATCTTGTCTACATTGGCATTTTTAAGTTAAAAACAAATGTAAAAGAATTCCCAATTATTTCTGCCTCTTATAAGACAGTTTTCCATCCCTTTATTATTCACTTCACCTGTCCCTGGACATTTAAGAGATTTGTGAACAGCGGGACATTAATCAATAGATTTTCCTAGCTGCTTTACTGCAACCTATACCAGGTATCTCTGTAACTTTAGAAGTGACCGCAAAGAGAAACATTGCCTCTGTTTTGTAGTACTGATGGCTTGTTCAAGAAAATTGCAGCCAAAACTATGTTCAATGTCTAATCTGTGAATAAAGCCAAGAATTAGGTAGAAAAGCTTGCGAAACAAATTAGATTGCAATCTGAAAGCCCACACTGCCAGTTGGGCAAAGGAATATTAATGGTTCACTGAAATGTGATTTCTGACATTGCTTTTAATCTCAGAGAGCAATGTAACATGATTCTCTTTGAGCTGCAGAGGAGCTTATAGTAAATTCCAAAATATGAAAAGAAATGTGGTCTTTTTATTACCTCTGTATCATTATCTTGCATTAATAGCTGTAATTAAGCTGAGCCAGACTATCATCTGCTATTGAAATATATGGAACTAATTAGATATGAGATATGTTATCAGAATAAAATTGGGAGAATGAAAATTTACACAAACGAGACCTTCTGAAATGACGAACGCAAGTCACAATAATATTTCTGGAATAAACCAAAAACAAGACTGAAGAGAGAATGAAATCAATCAGGTGGGTCAAGATCCTACTTGTTCTACATGGAGACTACGTAAAAGATGCCACGGGCAGGGAATGGGGAATGAGGAGAGATATAAAGAGAGGACATCTGAAGATAGTGCTGAGCCTTCAAAAGAGCAGTCAGCCATTGTAACACCGGAATTCAATGGGTGCCCAGCTGTCCTTCTCATTGCTATCTGGTACATATATAGGGATAGTCTTCACACTGTCATTTATAATAGTGAAACACTGAAAACAATTTTAAGGTTCCAAATTAATAAATTAAAAAATTACATTTGGTATGCACATAAAAATACTAAGCAGAAAATTTTAAAAAGCATTTATTATTATCATCTGAGAAAATATTTGTTTTATGTAATTGAAAAGTGAGCTTGAAAATCTTTCATAAAGTATTATTCCATTTATTTACCTAAATATATGTCTCTGCATAGAAAAAGATTTACTGATAATATACTAATTTAATATTTAGCACTGGTTATCTTTGGGTGTCGTCATAATATATGATTTTTGTCTGTATTTCATTTGTTCATTGTTACATTTTTTAAGATCTTTTGCTTCATGTATGTGTTAATCCCATGATTAGAAAAAATATATAGTAAATACTATTTAGAAGAGAAGAATTAAATGTAAAAACTAAAGTCATAAAATAACTAGGAAGAAACATACATGAATACTTATTTCATCTCCATTTAGCAGAAAGCTTTCAATTAGTAAAAGCAAAAGTAGAATTCATAATTTTTAAAGCACAAGACATTTGCCTTTACTAAAAAATGTATACAGTAAGAACACCATTAACTACATTTACGTTAAAAATAAACGAGAAAAACATTTGCAAATGTATCTGTAGGAATAGGCTAGGTTATGCTGAAGTAAAAAACAGCCTCTAAATATCAAGAACTTAACACAACAGTTTAGTTCTTGTTTCTGTAATATAGCCAGTGTGGGACTAGTGTCCCACTAGTAGTAGGCACTCAGAGATCAAGTGTAAAATTAAAAAAATATGCATTGTGAAACAGCTCAGTTCTACTCTTTGAATACCTCACTGGGTATTCAAATGGAATAAATTGCAAATTTTATGGGAGGAAAACTCCACCAGCATATAACAGTCTAAATACACAATAAAGTTTATTACTAAGTATGAATGGTTTATCCAAATGCCATAATAGGATACAACCATTAAAAATATTTTGGAAGATTATTTAGAGGAATGGTAATATAGTCTCAAGGAATTATCATGAGTAATAAGCTGTTTTGAATGCATCGTATAGAGAATATATGATTCTCAGTAATCAATTTGCATAGGAATATAATCTGTAGAGAAAAATGATTAGAGTGAAGCACAGCAAAGTATTTTTAATGGCAAATATTTCTGCATTGGCGATGCTTCATAATTTAGGTGATTTCTATTTTCATCTTGCATTTTTCTATGTGTTCAAAGATGACTGGTATTTGGGAAGGAAAGTTAGCATTTATTCTCTTACTTTATGGAGGGTAGCCTAGGGAAAGAGAGAAAGACGGCCTCGTCAAGTCCCTTTTAAATTGCTAATGATGGACCTTCTAGTAAACAGATTAGTGGTATTTAATAGTGAGAGATACTCATCTATGATACAATTTTAGCAAGAGGTCCCTGGTCTGTCTAGAATTGCTTATAGTAGATAAACTTGAAATCTATGGATTTCTGGAGCTGAAGATGTCACATAAATTAGATACTTACTGAAGTACATAGAGACATTTCCTGATTAAATTAGCTCCCTTTTGTATAAATGCTACCCGCACCCATCACATAAGGTCTTATATATTTAATCTGGGCTACAGCATGTCCTAATGTAGCAAAAAGAACCTCAGCTGTGGTGTTGGCAGTTTTGGACTTTTTCATGCTCTATCTATGCCTTGTGATTACTTGAATTCTTGAAGTTATTGTTAAAACTCAAAACTGGAAAAGATCTCTAGTTCTTGTGCATCTGATTTGACAATATGATTCTTTGTGTTAGCTCATATTATTTTTACTATCAGAAAAAATGTTTAAAAAAGAATACGAAACAGGTAACAAACTTACAGAAATGTGAGGTACATGCTAAATTCCAGAAAATATAATCACGGTGGTGGTTTACTTAGTTGTCTTCCAAATCTATAAATGGTTTTGTGGGACAAGATTGAATGCAATATTCACAAGAAGGTTGTTTGACCATTCTATGATTTGTATAACTATGATCACTACTAACACCATTGTAATCTATAAGAATATCAATCCATTCCTAAACTTATTATTGCATCTCAAATTCTTTTCTGCTTTCAGCTAGAAGGGCTCACTAGACATCCCTGAGAAATAAGTTAACTGAGCCAGGAATTGGAAGATAAAATGGTATATCAGGCTCTGGGTTTAAGGTCCCTGAGACTGAAAACTAGGTACAAAATAAAACAGTTTTATGACTTTAAATACTCAATAGACTTTTTCAAGCCTGAGCTTACTTATTTGTAAATTAGACATAATTGTATCCCTTTCCTCGTACAGAGGTTATGAGAATTAAAAGTATAGAGAAAGCCAGAGGAGGTGTAGGTATTAATTATTTTAATGAATTCAATATTTCCTCAAAGCTTAGCTAATTAGTTTCTTGCCCTCACTGGAGGAGGGTCTTCATAAAACCTTCTAAGTTCCTCTGTGTTCTTCCATAGCTTTTGGCACACCGCCTTTCTTTTGACCAGTTGAAAGCCTGTTAGATTAGAGTACAAATGAAAGCCAAGCAAAACAAAACAAAACAAACTCCTTTGTGGAGTTTTGGTGATTAAAGCAAACAGAAGGAAAATCATTGTGTTCATCAGATTTTTGGTTCCAAGAATGGGACCCCAGAGAAGTTTGAACCCACATTGAGATGGCAGTTATGGATTTTGAATACTTACTGATTTTAACGTGTCTAATCATCATTTCATTATCTTAACTGTTTTCAGAAAACTCTTTAATATTAAGAAACCTACCCAGCTCCCTATGAGCTATTCAAATAGCATAGCTAGGCAAGTACCCATTGTCCCCAAGGAAAACTGCTCTATTTCCTTCTTAGCTCCATAATTTTATTTAATACTTGCTTGTCAAAGTTGATGGAATTCCACAGCCCTGATTCCCGTCTGCTAGGCTAAGACTGACATTTTCCATTTCTACAAATCCTTCGGTAGTAATAGAAATAAGAACTCTTCATTATTTCCACCTAAACAGTTTTCTCCCCACCCTGTGGAGACACACTCATCTTTAACTAGTTAACGGAATGAGGCAAACCTATTTCTCATGCATGCTCAGGACTTAGGACCGTGAAGTTGGCCTGCTGATTCAGTCCAGTTTTGCTTAACACATGCAGAATAAGCCTTTTTTCCTCAGTAGAGCCCTATGCTCGACTGCGGCCAGGAGCCCTTATTGCATTCTATGTGGATGTCACGGAACTCTGAGGATTCAACAGTAATGACTCTGAAGTCACATTTCTTTTTCAGTGGATTCATCTCCTGAAATTCATCTTTCTAATTTCTGCTGTTCTGAATCCCAGCAGAGTTATGATGAGTTTAAGTGTTCATCAATTAATGTCAAAACTCAATGTAACACCTTCAGAACTGCCTTTGACAACCACTAGAATACAAAATGAATTCACTAATGATCAGTTCCAGAGCAGAAAGAGTCTCAGGAATCTGCGATGATAGGACTTTTAGGCTCAGCTCATAAAATATTCATGGGCTTTTAAAATGGGGATTAAAAAAAATTGAGCACAGAGTAAAATGAGGGCACAAAGAACAGTCACATGACACAAGGACCCTGGAATTATTTTTTTTTCAAATTTAGAAAAGTTATCTCTTTCTGTTTAACTACAGTTTACCCTGGTACTTGTTAGAGAGAAAAATTCAGAGGCCTCTCTGAAATCTCAACTCTATCTGAAGTCATATTTTATTAGCATTCATTTTATTGTTATAGTAGAAAACATAGGCCTTTCTATTACTTCTAAGTGCTTTGAATCAGTTCTATATAGGTGATTTCAATAGAATGGACTTTCTTTGGGAGACAAAGCAATAATGCACATGTATTTCTGTGTAAATTCTCATGTGCTCCATTCCTGCTTTATTACACACATACCATGAACTGATAAGGCCTTACAGCTACTGGTTTGGGCCCAACCCAATCAAGGGAGGTTTCCAGTGTTTGGGGCTCACTATGAAGTAGGACCGTACAGCTCTTTTCTCTACATGGGTAGCACACAATCTCTCTCTCTCTCCCTCTCTCTCTCCCAACCTCTCTCTCTCTCTCTCTCTCTGAAAAATCTTTACTATTATTTTGATGCACAGGTGTATGAATTACTGTTGTATTATGGAGCACACATATCTACAAATTTAGTAGATATCGCCAACAATTTTTTACATTGTTCTTCCAACAGATTTCCCAAACGGCAATGTATGCACGTCCTCACTAACATTATCTTCAGAACTCTTATCAATCATTTCCGCCTAGCTCTTTGGATCCCCTAAATGTCCGCCTAGCTCATTGGGTCCCCTAAATGAGTGCACAAATCTTTAGCGTGCTGAAAGAAGCCCATTAGAATCTGACTTCTGCCTGTCTTTATGACCATGAACTCTAATTCTGGATGATACCATCAATGTCAGCTTTCTGGGCAATCTGCGCTTTTTCTTTCACACTCTCAATCTTTTTCACATAGCATTCTTTCTGCCTAGAATGCCTTTTACCTTTATGTCACCTCAAAAACCTCCATCTCAGTGTTAGGCAAAATCAAGTTTTTTCCTGTGGTCTCGTAGCACTTACTACTCTCTGACAGCCTTTATGACATTTGTTGAAGTTGTTTCCACATCTGACTTTTGCATCACTTTATCTTTAACACCTAGCAAGGAAACCAGCACAGAGCGAGAGCTCAATATCTGTTTGTTAAATGAATGAATGAGCCGGTGAATGATGGAATGACTGTGAACTGCTGTTAAACAATCCTTGACTTTCCCCCTTATTTTATTCCTAGCCTCACCAGGGCAATTTGGGTTATTATAGAACAAATTCAAATTAATTAAGTCCTAAGGCAGGAGGAGAACTTAAAGTTTCACAGATGATTTCATGTCTCTAAATACCAGCAGAATCTGTTTACTCTGCTGGATAGAGCCAGTCACATGTGCTTAGTTGGGTGGTTAGTTGGTGTGCAATTTGATTTTAGATTAACTTGAAGATTCTTCTGCTTTTGTTTCCTCTCTTGTTCCTCTTAGTAACAAATGCCTAAAACACCTCTACCTATGGGCACATTTAACATATGGATATATTCACTCATTCCTCAAAGTGTGCTACGTGGAATGCTTTCCATGAGATGCTTCCTGAGTAAGGGACTCCATGGGCAATGAACTTCGTGTGCTAAGCCATTCTGTACCAGGCCATGTCAGTTCAAATCTTCCAGGGAGCAAATGCCAAAATGGGATTATGCACACAAGAGATTTATTAGGGAAGTGCCTGAAGCATAAAGAGGAAGAAGCAGGCACAGGAAGAAAAGGAGATGGTGAAAGGAGAATTGGGTAGGAAGAATTTCTGATTATCGAGCAGTGCTGAGAAAGTTTCAGTGAGGATGGGAGCTCTAGAGCGGAAGTCACCTGTTAGAAGGGTCCCATGCCCAAGGGCATAAACTTGCACTGGTACCCAAACTATGCATTGCCAGCTATGGCTGTCGATCAATCAACTTTGCTCGCTGCAGCAGGGGATCTAAGAGGCACATTTTTATGGCCATTACACAGGCTATATTCTAAAAATACTTTTTCTGTATTATTTCACTTAATTTTTATGACATACCTATGAAAGTGGTAAGTTCTATTATTATCTCCATTTTACAAGGCATAAGGAGTCTAAGTAACTTGTCCAAGACTCTAGTGACACATCTGGGGTTTGAACCTAGTCTGTCTGTCCTCGGAGACTGTGCGCTTAACCACTGCATTATATTGTCTCACAATATCTTCTTTTGGAGAATCATAATATACCTTCCCAATACCCCACTCCACCTTGTTGCTATTTCTGCTTTTATTCTATGATGTGCATAACCATAATCAAGACTCTTAGAAGTCAAATGTTTAACTTTCCTTAGCCCAATGCTTCCCAAATTTATATTGAAGCTCATAGTTCATAGTACCAGTGTTCTCTAGAACACATTTGGGAAAATATACTCAGTATTAAATGACTGGCAACAGATTCCTTCCAATAAGCAAAGTTCTGTGGGAGTTGAAGGAGACGTTGTGAAAGCTGAGCACCTAAGTTGGAAGTGAAAAGTTGTCATAAAGGCAAAGGGAGTAGAAGTTGAGATTCCTTATAGTAGGGTTCGGGCCTCAATTCCACCATTTTCTGATGGGGTGGTTTGATTTGTTAACCACCTAGTATAAACTGTGTTTTAGCTGTAAATAATGGATCATATTGCTGACTTCCCAGGTTGTTATTAAAATAAAATATGCATTTTTATAAAGATGCTTATCCCAGTGCTTGGCACATAACTTCTGCTATCAAATATTAATTTCCTTCCTAGATTTTCCCTAATGAAAAGACTAATTTAATTGACCCTTTAGCTGAGGGCTGGTCTTCTCAGTGACAATCGTGCCTGCTTAATCAATCAATGTGCTATGCCTCTTTGCTTCAGGATATTCACTGGGAAAATTAATTTTCTGTTGAAACAGGAATTAGGGAAAATGTTTTTGTGGATTTGAGGGAGTATACATATTTGCACTTTGATTAAAATCTAAGAGGATATGTCTTTTAACATATTCTCTGGAAGACAAGAGAGTTTAAAAGAATAGTTGTGTCCTCCCTTGCTTCCCTCATATTGTAATGATGAAAGTTGGATACCCAGGAATAAAAAGATGAAAGGCAAAGAAACGATTTGTTCTGAAGTGGAGCTAGGCAGACAGGCTGCTGTATTCTTCTTATGCCCTGGAAAGGAAGCCTTGGCAAACCCTGTGCCGACTGCCCCTGCTGCTGCTCTCCCTTCTCACCTGCTCTGGGACTCACTGAGCAGCTCCGAACAACGCGCTCTCCACTTCTGTGCTATGGATGGGAATGGTGGTTAACAGGCTTTGAGTGATAGGACCTTTCTTTCTAGCTGAGGGGATATAGCACTGGAGAGTTGATCACTTGCCACTCTTATATTTTTTCTGTAATCTCAATGGTATAAAACAGTCCACTGGAAACTGCTTCACTTTGCCCATGGAAACTGCTTCCTTCTATCTTTGGGTTATGATATGTTCCCTGGGAAGACTCCTCCTCAGGCTCTCCCTTCCTCATTTAGCCTTCCACATTTTACATCTTCTCTTTTGTCCCTAGGTTGGCTCCATTCTTCCTTCTGACCTTCCTTTTCCACTCTCTGCACAAGTTATCCATATGACAGGCCTACTTTTTTCTGTTCTAGGATTTGGCGCTTTCCCAGGCCTCCCCTGCTACACATGTGCTGCTATTTGAGTGTCTTCAGTCTTTAAGTGCTGGCTAGGGAAAGAGATGCTCCCTGCCAGACAGAAGGCAAGGGCTGATTGCTTTGGAACACGTGTCAATCTGTAACTGGCTCTGGCCTTTATGTCTTTTCTGATACAAAAAAGATAGATAAAGCAAAGAACGATACGTGGGCTGCTAGAAGAATTGTATGACGAATCTCTTTCCTCTAACCTAAAAGAGACCAGATTTTATTTTTGAGCCCTACAGAACCTCTCCCTTGATTAAAAATCTTTTATTTTTTTTTCAGAAGTAGCAGATTTATCTTAGTTCTCCTTTTTGTTTTGAAACCCCACTGATCCTTCAAGGTTCAACACACATGCCATACCATCTGGGAGGCTTCCCTGATCTGCCTGTCAGGGAATGCCTCCTTCCTTCCTGTTCTCACGGCCTCCCTCCCCGTATGGCCCTCTGCCTCAGTGTGGTTGCGCAGCAGGTAGTGTCATTCTTCTCTATTCAACTGTCAGCCCCTTAAGGGCACCTTCTCCAAATCTGCAGTAATTGGCTCAGCCAAGTATTTTGGAAAGAGCAATGATTCTCAGGCTTTAGTGGCTGAGAGATGGGTGTACAAACAGACTCAGGACCAATCAAGAAAGTGAATTATGTTTCCCAACCAATCACATAGGACACCTCACTACCAATTAGCCTTCTCCAGCTTCCTCACATCAATGACTTCCAATCAGGACATACCTGAAGCCTTCCTTTTTTTCCACTATAAAGCTTTCACACTCTTATACTGCCTTTGAGTCACTGCCAGATTTAACTGATGGTAGCTGACTTCCTAGTTATAACAAGCTCTGAATAAATCGCCTCTGTTTATTCTCATTTAGATGGTCTTCATTTATTTCTACTAGGCATAAGAATCACCCAGAGATCTTGTTAAAATATGGATTGCTGAGTTACAACTTCTAAGATTCTAATTCAGTAGATATGGGGTGGGGCCCGAGATTCTCCATTTGTAATGAGACTTCCAAATGACCTTGAGTAGTGCTGAGACAGGGTGGTGAGAGGAAAGGATACTATTATGAAATATTAATCTATGTTTTCCCTTCAACCAATTTTTTTCCCTTTGCCTTCCTCCCATCCACACAGGGAGGCTGTCCTGAGTTCAGTATCTCAGAGAATAAATGAGGCAAACAGAAAGGAGATACTTAGGACTTTCCTCTTGGTTTTCGTTTCACAAAAATTCAAGTTTTTAGGGTAGTGGTTTTTAACATGGGGCTATTCTCTCTTCAGGGAACATCTTGCATTCCTGATTATCCCAATTAGTGGGTTTCTTGTGGGTATGTGTAGGATGCTACTAAATGTCCTACCAGACAAGCCTCCACTAACAGAGAATTATCTATCCAGAATATCATTAGTGCCGAGGTTGAGGAAACCCTGGGATAGAAAAATAGAGAGGCACAGATGGAATGTTAGGAGTTTGAAGCAGCAACAGCTTCTCCTATTTTCTAAAGTTCCCTGGGTTGGGGGAGTAAAGATAGACGGAAAGAGAAGAAAGCTATTTACTTATGTGGAGGGGCCTATGCCATGTTCTCTGGATAGAACTTTGCGGAGACGGAAGGACTGAGATGGAAGGGCTAAAAGTTGAGTCTGAATCAAGAGGGAAAGTTGGACAGCTTCAAAGAGATGACCATACCCAACTCAGAGGTGCAGTTATCCCAGCACGGAAGTGAGAGAGAGAGAGAGTTGTTGTAGGGTGACCATGCCAGGCGAGAGGAAGAAGGGATACCTCAGAAGTAAACAATGGACTGATGACCAACGGCCAGATGGGAGGGCTACTTGAAAGACAGATGGCATAGAGAAATGGAAATGGCTCCCTTCCTTTTTGTGTACTTTGAAAGCCCTTGAAAGCTAGATGTAGCCCTGGGAAAGTGAGATGATGGCCTCTAATAGGCTGAAATTAATTTTCCCGTGTAATCTAGGGCCTGTGGGAAAATAAATCTTCCTATATTTTTTTGATGTTCATGGATAACCTGCTCTGCTCCAGAAACCTCATGTGTGTTTTCAGGGTAATTATAAATATGAATATTAAAAACTTAACAGGGTTTAAAATAGAAAATAAACTGAGTTAGAGAAAAATAAAGAGAATATTTCCTGCAAATAAGAGTTTTAGCCTGAGCTAAAACTGGTAGTAAAAATTATCTACCCCCATATTTAGGGTAGACATTGAGAGTTAAAGCTATGACTTACTGTTTACATTAATATGACTTTGTGCTAGTCCTTGGTCTTCATTAGCATAACTTTACTATTCAGACAAATGGTTTGAGTGTTCATTAAAGAAATTTCCCAAAAGGCTCATCAACTCTTCAATGAAAAACATCAACAGATTGTTTAAGCCCTAAGATTTTTTAAATTCCTTTTCTCTAAATCCTCACCTTACCTTTTCCACCAGTTCTGAACTATTGTATTGTAATTTTTACACAACCTTAATCAAACTCCAAAGTCGCCCTTTTAATCCCCCTCAAAAGACCTGCCTTAAATCAAACTTCCCATTCTCAAAACCTCCTGACCTTACCTACCTTCTTTCAGACACTGCCAAAGCAGTACTAGGTGGTTTCCTCCTGTCAAAAGCAATAAACTCAGCTTTGCATATCAACAGTTTGTGTTGGTGATATTTGGGGAGCCAACTTTCCTCGCTCAACTTTCCTACTGCAGATCACAGTAATCACTCTTAAAAAATAAAATTCAATTGAGTAAATTTGAATATTATTAAATATTCATGAATAGGGCAGGATCCCATCTAGTTGTACAAAATGGTAAGTTTTTATAGGAAGATGGTGGGACAAGGAAGCTATTAACAAAAGAAAAGTATTATTTTATTTTTTTGAAGGGGACAGAATGACAAGGGTTTTTATGATGCAGGTTGCCTCTTCATACTATGGGGTGGGTGGATGGAGAGGGACTATGTGACAGGTCATCTTCTTGGTCTTTGACCAGAAAATTCCAGACTGATTGGTTAAGATTACATTTCTGGGACAGATTGAAACTGCAATTAGATCAGATATTAAACCTAGGTTTTGTATCTTGGGCTTGAGTACGAATGACATCATTTTAGTTTTCTCTTTAACAAAACAATCAAGGGATGCCATCTTTGCTCCCAGTGTTTCCCTTTTCCCCAGGGCCACCCTGTGCTCTCAGGCCTCCTGATAGCAAACATCAGCCCATACACATTACTGCCTGCCTACTATTTGCTTGGCATAGTTGCAGTTTGTTCAATGCTCTTTTGGTGATTGCAAAAGAGGTCCACATCGCGCCTGGAGGCAAGGAGGCAATGACAAGCAGAAGCAAGCAGTTTGGTTCACAGGGTTCTTATCTGGTTGGATACTTCTGGGATTTGTGGTGCATCTGGATAGGTCAATTATTGTTGGGGAAATACAGTTACTAACAATTTTTTTCCAACATAGAAAACCTCTCCACAAAGGTAGTAGAGAAAGGAAATCGTTTTATAATTGAATAAAGTTTAAACCAGAAAGTGATACTCATCACAAGCAATCTGCTAAGAGATTGCAAAGACAGACGGGAACCTCACCCCTTATATAGCTAAGCAGATACATTTCATTATATATGTGTTCTCAAGATAAACAATAACTCATCCTGAAGTAAGAAGACTTGACAGACCCTTGGTCACACATAGTTTTCTCTTAACTTTATAATTGTGATGATCATCTGTATTAGCTAATTGGCTTTATCCAGAGGAAAAATACTTCTCACACTATTATGACGAGGGGTAGTTTAACAACTTGAGGCAAGGTACCCATCAATGTTCGGCTCCTAGCCCCCCACAGAAATAGGGATGCTGTCTCCTTTGATGTCTGCATTTCAAAGAGTGGCTCTCAGGTCCTTGAAAGACATTCCTGGGTCATAAAACTGACAAAAGGCCTGTCTAGTTTTCAAAAAGATTTATATAGGTTTCAAAGTGAGGAGAAAGTACCTACAATTTTACGTTTCCTAAAGTCAGTCCTCTAAGGAAAAAAGGTGGGGAAACTCTTTCCCTATCTTCAACAGGGAGAATGAAGCCTCTTATTTTAAAATTTTCTTTATCTTGACATCATGTGGTGATCTGGCTGAAATGACCAATTGTGACACGATGATTATTTCATCTGTGGGGGGAAAAACTTCAACAGAAAGCCAGGCACTTTCTAGAGCCCATTTTTTTGGGTTGTCTAATCTCAGACTTACACCGTCTTTGTGATATTTTGCCACTCTATAAATTGTAGATAACTGACAGCAATGCAAAATAATCCCTGTGTATAGATGTGTGATTCTGTCTTGTCCAATAGAGGTTCAATTGACGCCTCCCCTCTACTGTGGAAAAGTCCAGTTTTGCCTCCATTTGCACATTCATTTTAATTTTCCTGATCTTTAGATATGTTTCTTCTTTGGCTTCTCATTTGAATCACATTCCCATCTTACTAGTTTCCTTATTAAGTCATGAATTGGGTAAAATCATTAACATGTGTTTATTTTATATCTATATGAGTCTGGATTTTACCTTTTTTTAGAAATTACCCTTTCACATCTGGCACAAATCCAGTTTTGTCAGCATTCTCAAGTTCCATTCTCAGCTCTAAATCTGACCGTATGGCTTTGGGGAGATCCATGTGTTAACAATTTATTAACTTTTTAGGTGCTAATTAAGACAAATAGTAGAAGTGGAAACTGATCCGGAGCATAGCCTGGTCAGATGTCTCTGACAGCTCCATAGATAACCACTGCGTAACCTGGTTTATCCAGTCTGGAGTATGGAAGATGTTTTGTCCACCTGTTTTCCATCAGTGGTTCTCTGTGTCCTTTATATTTGATGGTCAGCCTTTTATTTGTCTAATGCACTTTATTCTAATATTCAGGGGGAAGGTGATATTTGCTCATCTTCTTGCTCTATAGTGTTATGGGTTGTTTGCTTTTTATTGTTCTCAAAATGGCATCAGGATTTACGATCTGATTCTTCTGGTTCAGTGAACCCCATATCTCCTGTCATTGGCAGTGCTCCAATGCCTAGATCTTCTGAGGGAGCCAAATACTAATGACAATAATAATCTGCCCAGGCATTATAAGATGCTGTACATGACTTGGGAAGTTGTTGTTGTTGTTGTTGTTGTTGTTGTTGTTGTTTGATATCTTCAGAGGACAGGCATTCGACATGAAGCATGAGATGTGATGAACTCACCAGTGTAATAATTAAGAATGAATTTTCTGTTATTTTCTGTAGGCTCCTTAATTATTGGAGCTCTGGTATTACACTTGTATTTGACTCCTAGCTTGTCACTTAACTAGCTGCATTTCCTAAGGCAAAAGTAGTTAATCTCTCTAAGCATCAGTTCGCCCTTTTTTAAAAATGGGGATAGAGATAGTATTTACCCCCCAAAACCTTTGCCGATGCTTTCTGTCTGTATGCACTGCTCTTCCCTCCACCAGCTGCTAAAGGAAGTCAGCTCAAATGACACTTTCTTAGGGAGGGTTTCCCTTGTTTCCCTTCCAGTTATACCCTCTCAGAGCATCTTAATTTATTTATGTTTTTAATCAGTCTGTTCATAGTTTATAATTATATATGGATGAGTATGTTTATTAAAATTTTCCTTTTCTTCTAGGGTATATGGTCCATGAGGGTCTAGGTGGGGAAGGATTTTACCACTCTGTGCCTAGTACCTCATACTGTGCCAGGCAAGTAGTCTGTGCTCAATAACGACTTGCTGAATGAGTAAATGAAATATTTAAAACAGCATCCAAAACAGAAAAGCACTTAATAAATGTTAGTTGTTATTGTTGCTGCATTCAAAGGAAGAAATTCAGGACATTTAAAAGGCAGTAGACAGAAAATAACCCCTTCTAGATATTCAGATAAACTAGGAATATCTTTTAGCATAATCTTATTCAACATGATATGTATCCTCTATTTCTCACTATTTATTTAAAAAGTACATCCTATCCCAGAAAACTCTGAAATGCTATTAACATTCTGCCTTGGCCTTTCATACTATATTCTATATACTGAGCATCTCGTGTGCTGATGATCATCAAATTAATTTTTATCAAAAACTGCAAAGGCAATTGAAATGATTTCTTGACCGAGATTTGCAAAGCTCTGTGCCAGGGCGCTACTAATTCTGTAAATACTACTAGTGAAATTAAAAAAAAAAGATGATTTAAAATGATTCTGTCTTCTCCTCTGTTGCATGCATCCCAGATTATTATCATATGATGAGACAAGCCATATAGTGAGAACAGAAACACTGGGAGACCATAGCGGAGTCTTTTGTTTTTTGAGATCATCATTTTGAGAGAGTTAATTCACTAAAACTACATTTTGTCGATGTTCTTTGGGAGGCAATAAAATGGGACATTTTATTCCTTCTAAACTCAAATTTAGTCTGCTCAAAAGGCAAGTTTTAAATTAAAGCTGTGGTTTTCCTTTTGGCTCCGTACTGGGGGTTTCTGAAGCACTGCCACTGATCCACCACCCATGTGTGCAGACGGTGTCATTAATTAACGCTGGCTGGAGCTCTGAGGGTGTAAAAGGTTCAGTCTGCAGGTGGAAGATCAGCACTGCAACACGGAGCCTCCAAATGCGGCTCTCTCATCCAGGAGGGCACAGACAAAGCCTCGAAGCCTGCCGGCATCTTCAAAGACCTTCCTAAATGGTGCTTTCTCTTGACTTTGCCTGCTCAACATGAAGCTTTCAATCCATTACTGTGTCTGAGAGGCTCCATATTAGAAGGGAAAAGAGTCAGTTTAGAGGTCATTTATTTCAACTCCTTCATTTTGTAGAAATGGAAGGAGTGGCTCGGAGGGGTTAAACACTCTGTCAGAGTCATCCCACTGGCAAGACAATCTAAATTTTCTAGTTCCTAGGTTAAACTTCCTAGTCCATAAGATTGCCTTTGCAAATGAAGACAAAAGGGTTGTCTTTTTCTTTTCTTTTTAAAAATCTCTTTTTCTTATTCTTTTTAAAAATCTCTTTTTCTTATTTTTTTCTTGGAGTTTGGAACCTGCAGAGAGGCATGTCTGTGGTTTACAACCCTTCGCAGTTGTTAATTGTACTTGGCAAGTCAGCCTGTTCCCAAAACAGCTCAACAAAGGTTCTTGCAAGAGGACTGAGGTCCTTGTGGCCAATAAACTAGGTAAAACACACACACACACACACACACACACACACACACACACACACACACACACACACACGATTACTGTTTTTTAAAATTTTTTTTTTAAAATCAGAATCTGCCCATATCCACACGCTGGTGACTTTGATCCTCTTCAAAAGCTTTAATGAAAACTGCCAGAGTATTTAGTTAAGTATTCATATCATTAATACCATTTAAATGTGGAAGTTTAGTAGAATTATCTAGAGTTTCCAAGAAAGGGCTTACCAAGCTTCACTTCTTAGTGAGCATTTTTTTTTTCAGAAATTATAATTATTATTCTTTCCTTACTACCATAATTTCACATTGGATTCCGTTTTTCTGCTGTTATACGTAGTGCTGTGAATGGAATAGCTTCTATGTCAGATGGGCTGCCTGCCTTAGGTAAAGCCCTCCAATGTCCTTTTTCAAATCACCTATATCTTAGCCTTTTGAGGCAGAAAGAAAGTCTTCTGTGTTCTTGCAAAACATCATGTACACAGCATGTAGAATCTTGGGTTATTTCAAATACACCAGAAATATATTGGAGCATTAATGAACCCCCTTTCCATGAATTTCTGAAATAGGCTAAGGGGTTAGTTTTCTTTCCTCAGAAAATTTCTCAGAGGCAGCTAAGCTGGTAGATAATCCTCCAGGTAAATTGGGAGACCAACACACTGAATCCCGAGAGGTGAACATCCTCACTGATCCTTTACGTTTGAAATTATGTTCACCTTCTTTTCTCAGATCCTTTGGTACTCAGATACGTCTCATGTGGTAAGACATTTCAATGTGTGAAAGGAACTCTAACAGTTTTACTTTTCAAAACCAGTCTTAGATCAAATAAGGGCTGCATGTCCCTTAACATTTAAAATTCTCGTCCACAGCAATATTCTGAAAGTCCAGATGAAGAAAAGACATTCTACTGCCTAAGCCTGAAAAACACCAATAAACACGGCTGCTCTGGAAACATAGATTGTTATTATTTTTTGCCTGTGTTCATATCCATGGTAATAAAAGGTACTAACCATCTATTTCTTCATTCTGGTTTGTTAATATTTATCTTCTAAACTGCCATTGAGAATTTCTAAATGTGAATATGAGGATGCTGCTATCTTTTCTATCCTTTATATGTCTCTTCTCGCATCACTTTGGGGCCTCCCTTTCTGGCCACCTGAGTCCCAGGACTTCAGGATATGTCCGACTATTGCCTAAATGCAAGGTCCGGCAGCTACCCACGTGCCACATGCCTCCCAACAGATGAGCAAGATGTGCACATTGGTCAAGCAAATGACCCACTATGTTTCTTGGGGAGGCCAAATTCTGTCCTTTCCATTTTCAGTCTCTGCATTCACTCAATCCACATTAGTCTTTGGCTTAGACAATAATAGAGTCTCATTTTTAAGTCTTAGTTTTGGTCTGTCAACCTCATCTCTTGTCTCTTGCCAATCTTCTCATCACTTTTAGATGCATATTTTTCAAAAATAACTTGGATCAGACTAGTATGCTGCTAAAAACATTTTGATATTTTAATGATGCAAACATCCAAACTCCTCAGTATGGCCTATGACACTCACAGGTCTGTTCTCTTTCTACTTCACCGTCAGTAAATTCTTTTTCTTCCATACCCACTTCGCTTCAGTTTCTTCTTTCCAATCTCTGAGCACAGAAAGCTCTTTAGGTCTCGACGCTGGCTAGACCCACTCTCCCACAGCTCTTCACAGGTCGGATTCTTGTTATCCTTCATGTTTCTTCTGCAATGTCCTTTCCTCAGAGAGAAGCGATGGCAGAGATGGCCACATCCCCAACAACATTTGTGTTCCCTTTCCATAGCGTATAGTTGTCTCTGAGAAGTGGCTGAGCCAGGGACCACATTTGCCAGTTCCTCTTGCATCTGGATGGAGTCTTGTGAATAGTTTTCACCAGTGGAATGTGTGCAGAAGTGATGTGGCCATTTCTGTGCTGCAGGGTTTAAAAAGTGGCCTTGGCTTTTTTCTCCTCTCTGTTTCGGTCCATTGGCTGAAACAAAAGGAAGGACTCTGAGTTTCTAGGAGTTGTTAGAGACAGAAGGGGAAGAGAGGAGCTTGGGTCACTGAATCGCTATGTGGAAGGCTGCCTACTAAACAACTGATTGGATTATATGTGAGTGAGAAAGAAAAATCTTTTGTGTTAAACCACTGACGTTTTGCAGCTTATCTGTTACAGCAGCTTCTAGCATTACCTTAAACTAGACCAGAGGCCTTCTCTAAACACTATGGTAGGATATCCATACTCTCCAATTCGGGAAAATTTCTTGGGGTATTCTGGAACTGACCTCCAAAGAAGGACGGGGCCCAGAAACCAAAGAAAGAGGCTGACAAGTCCAGAATTAAACAGAGTTCATTAAGGGAACTTAAGGACAGAAGCAGAGTCTTGGGCAACAGCAAGATGGTAGATCTCTGTACCTGAAAGGGGAGGGGCCTTGATATGTACATACAGCCTCCGGGAACACAGGTGGCTTATAGACAAGTGGCACATGCTTGTTAAGAGCCATATATTCCAAAGCAGTAAACAACTTAATGGATCTACTTATCTAGGTAAGAACATGCCTTTCAGGTGTTATGGGCCCACCTCTCTCCAGCAGTCACTGAGAATAACTTGCTTCTTAAATGGCATTGGTCATATCAAGCACTAGAAACCTTTTTGCCTAACATCCCCCACCCCTCATTATTCTCTATCACTGCACTTTATGCATTTTTTCATAGTGCATATGACAAGTTATACTTATGTATTTATGTTAATTTTCCTCTTTTGTATCCTCCACTAGGCTATATATTTCATGCGAGTAGGAAAAGTATCTATACTCAGTGTCTAATACAGCACCTGAAACATTCATAGGTACTTAATAAATATCAGTAGAATAAATTCATAAGTAAGAGAATAGAAGAAAAAGTGACAGTGATAGTGGACCTAAAAAAGGTACAAAAAGAAAAGGTATCACCATTGGGGCCCAAGAGTGGAAGCTTGAGGAGTTAAGTGTAAGCTTGGAAGTGAAGATGATCTACTCATCAGTTTGCATACCACTAAAAATGATGTTAACAGAGCGACTAATCTTGTAACAGTAGAAGTGTTAACAAAGAATGCAGAAGCAACTAAAAATAATAATGATACTCTTTGCTTGTATAGTTTTTTACTGCTTATAAAAGAACTTAGAGAAATGCTACTTCCTTGAAAACGAACTAATATTTGTTAAATTAGATGCCAGAATGGTAAATAAAAGTACTCACATATTTTTAAGTGTATTCTCTTAGGATATATGAAAATTGGTCTAATATCTATATGGTAGGTTCAGATATCTTAGTGTTTTAGGGCTACCATAATAAAATAGGGTCATAACTTGTTTTATTGCACTTCGCTTTATTGCACTTTATAGGTGTTGCATATTTAAATCTTGTAAGCAAAACCCTCTACAGCAAAAAAAGATTAAGATTTGCTTTAATGTGATGCTCACTTTATTGTGAGTATTATGTTGTCTGGAAACTAACCTGCAACATCTCCAAGATGTGCCTGTATCACAGACTGTGAGGCTTAAACAAAAATTTATTTTCTTACGGTTTTGGAGGATGAGAGTCCCAGATCAAAGTGTTGATATACTGGTGTCTCCTGAGGCCTCTCTTCTTGGCTGGCAGATGACCGCCTTCTCACTTTGTCCTCGCATGGCATTTTCTCTGTGTGTACGCAGCCCTGGTGTCCCTTCCTTTTCTTATAAGGATACCATTCACATTGAATTAGGGCCTCAACTTTCTGACCTTACTTAACCGTACTTTTTAAAGGCCCTATTTCCAAACACAGTCACACCGGGCATTAAGGCTTTAACATATGAATTTGGGGGAGGCATAATTCAATCAATAACAGGAGAGAAACTCCCCAAAAGAGAAAAGTTAACTCTAAAGATTTTAGGGTTTGTGCCATCTCCAGAAAATCTACGCCAGATTTACCTTAAAATTTTGAGTCTCATCTTTAAAAAACAATGTCAATATATTTTGGTGAGCCCCCTAAATTTCCTATTAAGGCCATGGGTGCTGTATAAAAAGAGTCTATACATGCTATTTGGTATCTAGAGATTTATCTAGGCTCTACCTCCAATAACATCCTGAGTACATTCTTCTTCTTGTTCCATGTCCCTGTTGCCTTATTGCTGGATCCTAGCTCTCTGCTCAGCCTCTTTGCATTCATCCGTCAGGTAGACTCCTTGCTTGGCTTTTAAATTTGCCCTGAACATAGCTCTAAGTTTCTCACCCTGCAATCTCAGGCCATTGAAATGCGTTCACGTCAGCTGGATCTTACAACTTTGGCTCTGGCTTATCTGGAAGAGAGATTGGATCTCACTTTTTCGTGGAGAGTAAAATCCAGCTATTTTGTACTTACTATAGGAGACACCAATTTGAATTAGATTAGTGAAAGACTATAATTATAGGTCATTCATAAAAAAAATCTGTCTTATTAATTCGAGGCTTGCATAGTGAATGGAAAAATCAGTGCGCGGTCTACGCCATTTCTAAGCAGAGTGCTGTCAAGAACTCAAAATGTTGGGTTTGTGTTGTTCAGTAACAGCATGGAAAGTTAGTCGTACTCAAAGAGTAGTTACATAAGTGTTTTCTGATTCTTGAAAGTAAAACAAAGTTTTGGCAAATTATGAAATGCAATGATAACCTTGAGGAAATGAAAAAATTATAAATTTTTATGCAATAAACAGTTTGTCAATTCCATGCCTCTCTCAACTTATTACTTATATATTGCTGAATAAATAGAAGCCTTACCTGTTTCTTACGGGAAGGATATGCAGACGTTGCTTCTAGCTATAGGACATAGAAAACTTGTTGTTTGAAACATTCATTGAAGTTTTGTAGAAGCAGATGGTTAGAAATGTGCTATATTTGAACTTTAGAATTGCTTTGAAGAAACATACTTGTCTCAAGTGTCTGAAGAACAGAGATTTGCCTTAAGAAAATTGGGAGGAATGTGACAATTTGAAGTTCAAGAATTCTGGACAGATGAGAAATCAACCAAAATCTAGTTACTATTTAACAAATAAGTTAAACCACTGTGGCCGCCTCTTTAGACAAGCTTCGTAAATTTCAGAGATATTAAACTCAAGATCCTAAATGCCCAAGGTGAAGAGAGTAAAATAACTAATACGATTATAAGGTCTCACAGGAAGCTAAGTATATTATTAACATTTATAAGAAAATTTCCAAACTAATGACCTGGAGAAAATAATATTTGGGTTTAATGATTTTAACAAAAGACATATCTCTAATAATGAGTAAATAATGTCCATTTGATTTTACCTTGTGGTGGGGCTGGGCTATGGTGAAGATTTGTAAAGTAGTTAATATCTTTTATAACCTTGGAAAAGCATTGCGTGAAGTAGTCTCATTATATCAGGCTTCAATTTCCTCGACTTCACAAAATCAAATTCTGAAATTCAGCCATGTTAGAGCAAATGTATTATTGTGATCTGTGACTCATGAATCAGAATTTTTGAGAGATCTAAAAAGAGAAAAATCATTTAACCAACTATACTTTTTGAACACAAGATATAACTAGTTTTATTCTTCTCTCTATACCTCACCAATTAAATAAATTAAATTCAACTCTTTTTTTTTCTGCTGATAATGTTATTTGGACTTGATTATCTGCTCCTTGGGCATTGTGTGTGACATGCATGAGCCAAAACCAAATTACGAATTCTATTTAGTTTAATTTGATGTAGTTTCTCTCCAGATGAAAGTTTATCTTGATCTCTTTTCTAATTGATACTGGTGATTTCTCGTCTTTGAACTCAATTATACTGTAAAAACTGAACTTTTAGTAAATGAAACCACAGAGACCTAGACATTTCAATGAGTTCATCAGTCCAGATGCTAGTGTATCTGGCTTATTGAACAGTCTGAACTTGGTGGTGATATAGAAACATGAAAATACTTTTTCTCCATCCATTGCTTTTAATTATGCTCTGTTACATCTCTTTTTCTTGCCTCTTAACTACCTCTTGAGCAGTTGTAGATGGTAAAACTCAGTTGAGTCCAACTCTAATATCATCTCCAACCTAATTTCCACAGATGCCTATCCTATGGCTGGATGGATTGTAGTTGGAAGGTGGTGTGGTCAGCTTCTACACTTCTCTTGGCTACTCTGGGTTGGAGTGATGGGGAAGAAACAGAGTAAAAGGTCAGAGGCCTTTGTACCTACTGGCTTGACACTGTAATCCTTTCTTATGCACTGCATCTTCCCCAGCCAACAATAATGGATGGGTGATTTCTCTGTGTAAGCAAGGATGTGCTGTTTTTTTTTTCCTGGGACTTATGTACGAATTTTTCTGAGGTCCCTGCAAGAAGGCCTCCAAAGTACACAGTTGCCTCCATAGGAATTGTGATTCTGGCTTCTGCTTTTCTACCCCACTTCTCTCTTCCTGCCTCCCAGCTATCTCCCCACAGTTTCTAGAACCTACTTGAATAATAAGAAGGCAGCTCTGGCCCAGCTACTTTGCATACATGCCCACCTTACCCGATGGAAATGACATATCTTTGGCATAACAAGGAGTGGGACTTAGACTTTCCTCCTATTGCTCCCATTTTGCCCTGTCACTTCTCATTGATTCTTACCTCCTCTAGCTCAAATAGGCATAGGAGGTCTTATCAACAAGTCTGCTTCAAAAGCTGATTTTATAATGAGCTGCGTCTCTCCTTCCTGCAGGCCTTTGCATCTTGGTGAGTGATGCTTTCCTTGGTAGCTTGGGGAGGTGGATCTTTCTCTCACCATTCTATGCGATGAAGAGGAAAAGCTGAAGTTCTCCACTTGAGAGGGACTGCTCCCAACTCTTATAATTGTTTTGGATCTCAACCTAGTCATTTGTTAATAGACACGGGCAGTGAGTATGGCAGGTGGAGCATAGATGAGTCAGTCAGTATAGCTACCTCTTGGTCTGCCTGAGGATGTGTCCAGCCCAGTGCTTTTCCTTTTCTATATAAATGGTAGGGCCCTTACCTGTCCTTGCCCCCACTTATCCACTCATTATATTAGGAAATGGCCAGCATGTGTAGAATAGTACAGAGCAGCATGGGCCTTAAATTAGAATCTATGCAGAACCGTGTGAGAAGATGTTGGCAGGAAAAGAGTCCTGGAGCCACAGTCCTGTAGAGAACACTCCTCCAGCCACTGCTGGCTCAGTGGTCAGCAGTGTATCTCCAATGAGGGACTGACAGCAAGCACCAGAACCCACCGTAGGGACACTTCTTGATATTTGCTTCTAGTGATCTACTACTTATGATTTGGTGATTATAAATTGTCCTATTAGCTCATGCTATATGAAATTGCCACCTTTTATTTTTCTAAATCAAAATGGTTTGGCCATTTCAGAGCATTAAACCTAATTAAAATGTGAATTTAGTCATTTTCAACCAATGCTGTTATTATGTTTGAGTTCAGAGCTGAAAACCCCCTCTGACAGTTTTGGAGAGGAGAAAAATTGGGAATTTTCACCTAAACTCCTTAACTTCCGCTTTAGTTTAATGATAGGCAAACTGATGAGCTTTTCTTGCTTCTTGAAGAGAACGTAAACAGGGATGAAAAAGCAAACTGTAACAAAAAGAATTTTTTTCTTTAAATTTGGAATAGAATTTATCCATCTGAGTAATGGTTTTGGTACATATTTAAAAATATTTTAAGTATTCTTTTTAAGAAAAAAAAATACCACCTATTATCCAGAAAATAATAATGTATAAGAAGTCAGGGAAACCTGAGTACCATTCTTAAAATTTGTCAGTTGTAAAATAGTCTATTAAGTGAATTCAGGTGGAATGTCTCCAAGTTACATTGTCAGTTTTACCTTTATGATTGTTACCAGGCAGCCATGTCCACAGAAATGCTGGTTCATGGGACACGGGCATTCTAATGAGGTTGTTAGGGAAATAAAACAGTCTCACAAACAAAAGACACTTTCGGACCAATATGAAAGAGAAAGAATATAATTTTAATATTGGGGAATTATCAGACTTTCATGCACATATAGTAGCACTATGTGAAAAAAAAGTTACTGCAAAGTATGAACAGAATTTTATATAAATTTATACAGAAAAGTAGAAGACAGAACAACTACTACTTCTCTTATTTCCTTGAGAGACCAGAGGATGCACTTGTGATTGTCTTGTGTGTACCTGCGAGAGACCCTGAGCTAATTCTGAAGGTATTTGGAGTTTCAAGGCCAGAAGACCCACAGGCGTGCACTGTGAAATTAAAAGACTGAGTGTTTTAATTGGGCCTACTGGATGCTCAAGGAGACACTCTGACGAGGGGAGGGTGGGTTGCAGTGGCCTCACTCCTCAGAGAAAGTGTCATCCTTATTCTCTTACAAAGTCCAGGCGAGGGTTCATCGATGGTTATATTTCTAGTGATCAGTTTGTTGTTGTGTATCACAAAACTTAAATACATTCACATCCTTTGACCCAGCATTCAAGTTCTAGAAATCAATTTGCAATAACTATTTACAATTTTCTTATTTGTATATAGGACATTTCATCTTAGAATTAATTAGATATAAGAGCTAGAGTTCAGGAACAATCTAATGTCTACCAGTATGTATTGGTTAAATTAAACACGACGCCTTTGTGTGATGGAATATTTTTGTTTTGGATATATTTAGTGACATGGGAAAATGTTCATATATATTATTATGTTAAAAAAAACACATGACAAAAGCTCGTATACATTTGATTCCAATATTTATACCTAGACACATAGAGGGAACAACATCAAAGGATTTTAATAGGCCTATTTCTATTGGATGTGTGAGGGATAGCTACGACTCTCACATTATGCTATTTTCTATAGTTAACATTTTTATTCAGAAAAACCAAATGTTATTAAAAACCAAATGAAGTAAATGACAGTGAGCTTGCATTTAATAGTAGTTGCTGTTTAAGGATATCTAGTCATTTTTAATGAAAATTCCTTTTGCACTCTCCATTTGTGTTTTCATATCTCTCTAGCTGTTCTTCATTTCTCCGAGTACCTGGGGCTTACTTTTATAAGTACATTTCTGCTATAATTCCTTTTGCTCTAGAAGAATCATCAGACCAGGAGCTGGAAATCTAAATAATAACTCTAACTCTGTTATGATCTGGTGATAAGTCTGTAGACACGTTTCTTAACTTCTACCCACCCCGATTTGTCTGTCATTGTACTGAAAATTACAGAGGAGCTCAAGTCCTATAGCATTCAGTCAGATTCCCTGAGTGCAGGTGGTGGGCCAGGAGATTACAGACCTAGGAAGGAGTAGATACTGTGGGCTGACGTGGGTGGAGGAAGAGAAGGGAAGTGCCATCTTTCTCGTCTCTCTCCTTTCCAGGGAAGAAGAAGCAGGGAAAGACTTTTTCATCTCTCTGTAGAATAAAATTCTGAGGTGCTCTTCTCTGTAGTGGAAGGAGTGGGCAGAGTTGTCAAAACAAATAGAAAACACTAATGAAAGATAGTACGAAGGGCTAAACTACTTTTATGGTTTAAAAATTTGTCTTTCAAATTAAAATTTTATACAGAATTCTCCAGTTGTCTGTTATATTAGACAACCAATATATTAGACGACTAATTAGAAAAACTAATTACGAGGATCTTGCAAATGCTTTTTGATTGAGAAGTTACAAGAGAGTTTTTTAAAAGGATGCTTAAACCTATATGCAGATTATTTAAACACATTTAAAAATTTCAAATATTGACAATTCACTTATGGCAGATCTGGTGATTCTCAGGTATAGAGATTATCCCATCACCTAGAGACTCAGCTCTTCTCATTACTTTATTGCATTGTTTTTAACATTTGAAGATTGACCACTAGATGGCACTTAAAACCCACGAGACTCAGAGGAATGCTTCAACTGGGAGGCACAAGACTCAGGACAGGAATACGACTTGAGTTCTCAAAAACGGTATTATCTACTTTGCAGGAGAAGAAAAGCAGACCCAAGATTATTTTGAGACAATTGGAGAGTAGGATTCTTAAAGCGAACCTATAAATGATAGAATGTTTCTCTTTAAATATAACTTCCCTTCACCTAAATTGCTATTGATGAGCAGCAGGTTTTTAGTATTAAGACAACAGGTTGTTGGACTAATGAGGGTTTGATGTAAACAGTGAAGAGCTGTGTTCTCTCTGGAGAGGTTTGGAGCAAGCACAGGGAATCTAAATGTGGGGTTTTAATCCCAGCTCGATGTCTGCTCTGTTGTTTGGCACCCGGCTAACTGTTCTTTTTGCCTGTGGTTAATTTGGTTTGTGTTTCTCTCATACATCAGGGGAGTGAAACCCACTATCAGGACATCGTGATGCAGAAAATAGAACAGCAGAATGTTATGATTGATTTCAGCCTACCAATCTCACTGGATGTGGCAATCGGATATGTATGGAGTGGCAGGTGGACTTGAAGGAGGAGCAGTTGGGGTTCATTTTTGGCCAAGGCATTATGTAACACTATCAAGAAAAAAAGCAGAGACTGGTAAACAACAGCCAGAATTACAGTGCTGGGCACCGGGCAGTGTGTGCAGCCAGCACACAGAGAGGAGAGAGATGGCCAGATCTGGAATCAAGGTGAGAATCTGGTTCAGACTCTACAGCCAATCAATCACCAGTGTGACCTTGGGCACATTAAGGTCCTTGGGCCTCTGTTGCCTCATTTAAAAATCGAAGAGTTTAGTTTATGTGATTTTTGAAGTCCCTTGTGAAGTTTCTAGATCATGTTGGGACATAATTTTTTTAATTTAGTCATCACAATAATTTTTTTCATGTAGGCATAGCAGAAATTTTAGTTTCCTTCCTGTTTTCTACAATTGGACATGGAGGCTGAGAAAACTGGAAAACGTCCTGGCTCCAAGTCTAGAGGGAGCCTGCTCTTGCTGCTTAGTGTGACTAGAAATGTGTCAACTTTACCTGGAAGCTTTTGGGAAATGCAGACTCTCAGGCGTCGTCTTGGAGTTAGTGAATCATAACCTGCATTTTTAACTGTGTATTTTTAACAAGAGCCTCAGGTAATTTATATGCACATTCAAGTCTGAGAAGCACCGTGCTGTACTACACAGCCCGAAAAAAGGTTGCTGACCACAGGAAAGCTTGCTTTATAGCCTTCTTATATGAAGACATCCTTGAACTGAAGGGTGAGATTGATTTATTCCTTAAATGAATATTTATTAAATAACTACTATGTCTCAGTCACCGTTCCCCTCTGGGGTAGCAGAGAAACAAGAAATGAGAAGTGCTCTGTCCTCACAGAGAAGTAAAGGAGTTACTTGTAGGAGTTCTTTTTCTTTCTCTTCCCCCTTTTCTGTCTTCTAGAGCAGAATTTTAGGGGGTAAGATGAGGTCTGTAGTCTCCAGCAGTCTTTAGTTGAGGATCTTCTTTGAACTTCTAAAAACCTAAGACAGGGTTTCTCAACAATAGCACAACTGACGTTTTAGGTTGGATAATCCTTTGTTGTGGGGGATTGTCTTGTGTATTACAGAGCATCTAGCAGCATCACCGACTCCTATCCATGACATGTTAGTAGCAAACCCCCAGTTGTGACAACCAATAACGTCTCCAGACATTGCCGAATGTTCTTGGAGGATGATCTGAGAAGAGCTAGGATAGAGTCAAGAGAAAAGGCAGCTGGGAGCCGCTTAATGAGTCTGACTGGGTATAAGGTTTCCAGAAAAAGAGAGGTAAATTCTATTCGGAATGAAGCAGTGTTCCATGTACTTCAATTGGTTTAGAATTGTCCCTTAGGGACATAAAGAAAAGAAGATGAGAAATCTTTACAGTTTCTATACTTAAAGCACTCTCTAAAATTAATTAGAATGGTTTCTCTGGACAGTCAGTAGTCAAAATTATACACATCCCTCCCCCTTTTTAGGTGACAAGTACAGTCTTATTACATATCATGCATTGAGCCAACCTGAGAATCCATAGATAGTTTTATGCTTCACTGTAGATCTCCAAACAATGAGATGACATTTTCTTCTTTGGAGCCAATATGATTTAAATAATATGCTCAGAAGATTCCTTAGCCACTAGCATTTGTCAAGTTCCCAGCTAAAATTTACAGGTGAGAGAGGATATACTTCTGAAATGATTTTAGTGCAAATAAGTACCACCGAAATGAAATGAGAGCATTTCTCTTAGACAAAAGCCAAAGCAGAACAGAGTTGCACAAACCCTCTTCTTCTGTATTGTGAGCATAAGGAAACGTAATATTTCCACAGTTTTGTGTAAATTCCAGAAGGCTAGTCTGTCTTAACTGGATTGTAGTTTGACCTCTGTCCTGTGGGGACTAGAATTGACTTCCTGAAATCTCTCTTCAAACTAAAAATCTGCTCTCTTGACTCGTTTGTTTAACCCCTGTGACATATGTTAAAGCTGTGGACTTTCAAATGCCGAAGGAATGCTGCAGGTGAGCTCGGGCAGCAGAGGGAAATCTCAGTCGCACACACAGCCTTTCTGCAGACTGGCAATGTGAAGTGTATTATTGAATAAGGCTGGCAACTCAAGGCATTGTTTGGCTTTCTTCCTTGGCAACGGCAAGCTGCAAACTGTAGGGAAGTTTTCTTCTAATCTGCTGGCAACTTTTACTCTGGCGAAATGCAGTATGTGGTCCGTAGCCAGTATTCCCTAAGAAGTGAATAATTCACTCGAAGTAATTTCTCTGTGACCATGTATTCAGGCATCTTTGCTTACTGTGGAGACTGTAGGTACCCTGCTTCAACAATCACCAATAACCATTTTTCTCTGGGGGCTATGGGATAAGCTACTTGGGGGCAACCAGGTAAAGGTACTAAGTGTAAGTACAGCCCTCAGGCAAATTGTAAAGACCACTTCTTTGCTATGCAATGAGTGGACTGAGAACCTCCATCAAAGAGCATGTTAGAAAAGCAGAATCTTGGGCCCACCCCAGACGTACTGAATCAGAATTTGCGTTTTAACAAATCCCCAGGTGATTCATATGCATTTTACATTTAAAAACTATCACTCTCTAGATCTGCAGTGCTCAACCTTAATTGCTCATTGGAATCTTCCTGGAGAGTCTGAAAATTTCTTGATGCCCAGGCTAAATACTAGACCAACGGTTTTCAATTGGGGGTGATTTTGCCCGTCAGTGGACATTGGACAACATCTAGAGACATTTGGTTATCAAAACTAAAAGGGTGCTACTGAGGTCTAGTTAGAGGCCAGGATACTGCCAAGCATCCTACAATATAGCGAACAGCCAATTTAGAAATCAGAAAACTGTCTGATGTTAACTAAACAGATTTGGAGACTTGCTTTAGAACTAGCAGTAAGAAAGAGTATAAATCAGGACCAAAATTCTAGTCATAGTGTTAGGTAGCTAGTCAGACAAGAGCTACAGGGTAACAAAGGAATAGATGCCCAGCCTAGAGAACGCCCAAAGAACACCCCATTGGTATTTAGAGAATCCCTCCTGCATCCCCAGAGATAGGACGGCCATAATCTTAGCTGGTTTAATCTGGCCACAGACGCCTGCATGGAAGGTACTACCCTATCCCTAATTTGCCCACAATCTAAGCTGCCTCATACTGTCATTATAATGCTATGTTTATGCCTGGAAGTTCATGAATCTAATTATAACAGACTAAATTCTGGGTAAGCACATGTGCACTAGGCAAAGAGTTATAAAGTAGCCAAATGTCAATCAAAATGACCTCACTTGCCAATCACCTAAGAATGCCTTTGGAACCACCCATCACGGCCCAAATATAATTCGGGATTCCAACTTCTAAGTTGTCACAGCTCTCTTTGCTAAAATCATGTTCCTCCTTGGAGTGTGCTTCGTCTTTCTAAAATATACTTTTAATAAATCTTTTTCAATCTCACTGACCTGTGATTCTTCACTGTGTCAGTGAGGAAGAACTGAGGGAAAATACCAACCACACTTCTGCACCGTTATACCCCTAGCCGCAGGGGTGACACCAAAGTTCAAATCTCCCCCAAATGGTAACAGTTCTATAGGTCTATAGGTGCTAAGACTATTGGTGATTTCTTAGGAATTTTATTTTCTGAGAACTGAAACATTTATAATTAAATTCATATACTGCTCAATCTTGTTGACTTAAGCTCCAGAATAAGATTCAGAGATAAGACTATAGGTGCTGGAAACAAAGGACTGCTAAGGAAATACAAAGCGTCAACATGTTTTCTCTTCACATTAGTAGGGGTAGTAGTCAGGGGATCTGTTTACTACGAAAATAAATTTAAAAAAAATTTAAACAAAATTGTTTTTAATGCCCAAGAGTGCTGCTGATTATAAATGACTTGTTCATCCATTAAACCAACCATGAAGAAAGATATTGGTAATTCCAATTTGTCAGTAATAAATTTGAAATAATGTAATAGTTAGAACCATTTTATATTTAGCTTTATTGATAATTCAGACTCATTTCCCCTAAAGAAGAAATTTTTTTTTTGTAATTGTAAATCACAGTCATCTCTCTGAGAGAGTTCACATTCTTTTGGACAGTAAAAAGGTTATAAACTTGATGGGAATGAAAATGCGGTGTTTACATTTTCTGAAAAGAGCCACAAATTGCTCATTCGATAAAGTTAAAATCCACCGGACATCATGGGTTATTCTTATTTCTTTTATTTCCTTCTGTTGTTTTTCAAAAGATTTTGTGAAACATCAGGCATTTATTTACATCAAAGCAACTGACTCCCTGATTCTCATTCTCTTCCGATAACAACATGAGTTCCAAAATTTTTATTAAATAAATATGTTCACAAGTAATAATTAATATTGCTTTTTGGCTAAAACTAAAGGATCACTCTTTTGCAGTAATCTGTTGACTCTACACTTAGTTTATTTAAAAAAACCATTTCACCAGCTCTTGAAGACCGCGTTTCACTTTTCCCATCATACAAGTGGGAACCATAATAGTCATGAGAATGAATAATTTTTACCTACCTACTTTAGAGATTTTCTTAGGAACAATTTTGCTATGTGTTATTCACAATAATACCACTTTGAAGAGATATCACTTAAAGAAAGCTGGCGTATAAAATTATGGGCTATCTTTGACAGAATAGAAATCACAAAAGCTCAACATGTGGACCAAAGAATGTGGGTGAAAGAGGGAAGGATCTTGTGAAAAAAGAGAAATTGATAAGAATTTGAAAGATTGATCTCTGGTTCCAACTCTGTCACCACTTAGTTATAAGCCTTGGGACAAGGATTTGACTTCATAGATCACTCTCAATGTCTTCCAAACTTAGAGTTGGTCAGAGAGAGGTAAGATGCAGCCTGGACTTGCCTATCCTAGGTGACACACTATCCGCAGTACGTAGAAGGTGAATAAGGGCTGTGTAATGCAAGTGTCATGTCCCCGATTTCCTCTGCTGTGATTTTCAGTGATCCCTTCCTGGAGTTGGCAAGAGCAGCTCTTGAAATGAACAGGAGTCCTTTGTTTGTGCAGTTCTGCCAATGAAGGACTGTCAGACAACAGTCCTGAGATGGTCTGCTCCCCAGCAGAAACAGAAAGACATGGAGCATCTGCTGAGGTGGAGAGAGTGAATTAATTATAAAATGAGACTTTGCTACATGCAACGTTTCTTGTTAGGCTCGAGCACATACATGTGGAAGTTAATGTTCCCATGAGAGAACTAGACAGTGATTAAATATAAACTAAAAGATCAAATGACTCTGGGCCCAAACTAATCATTTCATTTCTGCTCTAAGCTGCAGCTGCATTCACAGATTTATTCTAATACTGAAACACCAAATATTTCTCAAGGTATTTTTAGTTGTTTATGTCAGGAGTAACATAGAGTATCTCCAGTCTCCTCATTCAACCCTGAACATCTTAAGTACTGCTAATGCTTTCTCATTCATGTTCCCGGAAAGAACAGTAAAGATATCCTCTACCAGTGAAATACTAATCATAAAAGAGAGCTAAAAAGACACCATTACTAAGTGGTGCTACCTGGTGCTTAGTGAGAGTCCAGTAAATAAATTAATTTTGTTAATGATTTCTTGAATAAATTAATAAAGTGGAACTATTGGAGCTGCCAGAAATAAAGAAAAGGATCATTACACTTGGTTAGAGATCTTGTAAATTTTATGTTTTTGTTTTTCCTTTTTAAATAAAGGGTCTTGTTGATTACTTTATGCTTTCAACCTTGCACTAGATTATGCCACCTTTGCTTAAGACTCAGGAAAAATAGGAAACTGATTACATGCTAAATACTTTCACCTGTATTGTCTGACTTGATCTTCCCGGTAGGTCTGCAAGGTCAATGTTGCCATACCCATTCCCATTTTATAGATGAGAAAAATGAAGCCCAGTGGGGTTAATTCATTTGCCAAAGGGCATATAACAGTGAGCAGCAGAGCCAAGACTTGAACCCATGTCTAACTGGCAGGTTTTGATAATTTTTGCAATGCTCGACCTATTTTTTTTATTTTTATTGCCTGTAGATTGCATGCCCAGTGCTTCTAAACCCTGCACTAGGAAGAATATATCAGCATCTCTGCCAGAAAATATCTTACTTGTGCAGTGACCATATTTATATTGGTTTCCATCTAAAATTTTTTCTGGTCTAATCTTATCACTGCTAAGATCAGTGATTTTATTTGTCAATGAGCCATGATAAATTATAGCCCTAGACATATATAACCAAATATAACGTGGTAGACCTATAATGTATCTCAAGGTTTACCTTTCAGTTGGAGGTTGTCTTTCAAAGAATTGTGAAGTAAGTAGTTCAGAGTTATTCATCCATTCATTTAGTAACTCTGTATTGAGCTTCTAATGTGGAAGGCACAGTTCTAGTTGGAGGGACTATATCAGTGAACCAAATAAACAAAATGTTCTTTCTCTCCTGTAGTTCATGTAGCAGTGACAGGTAGTAGGGGGCAGTTAATAAGTAAGCAAACAAGGAAATATTTAATATATTAGATGGTGATAAGTACTGTGAAGGAAGATGAAGCAGGAAGGAAAGGGGACAGAGGATGATGGATTGGAGTGATAAATGGAGTGGCATTGTTTTGTATTTGTGGTCAGTTAAGATTTCTCTGATGAGGTGACAATTGAAAGAGTTAAAAGAAGGAAAGAGTTAAAGCCATGTGAATCTCTGAGCATTTCAGGAAGCGAGAACAGTGAGAGTGAAGGCTTTGTAATGGAAACACTCATGGTATTCAAGCTGCACCAGGGAGGCCAGAGTGGTGAGAATAGAAGTTAAGGGGAGACAGGAGATGAGGAGGCAGATAATAGAGTTGGAAGAGAGATCATATACAACAGTAAACTTAATACTTTTTCCCCTGCCCCATCCAGCATGCTCTTAACATTTCTTATTTTCAGAGTATTTTCCACTCTCTCTGTTATCTCCAGACATACAGAAAGATTCCCTTTACATGTGTGTCACCCTCTGAAGGCCATATAGTACAGCACATATGTCTAGATTCTATAATCAGTCTGTGTGGGCTCAAATCTTGACTCTTGCATTGTGACCTTGGGCAAGTTCCCCAGCCTTTCTATGTTTCACTTTCTTCACCTGGAAAATGGAGATGGTGGTGATGATGATGATGATGATATCATCTATATCCTAGGGCTTTTTAAGGATCACATGACAATATGTGGAAGACACAGAACAGTGCCTGGCACATAGGAAATGCATCATAAGAGTGGACTGGTTTTATTAACAGCGGGGATAATGATCTGCTAAAGTAAACCACAGTATCCACAATGCCATTCTTTCCAAGGATCTTTTCCTTCTAAGCTATGTTTCCTGACAACTTTTAATAGTGGAATCCCAGGCATGAGAGACTGTCTGGGGGAGAGATATTTGATTAGGAAAGGCTTCCCTGTCTGCCTCCTACAATACACCGTTATAATTTACTTCTATTTATGGGCAGACCAACCCTTATCTCCACCAGAATTCTAAAGGGTGACCTGCTCTTTAGTTTTCTGTTGACCCAATATGCTTATGACTTTCAGTATCAAAACCTTCAGTTTTATTTTATGTTAGGTTGTAAATGTTATGCATCCAAGGATCCAAACTTGCATAAAAAATAAGGCCATCATTCCACTGTGCACTTGGAAAGGAGAAATTGCTCCAAGCTGCAGGAGAGATGGTTCATCTTGCACATCTGAGAGTCAGAGGCAGTGGAGGATTGAGCTATAAGGGGAGGGCCATTGTAGCATATGCTCATGAATAATGAATCTGACATTATAGCTATGCAAATGAAACACAGCAAGCTCTAAGCTAAAACTTGGTTTCATCATTTATTCACGGCCTCTTGTGTTCAGCACCTGGATAGTGCTCAGGATGGCAAGAGAACAAAGCAATCTGTTTGCTGTACTTGGGGTAGAAAAGGTCTGCACGAGAAAGCCAGATATCTGAGATGGTACAATTTCCATTCCAAGCTCTGAAGGTAAATGAAGGTGAATAAAATCCTTGAGAAAATTCATGCTCAGTTGCCTAAAGAATGGACAAATGTGAAAGCTTATTAAGGCACAAAGTGACAATAATTGCTGATGCTCAGGGTAATGGACAGAGACAAGTTAGAGGCTAAATGTAATCCAATGCATTTTGTGATCATTGCATTTTAATATTTAAATTTGCATGGAATAGACATCAAGATCAATTTTATTCCTCTGGGAGAAGTTCTACATTTTCCGGCAGTCTTGAATTTAGCTTTAGAGTAAACAATGTGTTTTTCAAATTCAAACATCAATAAAATATTGCAATTATGAAGAGATGAAGACTTTGGATCACAAATGTGTCTGGATTTGTTTATTCTTCGTACAGAGGGACAAACCTTCATTTCTGCCCTTTCACTAAGAAAAGATTGCCCATAGAGAATTTCTATTGATGGAGAACCACCTACTTCTATGGTTGATTAGGATTCCAGAAAAATCTACAGCTTGAGAAAGGACCTGAGCCTAGCAACTGTCCACCTAAACAGCTGCAGAATAAGAGGCGGCTCTGGCTTGTTTTTATAAGCTCTGCAGAAGAAGATTTTATATTTCCCTTAGGTTACACAGTTATTTCCTAACACTGACAGTTAGGAGAGTCTTCCTTGTATTACAGACAAATCTGAATTGATCTCAATATAATAATATGAAAAAAAAAAACCTGTGTCAGCCCTGAAAAATAGGAAACATTGTCACCCACATGCCAAGGGCTATGAGACATTTCTGCAAGATGAGACTGAATTGAGCAAAACGATGAAATAGCCTGTGAGTTGCCCTGCACATTAGAATTGCCTGGAGAATAATGAAAAGCCCAGATGTCTGAGCTGTGCACCCTGGTTGTTTGGTTGCAGTTGGTCTAGGGCGAGGCCCAGGCATTGGTGTTTGAAATGCTCTTTATGTGATTCTGTCGTGTGGTCAGGATGGGGATCCAGTGCCCTCATCGCAGCTTGCTGACGGGCTGTAGCTCAGAGCAGCAGGGTTTGGGGCTGGAGGGAGGGGCAGGCTGACGAGCAGAGTGTGGCAGACATTTGTGCATACAGAAAGGGCTCAAGTCAGTCTACAGCCATGCCACCCTGAATGTGCCGATCTCGGCTGATCTCAGAAGCTAAGCAGGGTCGGGCCTGGTTAGTACTTGGATGGGAGACCAACTAGGAATACTGTAGGCTTTTCAATGAGTAAATAAAATAAAAATTAAAAAAAGAAAGTCAGTGGGGATTCCCCTGTGGTGGGCAGGCGGGCAGGGAGGTGTGTCAGTCCAGCTAAGACAGTGGTAGGGGCCAGGGAAGGTGTCCTGAGGCAGCGGAGACATTTCTCTGGAGGCCTGGCACCTGGAGCTGCAGTTACACCAAACTGGTGGACGTTGTCAGAGGCCCTTTCCTTCTGCTCCAACTGTGTTGCTGGGTCATGAAAAAGGCAACTGGTGCTCAATCTAAACATCAGCAAGAGGTCTCTCTCAAGCAAAATAAGCAGAATTTGATGAGATCCACAACCCTGTGCATTTAAACAAGCAGAACATGATGAGGTTCTAGTTAGAAAGCAACTCTATGCAAGTCCATGATATTGGTTCTTCCTCTTGGCCTTTGGTGAACTATCTGGCTGCTCCAGTTACTCTCAGATAATAGAAATGGTTCTGATTGTACAGAGTCACAAAGTGGTCTCATTTCAGTACTGGGTAATAGTCAAAACCTCAGTATAAAGCTTTTCTTTCCTCTTCTCTCTGCTCCGCTCGTTTCTTGGACCCCACACCCAGACCAGGAGGCAGGGGCAGGAAAGGACAAATTTGGCTGATACACCCATGATCTGGTGCTCTCCTGGCTTGGCAGACATCCAAAGCTGAGACTCTTTTCCCCAGAGGTTCTTGCATAGGTTCTCAGACATTTCTCCGTGAGAACACTATACTGCACTTCTCTGGATGAGACTGTGGCTGTTCCCTCACAGCCTGCTTACATCTCCTCCCTGTACATACAGCTTTTCAAGGGATCTCTGTAAAGCCATACTTATTGAGGAGGGGTTTCTCATGGCACACTGATATTTAGCTCTAGGGAAATCTTCCAACTTCCAACTCATTCTTCAGCTGCTATAATTCAATGCTTTACGCCTTTTAAGTGGGCAAGGGGCTAAGGTTTGAAAATTCAGTTTATAGGGGCTTTCTTATAAGTGCTACTTGGTGATCCAGTACCCCGCTTTGGACAGTGAGAGTCATGCCCTCCAAGTCTGGCTTCACGGGTGTGTGGCCCTCACTCAGAAGGGCCCTCTGCTTGGATTAATGTTCTATTGTCACCATCTCAAACTTCTTGATAATTTTTGAACAAGGGGCCCTGTATTTACACTTTGAACTGAGTCCAGAAAATTATGTAGTTAGTCTTGGTTGCCCCTATGAAAGTGTGGGCTTTCCCTGAAACTGAGAAAGCATCTGGTTTTTAGATCTTAATCACACCCATTTCTGGGATGTCAGGCCTGTGTACAATTCTCATTTTTGACTATGGATAATCTGGAGGAAAATTTCACACATATCAATTTGGGGCCTATGAAAAGACTTTGAAATATGAAAGAGGAACAGCGCTCACAGGAGGCAAAAGAAGGACATACTTGAAAAAAGATTTACCGTAGGAAACAAAAGTAATTTAAAGCAGCATCTGCTTGTACTTTCAATAAAATTCAATTAAGCCTGGCTTCTATGAAACACGAGATTAAAGATGAGATTAGACAATAAATATCAAAAGTAAGTTTGCTTACAGGAAGGCGAAAATCAAAAAAGAAGTCAGACAGAAACAAGAATAATGGCTTTGAAATAAAAAATGAGTTGTCAGAATCTGGTTATATATTAGGAGTAGTAAAGTAGACCTGTGGATAATTGCATCAGTAATATGAAGTACTCACTTGAGAGAGTCTCTGAATGCTGAAAAAAGCAATGAGATGGAAATGACTAGAGAGAAGAAGAGAGACATCAAAGAGAGCAGTGGAGGAGAAGCGCACAGGTCAGTGGAGCTTCTCCAGGAGATAAAAGAAGAAATGGGATGGAAGCAATGTTCAGAGACAGCCGAAGATTGTCTACTTACCTCCCGAGGGGACAGGCACATGGCAGAGAGCAGGCGACTCCCTGGTTTGTGTTTAATAAACCTTTCTTACAAATAAAAGTACTCATATTTTATAAATATTTATATAAATAAAAGAGAGATATTAATGGCAAAGTTCACTGGACTAATATCTTCTGAGTTAGAGGGTATTTTGCTGAAAGCCCAGAGAATTGCCTCTCTGCTTCTTTGACCAAGTATATGCAGTTATAAAACACATGCAGTTATACTTTCTTTAATCGTGGGTTTCTCTCTTTCCACTAGATCGTTTTGCCAATGCATTAAAATGTGTTATAGGAGTAATATGTTAAATATAATTAACAAACCTTTGGCTTTTACCTTTCTTAGCATGTGACTTTCCTCCTAGTTGGTCTGAAGAAACCTTCAGCCTGGAGAATAAAAGGAGTTAAATTTCTTTACCTCCCATTTTTACATACTCAGAGAGAGCATCGAAAATAAAAAATAAAAAAAAATATATATGTAGTTATAAAATGTGCAGTTATAAAATATCCCATCTTTCCCTTTTAAGAGACTCTATGCTAGGGAACAGAGTAGAAACAGTTATAAGACTGTTTGTGAATATGATGACAAGGACTTGACAAAATGCTTTCCTTTATATTTCATTTGTGCTTCCCTACAGTGCTATAGACAGTATGATCAGAAACTACGGGCCACCAGATAGAAATGTCACATGTTAATGGCAGGGTCTGAGCCCATTTGAAGATGTAAGCAGAGCTATATTTATGGTAGCCAATTAGAAAATAAATATCCCTGAGAGACTAGGGTAGTTGAGAGGCAGGGAATCTTCCATCATTGTGCTGTAAGAACTAGTTATTATACACTTCTGCGATTGCATCTGGGCCATGAACTTTGATGTAAGGGACAGGGCATTGGATCTCTCACTTGGGGATTAGAAATGCTGTAAAAATGACATTTGAATTTAGCAAGAAAGGACCAACAGATCTGGCTTGAAAATAAGATCTGTCATAGTCCAAAAAATCTAGACTCTATCTGGGGCCTCATATAGTTAGTAAACAATGCAGTTCTAAATATGTAAAGGCAGTTTTTATAACCAATGATTTACTTCCCTATGGTATGGCTGTTATAGAAGCCCATTAGAAAGATAAACAGGAAAAAATAGACTTAGTTTCTGAATAGAACCATAGAGGTAGTGATAGCAGATCTATTCATTTCCTTAATAAGAACATTAGAGGTTTAGATTAAATAAGGGGTAAAAATGGCATTTTACTGGGCCAAAGTCATAATATATGACAAGAATGATAATGCACTTAACGAGTCATGGAATGTTCTAGTTTCAGAGTTTAGAAGTGATAAACACTTAGCACTACTATTTTCCTGCCCACATTGCTAGTCGATTATAATAATCTTGCGTGCTTATCTTAAACATGACCTCAGAACTTTTCAAGACAGCAGGCCAAGCAGCCTGTATCAGCCATCAGAGTTGGTAGTTAGAATGTCATTCCTATCCAGTTCAGCCCTCTAATTTTTCAGGTCAGGTTATTGAATCTCACATGGACAAAGTGACTGAAAGATTATGTGACTGTTTGGAAGAAGAGCCAGGACTATACCCTGGATCTTTGATCTCTAATCAAATAATCTATGTTATTAGACTTCAAAATTGGGATAAATGCATGCACTTTAAGATTATAGTCTAAAACTAATTTTGATTGTGTGTGTGTGTGTGTGTGTGTTATCACTATATGACATAACTTCGATGTGTATGTGTATATATCATTGTGATAACTTTAAGGCTATGTGTTTGTATGTGTGCATGTTATCACTATGTGTTATGATAGTGTGTGTATGTTTGTGTTGTATCTATGAAACAAAAGTTCTCTCCTAGATGCCAGACTCTAACCCCAGAATTTAAAAATTCTTTCAAACTCAAATTTCTTTCCTTTTGAAGTTCAAAATATGCTTTCATTCTAAAACAACCCCAAAATAAGCAGAAATAGGCTTCAAATCCTCTCATAAACCATGTCTTGAGTCATTCTCATGCTCCATCTTTCCCTCTCACCATGCTTCTCTGAAGTGAATAAATTTACTTTCTCTACTTCCTTCATTTTTCATTATTCTTCAATTTTCTGTAATTTGACTTCTGACCCCAATGTTCTCTTGAAACAGCTAGTGAACAGGTCACCAACAACCTAGTAGTCTAATCTAATGGACGTCTGCTATTCCTATTTGTTGGGTCCCACATTTGATGATGTTAGCTACCACTGGATCTCGAAATCTTTATTCATTCCTTGCCAATATTTTCCTTGATTATGCTTGTACCTCACTTCATCTCAGGCACCCTTCCTTCTTCATCTTAGCATTTGTCTTTGGCTCACAGCCTTCCTCTTTCTGTACGCTATCCATGGGCAATATTATCTATTCTCATGATTTTAATGTCCACCTGGTTCAGAATGACTCTCAAACCTGTCTCTAGCATGACTTTTCTCCTGGGCTTCAGATTCACATATCTAAGTTTGCTGCATCAATGCACTTGGTTATTCTCTGGGAACTTGAAAATTGTCATGTTTCAAAGTGAACTACTACTCATCTTTCTCTCCAAGGCCAAGACCAAGAACACTAACTTTGGGGTGTGTGTGTGTGACCTCTTTTCATAGTAATGTCACCTATTTTTTTAATCTGTGCCAAAACCCAGAGAATCAGCCCATATTTTTCTCTCTGCACACCTTCCCACTTTCAATCTCCAAGTCCTGCTGACTTAATTTCTTAAGAGTTTTTTGAAGTCCTCCAAGTTCAAGCCTATACAATTTGTTGCCTGAATGAAGTAAGAACCTGCTTACTGGTCTTGCATCCAGTAATACTACCTTTCATTCAGTTTGTAGGGTGATCTCTACCAAATCAATTCTTGCCTTGTTATTTCATGACATCAATTTCCCTTTACCTGCTGAATAAAGTCCATGTTTCTCAATGTGAGTTTTATCCCTTGGTATTACCTTTTTTTCACTACTCTCCACATCATTCTCTGCTTTCACTTATCTGCTTATCGTACCACCAGCAGCCCACCCCTGGTATACATACTCCCACTCTCACATCAATCTTCTACCTATAGCCTTTCTCTCAAATATATTTCTTTGCCTTGCTGTGATGCACTGAGTCCCAAATATATTATATGTGATAATTTGAACATAAGTGCCTGCCTGTGACCCCGAATACTCTTTGCAGGGACAAGCCTATATAAATCTCCTAAGCCTTCAGGTGTTCCTTCACTACAAGCTTCAGAATCCCATAACTGATGGGAAAGGAGGTGAATTGCAAGATAACCACAACTGCAAGATAACCATTGGCTAACTAGACCTGTAAGTGCCATAACTTTCCCCCTTAGAGAACTCCAGAGTCCAGAGTGTGGGTCTGGAGGAAAGGGGGCAGGGTTTACTGAGCAGAGGCCCTGACTTTGGCAATCCAGGTTTCAGGCTCAACATGTATAATTCCCACCCTGGGCAGCTGCTTGGTGATGTTTTAGTAAATTATACATCATATGAATTCCCGAATCCACTTTCTCTGATTCACTTCCTCCAGGCATCCATGGCAGGGCAGCAACTTTGGGCAGTGGGGAATTTTTAAAATGAAGCATTAGTGGCTAAGAAATCTGATCCTGCCACAAGGCTCTGGGAGATGCTGGAGGCTTCTAATGAATGGAATTCTTTCCCATCATTCCTCACCTGGCCGACTCTAAACAGACCTTTGAAACTTCTCTATTCAAGGTGTGGTCCACAAAATCTTGGGATCTTATAAGAAACACAGGATCTCAGGCCCCTCCTCAGAGCTATTAAGTTAGAATTTGCAAGTTTATAATATCCCCAGGTGATTTGGTACACATTCAATTGAGAAGCATTGCTTTATGACACACTATTACATCAGTTCCTCTGGCAAGCTTTGAACATTCAGATCGTACACGTGATCCCTCATATAATCCATACTATTTGGAAATAATTCATTTACTATCGGCCACTCCCTTTGAACTATCTCTGCTTGATAGGAATACAATGTAAGCCCTAAATGCAAATAAAATATATAATTTAAAATTTTTTAGCAGCCATATTTCAAAAAGTGAAAAGCAGATAAAATTAATTTTAATCGTGTTTTATTTAACCCAATATATCAAAAATATTATCATGTCAAAATTATTGAGGGTATTTACATCCTTTTTTCATGCTAAATCTTCAAACTCCAGTGTGTGTTTCACTTACTGCACATCTCAGTTTGAACGGACACCTTTCCAGATGCTCAATAGCCACCTACCTGTGAAAGTGTGGACAGTGGAGACCGAAATTCTAAGGTCCTTTATCTGTGGAATTCTGTTGTTGAATATAGTTGTCTGGTATGTAACATGCACATGATGAATTTATTTATTCAATCATATATTCATTAAACAATACTGAGTTCCTGCTATATGCCAGGCTCAGGCACCGGAGATACAGCTGTGGATAAAACAAATTCCTTGTCCTTATGGAACTTACATCCAAGGTAAGAAAGGCTATAAATACACACGCAAATAAATGCATCATATGTTGGATAGCTGGCTACTTTGAGGAGGTAACACTTAAGCAGAGATTTGAATGCAACAAGGAGCGAACCTCAGGAATTCCTGGGGAGAGGAAAATGAAGCATTCCTGGCAGAAAGGACAATAGAAGCAAAGGTCCTGGACAGAGTGGGGTGTGTGCTTGGTAAATTTGGGAAAGACAGAAGAGAGTAGTGGACTGAAATAAAGAGAGTGAGGACAACAGGGGCAGGAAATGGGTAAACTAAGGACCCAGAGGCCAGATTATGTGGGGATCTGCTGGAAAATAGACTGTGTAGGATTGAAGTGGGAACACTTGTTGAACTGAACCTGAGTCGACTGGATTAAGTCACTGTCTTTACACAGGTACAGCTGAAACCTGTTTTTGATTTCCCAGGGGAATTGCTTCAGGTTGGGGAGGTGTATACCACTCCCTGGGATGGCTTTCGTATTCCTCACCCCCCACAGCATGCCCTTTCAGTGTGCTCTGTCTGAGCTGTGTGTGAGGAGGCCCTTGACAGGTGTTTACCTATTCCTCAAACTTCTTCTGTCTCGTTGTGCTTACTGACTGACATGCCATGCTGTATAATTTATGCCTGGCTGAGTCCCACTGCCATGCATTTTGTCACCCTTTTAAAATTAAAAACAAGTATATATACCTAGACTCTATGTTATTTTATGAAGCTTTCCTGCTCAGCAAAGTGTCAGTTTGACAGCCTGGGTGCTTCTCCCAGTACCAGAAGCCTGGGTAGTGTTAAGAAGACCCCCTTGGGGGCTGATTAAAATCTCTGCCTGGTGTCACCTGCCTCAAACAGAAGCCTAGTGCCTCTGCCACCAGGCAAAACACTTCCAGCACTCAACAAGAGGCACAGAATTTCATCCTTTGGAATAAAATTTAAAACTACATCTGCTTTAAGGTGTTTGGAATTTAGCCTAGTTGTCAAATTGGATCTAACTTAAATTTGTGGCAAAATTATGAAGTCAGTAAAGTTTGTTTTTAGTGTCCCCAGATTACTTCTACTACTACTGCTACATATATCTACAACAAAAGTAAATACTACTACCGATACCACAACAATAATAATAGTTATTTTTTACTTATGCCAGGTGATGTCTATTCATGATCTAATTTAATTTTATGTGACAGGTACTGTTATTACCCCCATTTTACAGAGGGGGGAAATTGAGACTTAGAGAAATAACTAATATGCCCAGGTAGCTTGAGATCCAAACGTAGGTCAGGTTTCCTGAGTCCACATTCTCAACCACTATGCTATGTTGCATCCAAGACTTCCTGTTTTCCCTTTTTGCCCATATATTCACTCTCATTCTACTTTACCTTAGTTATCTCATAGACTTTCTGTTCATGGTCTACAGGAAGTTACACAAAGACAAGAATGTTCTACTGATAACGATGCTAGAAGTCAGAGGAGAATCTCTATTTATCAAGGGGCTGCCTTGTTGTTATCGTAGAGGCTTTTTCTCATTATCCCTATAATTGTTGTTTCATGAAAAGGAAACTGAGACTCCCTTAGATTGGGTTCCCCAGAAGCAGACTTTGAGATGAGGATTCTTGTGGAAGGGATACTAGGAAATGTTCCTAGGTGGGATGGGGAAATTTGGATGGAAAAGGGTAAGAAGCCAAGCAAAGGCACTTTGACTCAAAAACCACAGGAAGCACTTAATTCTTAATTAAAATCCTCTGGGTCTTAATCAGACTTAAGAAGTTCTGCGTCTTAATTCAGAGATATCTTTATGAGGGACAGGGTGACTGCGGCATTTATACCCCTGTACCTGTCAGTCACTGGCCAAAGGTTGTGTACATCCTCAGGTACGTTGGGGTCTGTCAACCTGAGAACATCTCTGACAAAGAGATGCCATGCAGGCCTCTGAGAAGGAAGAACATCATAGGCCAGTCTATGCAAAAATGGAAAGGGATCAGAGAGGAAATGGGCAGAGTTCTGACAACGTCTTCAGGGGACTAATGAGAGGATGTGAGTTTCTCCAAAGTTGCAGAGCTGCAATGAAAAACAGTGTCTAATTCACTTAAAAGCCCAGGTTTTTGTCTTTCTTGTTATAAGTAATGCTGAGTTGTCCTGGGCAGTGATTGTTGGTGACATAGAAACTTTTCCAAGGCCCCTGAAGTCATAATCTCAGAAAATCTACTTGTAAAATCAGTTATGTCAATGAGACTCATCAAAAATTCTGCTTTAGGATTCCTAGGGAAGCTTATTATTATTTTTTTCTTGCTTTTTGTTTGTTTGTTTGTTTTTATTTATTTATTTTAATTTTAATTTTTCAAATGGAGTTGATAGTCAATATTATTTTATATTTGTTTCAGGTGTACAGCAAAGTGATTAAACATTTATGTAATTTACAAAGTGATCCCCCAATTAATCTAGTACTCACCTGGCACCATGCATAATTATTACAATATTATTGACTATAGTCCCTAAGCTATACTTCACATCTCCATGACTATTTTGTAACTACTAATTTGTACTTCTTAATCCCTTCAACTTTTTCACCCAGCCCGCCTACCCCACTTCCATCTGGCAATCACCAGTTTGTTCTGTGTCTATGAGTCTGTTTCTGTTTTGTTTGTTTTGTTTTTTAGATTCCATGTATAAATGACATTGTGTGGTATTTATCTTTCTCTGTCTGACTTATTTCACTTAGCAAAATACCACCTAGGTCCATCCATGTTGTTACATGTGATAAGATTTCATTTTTTTAATGGCTGAGTAATATTCCATTATATATATGTATCACCTCTTTTTTATCCAATTATCTATTGATGGGCACTTAGGTTGCTTCCATATCTTGGCTATTGTAAATAGTAGTGCAGTGAACATAAGGGTGCCTATAACTTTTTGAATTAGCTTTTTTTTTTTTTGATAAATATCCAGAAATGGAATTGCTGGGTTATAAGGTAATTTTATTTTTAAATTTTTTAGGAACCTCCAAACTGTTTTTCATAGTGGCCGCATCAATTTGCAATCCCACCAACAGTGTACAAAAGTTCCATTTTCTCCACAGCCTCACTAAAACTTGTTGTTTTCAATGTATATTTTATCTCTAATGGCTTTAAATACCATGCAATTCACCCATTTAAAGTTTAATTCAGTGACTTCTAATATATTTACAGAGTTTTGCAATCAGCAACAGTATTGAATTTTAGAACATTTTTATTACCCCCAAAAGAATCTTCTGATTTATTATCAGTCACTCCCCATTTCTCTTCTCTCAGACCCTGTCTTTATGCATGTGCCTATTCTGAACATTTCATAGAAATGGAATATATAATATGTGGTCTTTTGCATCTGGCTTGTTTCACTTAGCATACTATTTTAAAAGATTCATTCAATTGTAGAGTGTATTAGTACTTCATATGATTTTATGGCTGAATAATATTACATTGTAAAGATAAACTAAATCTTATTTATCCAGCCATTAGTTGATGGACATTTGGGTTGTGTATACTTTCTGCTATTATGCTATAAACTTTTGTGTACAAGATTTTGTGTAACATTTATTTTTAATTCTTTGGGACCTAGGGTAGAATTGCTCAGGCATATGTTAATCTTATGTATAATTTTTTGAGGAACTGCCAAACAGTTTTCCAAAGCTACTGCACCATTTTATATCTCAATCAGAAAGGTATGAGAGTTCTAATTTCTCTACATCTTTGCCAACACTTGTTATTGTGTGTCTTTTTTTATTATAGACATCCTAGTGGATGTAAAGTGGTATCTCATTGTAGTTTTGATTTGTATTTCTCATTAGGAATGGGATGTTGAGCTTGCTTTCATGTGCTTATTAGACATTTTTATATTTTTGAATAAATATCTATTTAGATCTTTTGCCAGTTTTTTAATTGGATTATTTGTTTTTATATTGTCGAGTCATAATATTTATATATTCTAGGTACCAGAGTCTTATCAGATATATGATTGCTAATATTTTCTCCCATTCTGTGCATTGTCTTTTCACTATCTTAATTTTTTCCTTTGACGCACAAGTTTTCAGCTTTCATGAAGTCTAATTTATCTATTTCTTTTTCCTTTGGTTGCTTGTGCTTTAGACGTCATATCTAATAAACAATTATCCAAGGTCACAAAAATTTATACTTAAATGTTTTCTTCTAAGTTTTATAGTTTTAGCTCCTAGATCTAAGTGTCTGATCCATTTTGGGTTAGTATTTGCATATGGTATAAGGTAAGGGACCAACCTCATATTTTTGCATGTGGATATCCAGTTGACAGTTATATTTTTTTGTTCCAGGCACCATCACCTCCCTTTTCTACTTCTTCTTACCTGGATTACAGAAGTTATGACTGGTGATGCAGCAGCCAGCTTCTATTAGGGAGGAATCTACAGAATTTTGGAAATTCTGACACTGGATTGGACTTATGCAAAAAAATCTCCTCCAAAATGAAACAAAACAGAAAAATCAACCCCCTCCAAATCTCCAAACCATAATTATTTAAGTGTTTTCTGTTATCTTGTAGCCCAAAGCACTACTCTCTGGTTCATCACTTCTCTCTTCTCTCCTAAAGTTGATATTTCATGTACTGGTTGATATTCCACCTCATAGTGACTCCACCTTTATTGAAAATTTTCTCCTTTTCTCCTAACAGAAGAGAATGCCATGTTAATCGTGGATGGTCTGTAAGACTGCCTGTTGATGGCCAAAAGTGAATATTCGATCTATAGCCGGGCTCACCCAAGCTGAACCAATTAGGTCTTTTCTCTTAGAAATGTGGAATGTTGAACTGAGACATTTTTAAGAGAAGGTTTATTGTTCTCTCTAGCTGAGGTTTTGAAGCCACAGTGGTTTCTGTCTTTCTGAGGGCTTTTGCTTTTTTCTTTCTTGAGTTCTGTGCAACAATACCTTCCACCTCTGGGCTTACCCGCCTCCACCCTCACTCTTCCAAATTTTATTTTTGGCTAATTTGTTTTTTGTTAAGCCAGACAGAATTGGTTTCTGTTACAGAGGACCAAGAGAATTGTATTAATACGTTTTTTTACCTGTCATGGTCCCATTCTTTGTTTATCCAGTGAGCATTCATACAGTCACCTGGGTATTATTTTCTCCACATGGAGTTGGTATGTGACGTGCGAAATCCAAAACTGCCCTCAGGTATCCCAGGAACTACAATGCTTTTTCTTTCACAAATTTAAAAAAAAACGATGTCTCCCCAAATGTCATGATTACCTTCCTATTATGTCATAGACAACTTAAAAACAGTAAAAATAAAATGCAGGGCAGGTTAAACAAGTCATATGTATGTTTATACACTCTCAATTTTCTTCTTTTTTGGAAAGAGTTTGTGATTCACAATATTTGTCACTCTGATTAACCGATGTTAGGCAGAACTGCAGAATATCAGCCATTCTTTCACTTGGGAATAGACTAGTGCATAACTCAGGCATCAGGTTTATCGGTTTTGAGTACAATGGTTTACAAATACAGAGGCTTTTTTTTTTTTTCCTCCCAAAGATCCATGAGATTCTGAGAAGGGACCCTGGAAATCTCTGGTTCCAATGAAAGCAGAGGAACTTAAAATTTCAATCTGGCCTGGGCTGACTTGGGTTTAATTGTGACTCGAGTTTTATTTTGGTTGGGCCGAACCAAACCTTTTGAGATCATGGTGAGGGCTTTTCTGTTAGAAACTTTTGGTATGATGTCATCTTTCCAAAATACATTATTTATTAAATCACTTAATGTCCAGTGAGTTAAGTCCAATGAGACATTATGCTAAGCACTAGAAATATAAATATGAATAAGATAAGCACTCTGTCTGCAAAGTTTTCACTACTTCTCTCTATTTTATGGCAGAAGAAACTCTGCCACACATTCAGCAGGAATTGTATCATGTTATTCTCTTATTGATCACTATAGCTTAGTGTGTCTTTGTATTTATATATCTACATCTACATGCATATATATATGTATCCACCCACCTATCATTCCATATCCATCCATCCACCCATCCATCCATCCATCCATCCATCCATCCATCCATCCATCCATCCATGTACAATATATTGGCTAAATTATGCTGTAGTAGCCAATAACCAATATCAGTGACTTTGACCAACAGAAATTTACTTTTTTGTTTAGATAAACTAAAGATTTTTAAAAAAATTTTATTTTAAATTTTAAAAAGTTAGACATTTATACAAACCTGAAGTGATCTCCTCAGTTACTCTACCACCCATCTGGAACTACACACAACTATTACAATAATATTGTCTATACACCCTATGCTATGCTCTAAATCTCCATGACTATTTTGTAACTACTAATTTGTGCTTCTTCCCTTTACCTTTTCCACCCAATCCGCCAAACCCATTCCCCTCTGGCAATCACCAGTTTGTGCTCTGTGTCTGTGAGTCCGTTTTCATTTAGTTTGTTCATTTCTTTTGTTCCTTAGATTCCACATGTAAGCGAAATCATATGGTATTTTCTCTGTCTGACCTATTTCACTTAGCATAATACCCTCTAGGTCCATCCAAGTCATTGCAAATGGTAAGATTTAATTTTTTTAATAGCTGAATAATAGAACACGTATACAATCGTACACGTATACAATAGTACACATATAGTACACGTATACAATAGTACACGTATACAATAGTACACGTATAGTACACGTATACAATAGCACACGTATACAATAGTACACGTATATAATAGTACACGTATACAATAGTACGTGTACTATAACTTCTTTACTCAGTCATCTATTGATGGGCACTTAGGTTGTTTCCATATCTTGGCTATTGAGAATAGTGCTGCTGTGAACATAGGAGTGCATAGACCTTAACAAACTAGTGTTTTGGTTTTCTTTGGATAAATACCCAGAAGTGGAATTGCTGGGTTATAGGGTATTTCTATTTTTAATTTTTTGAATAAAAACTGCAGATTTTTGATAGGGGAGGGCTCTGTGCCTTGCTGTTTTTATTCAAAGATCTACCCAGGTTGTTGGAGCTTCCACCTCCTGGTCACTGCAGCAGTGTGAAGGGAGCACTGAAGAGTGTTGCGTTGGAAATTAAAGGCTCCAATGTAGAAGTGGCGCATGTCCCTTTTGCTCACAATCCATTGCTACATTATTCAAATAGACTATTCAAATATAAATCTAAGGGGCTGGGAACTGCCCTAGAGAGGATGAATTAGACATACTAGTGAACAGCACAAGTGTCTAGTGTCTATCATTCCACCTCTCTCTCTGTCTCTCTCTATGTCTCTGTCTCTCTCTCTCTTCCTTCTTTCCCCCTCTGCCTTATTCCTTTTCATTGTCTCACTCCTTTTTCTTTTTCCTCATCTATCTTTATTTATCTTCTTAAATTTACTTCATCATTTAATTTGATAAAGTTAAAAAAAAACATCTTGTAAAATATGTGACCAGTAGGCAGAAAGAGATTTCTCCTTATTATCATATAGCCAAATGTTCATGATTCCAAGTTCTTTTGTATTAACACTTTTAAAGGTAAAGATAAAAACAGGCAAGCAAAAACAAGTATCTCACCAGCAATATAATAACAAAAAAATTGATAAGTGGTTATATTAGCTTCCTATGGCAACAAATCACCTCAAACTTGGTGAATTAAAACAACATCCATTTATTCTCTTACAGTTCTGGAGGTCAGATTGAAGTTATCATCCAAGATGTGGGGAGGTCTTGCTTTCTTGGGGAGCTCAAGGGAAGAACCTATTTTTTGTCTTTCTCAGTTTCTAGAGCTGTATCTTTGTATTGACTCCTGGCCTTTTTCTATGTCTTTAAAGCCAGGAGTATAGCATGCAGCATCTTTAGGTCTCTCTCTGCTTGTTATATCATTTTCTCTTCTTTTTCTATTTAATCAAATCTCTCTTTGAGTGTCTCTTATAAAGACACTTGTGATTACATTTAGAGCCCACCTGGATGATCCAAGATAATCTCCACATCTCAGGATCCTTAACCACTTTTGCCATGTAAGGTAACATTCACAGGTACTAGGAATTCAGATTTGGTTATCTTTAGGGTTGTTACTCAGCCTAGTACACTAGTTACATGAAAAATGATGAAACTGCATATCGAATGTCAGAGGCAAAAATTAACGATAATGTTTATTGATCCATCTCTGTACCTAATTTTCACAGTATTTATCTGAGCAGAACTTATAAGAAAAGAAATGGGATCTAAAATAGAACAATAATTAGTAACTATAGATAATTTTCTATTGTTACTCTTACATAGTTAATTTTTTTAATGCTGATTTGGAATTAGTTGCACCCAGAGATTACATTTCATATTCAGAATCTAAATGCGTTTTGTTTTATAAGTATAGTGACTGGATCTGCTGTATTTAGCAGAAAATTCATTGCTTATATCTCCAAAATGAAACCCGTTGGAAACGTTTTGTACATATGGGGCTATGAATTATGGTTTTCCCTTTATAAGATATTTGCAAGTCAGAAAAGCAAAATCATTGCTTTCTCCCTCCCCCCCACTCCTTTAGGAGGGGGGACACTGAATCTCATCTTTTGGCAGGTCAGAAATTCTATCTCATACTCAAGCAAGCTGGTGCAGACACCCAAAATTAAACTAGATGCTCACGAATGTCACACACATCTAAAGAAGATGGAACCTAAATTGAATATTAATGAGTAATGAAAGTTGGAAACAAAGTCGCCTGTTGGAAATGTGTGCATGAGTTATGAGAACATCTAAGCCTTCTCTTCCCACTTCATTTTGAAAATAGCTGTCCACGAAGTGGTTAAGTGAGCCCTGGGATCCTGATATATTTTCCCAGGATTACTGCAGAATCTTGAGCAAATAATTTGTTCCATATTGCTGAATTCTTAAGAAATAAAATTGCTCGCCCTAAAAAAAGCCTTTCAGGACTCCAGGGTAATTTCTGCCTGGTGTGTTCAGTGCCTTTTACCCCCATCTTTTGCCTATTAGACTCGTACTGAGCTAATGCAATAATTCCTTGGCACTTTTCTCTTGCAGCGGCTGACAGGGTGAACTTTTCCTTGGGCCTGTGGTGCCTGGCTGTCAGGTGGACTGTAACTACTTTCACATTTTTATTCATTACAGGAACCAAAGTGGGAACACTTCAATGTCTCCTGTGGCTTCCGCTGAATCTTTGAGGTGATACGAACCCGATCTCATCAAAATTAATGGCTTATCGTTGTTCACACTATTACTGTTAATGGGGTAGAGCATGCATTATCCCCTGCAGAAATGGTGCTTATTCGGGACTTATCATATAGTGCAGTTTGGGAGTAAGGTTCACTGAGACTGTGCCCGCCCTGTACAGTAGAAATTTAGAATACTTAGCAAAGATACTTTGTGAAATGAATACTGTGAGCATTGGTTGCAAATTGCTATTATTGCTCAAGCAGGTGGTAGTAAAAAGAGCAATGATGTTTAAGAATATGTTTCAAATATGTACTAGTGTTGATAAAAACAAAATGTATACTTCATACTCTGTAATATAAAGGATTTTATGTATGTATGTGTGTATTTATGTGTTTGTTTATTTGTTTGTTTGTTTATTTTCATATAGGATCTGGCATAGGCTGAAAGTCATAGGCTGAGATACCCATTTGGCTATTTCAGCCTATGACTTGCCCCTCCCTACCCTGACACTCTCAACCCTTCCCCAGAAGACTAGAAGACTCTAATACACTAGACTTAACTTTGTTTGGTTTCATCTCCTTTCATTTGTCCATTTTTCTCAGATAGTCAATGAGGTCACAAAGCTTTGTCAAGGCTGGTGCGATTCAGCCTCACACTGAGGGAGGATAAGGCTAGATCCTAGAGCAAAGGCAAAGTTCAGCATTTAGTATGAGGAACAAAAGTGGAACTGGAAGGAAATTGGAGTCACATGTGGTATTGATATTGATTTAATATTGATATTAAAAGAAATATCAGTCAAAGCAGTACATATACATATAATGGATATATATATGGATATATATGTGTATATATATGTGTATATATATATATCCATATATATATTGTGTATATATATATATCCATATATATATATATATATATATATATATATATATATATATATATATAAAGGTATTAGCTAACAGAATGGTAGTAATTATATACAATATACAATAGTCTCAAACCAACATGTTGTACATCTTAAACTTATACAATGTTACATGTCAATTATATGACAATAAGAAGAAAGGTATCAGTCTCTTTATTGCAATAGGCAATTACAAACGGAAGAATGCTATGAAGACAAACAATAATTTACAGGTTTTTCTTTATTTAGATTGGAGTGGTCAGGGAGGCCTAGTCTGAGGAATGAAATATAACTCAGAGGTTGAGAATGAGAAGAGTTGGGGGAGAAGCCTGTGAAGGAAATAGGACGTGGAAGTCTAAAACAGCTTATTATGTCTGAGGAAGATTGTGAAAGAGAGGGAGTGGGTACTGAGATGAGATAGTTGTGGCAGGAAAGGACTAGATCCTCCAGGGCATGGTTTTAAAAAGTTTGTATTGCCTCCTGAATGGGGAAAGTTACTGATATGTTTTAAGCAGATGACTGACATTATCAGACCACTTTCGCTGTTATGTAGAGACCATATTGTGGTGGCCAAGCATGACAGATGGGAATTAGTTAGCAAGTTATCTCGGTTGTCCAGGAGAGATATGGTGGTGGTTTGGGCTGGGGGTTGGCAGTGAAGATGAAGACAAGTGAATGATCACAAAATTTTTTTAGGCAGTAAACGATCAGGACATTGTGGCTGAAGGAGGGAATGAGCAGAGAATTCCCAACTAATTTCAAGTCTTGAACAATGGGGTAGATGTTGATGCCATTTACTGTGATGAGGTCAGTAGTGGAGGCAAAAGATTTGGAAGGAGAGTGGTGGCAGCGTTTGGGCATGGGATAGATTCAGGAGTTACATTTTGACAAGTTAGCTTTGATAAGCTTGTGAGACATCCAGGTAGAGATGCTGTTATTAGTCAGAGTTCTACAGAGAAACAGAACCAATAAAAGATTATCTATCTATCCATCTATCTATCCATCTATCTATCCATCTATCTTTCTATCTATCATCTATCTATCTATCTATCTATCTATCTATCTATCTATCTATCATCTATCTATCATCTATCTATCTATAAATATAGATATAAAGAGGAGATTTATTACAAGAATTAGCTCATGTGGTAATGGATCAGCTCTTTACAAGCTGGAGAACCAAAAAAACCAGTAGTAAAATTCAGTCCAAGTCCAGAGGCAGATGGGTGGCTGTTGGTGTAAGTTCTGAGCTGAGTCTGGAAGCCTCAGGAGAATCAGGAGATCTAATGTCTGAGGGCAGGAGAAGATGGACGTCTCAGTTCAAGGGTCCAGAGGGAATTTGCCTTTTCTCTGTCATTTTATTCTATTCAGGCCCTCACTCCCATTGGGGAGGGCCATTTGCTTTACTCAGTTTACCAATTCAAATGTTATCCTATTCCAGAAAAACCTTCAGAGACACATGCAGAAATAATGTTTTACCAACTATCTGGGCATCCCTTAGCCCAGTCAAGTTGACATATAAAATTGATCATTACAGACACCAAACATATAGTTGGACGAGTAAGTTTGGAACTCGGAGGGAGGATTTGGGATGGAAAATAACTTTGGAAGTGGTATGCACGTAAATGACATTTAAAGCAAGAAAGTGGTTAAAATCATCAAAGGAGAGAGTGTTGAGAGAAGTGGGCTAAAGGAGAAGGTACAGCAACAAGATGATAAAGGAGTCACTAGGGTAGTAGAAAGGAAATGAGGAGAGCATAGTGCCTTGGAAGCCAAAAGGGAAGCACAGCAAGGAAGATGGAGGGGTCAACTTTGTGTTGCTAAGACATCAAATAAGATAAGACCTTAAAGTGTCTAGTGGATTTTGCAACAGAGGTCTCTGGTGAGTTTGAAGATCTTTTTGGTAAAGTAGTGGGTGTGAAAGCCAGATTGGAGTGAGCTGAGGAAGAAATGGAAGGTGAAGAGGAGATAATGTATATAGACAACTTTTTCAAGAAGTTGTCCTATGAGGGAGTGCAGAAATTTAGTACTAGCTGAAGGGGAATATTGGGAAGAGAACCTTAAAAAGATAATTTGAGTGTTGATAGAATAATTTCTGTGGGATGAATTTTGAGAATATTCATTTTGAATTCCATAGATTGTATGAGAGGCTCTATAGCACAGAATTTAGAAGCTTGGGCTGTGGAACAGGTTGCCTGGGTTCAAATCCTGGCTCTTCTCCAGTGGTTACGACAACATTGAATGAGTTATTTAACCTGGCTGTGCCTTACTTACCTTATTCATAAAATGGGGGTAAAGATAATAGTACCGATCTCATCAGGTTGTTGAGAGGATTGAATGGGTCAATATTTGCAAAGCCTTTAGAACAGAGCCTGGCAGATAGTATACACTACATAAATAAAAATAACATGCTACAAAAAATCATAAGTAGAATTTCTAAGACATGAAGTATGCACATTTTTTAAAAGCCTTTAGCAATACCATATCTCTTTTCACAAACATCAGCGGCTTGTATGTTCATGGGCAGAGAATAAGGAGGTTAGTTTCTGAATGTCTTTACCAACGTGTTTTAAATTCATTGCATTTTGCAAGGCAGAAGAAAAAAAAAGTAGCTTGTTGTTATTTAACTAACTGCATTAGTTTTTAAATAGTTCTAGTAAACATTTTTCAAAAGCTTGTTTGTTACCAATTTCAGTTTTTCTTTAAGTAAATTATCTGTTTTTGTCTATTGTTTATTTTTTCCTTTGGAGTGTTTTGCTTTTTCATATTATCTTTAAAGAACTATTAAGGCATCTCATAAGACTTGCAAGCTTTTGTTGTTTGCCTGTTAAGTGGTGGTTTGTATTTGTCACCAAACATGTACTTTTCTGTATTTTTTCTCTTCATTCAGAAATGAGATATTTGTCTATTTTCCCTCTTGTATTTTTATAGTTTGATTTTCTGAATTATATTTATAATCTAGCTGAAATTTACTTTAGTGTGTGGGGTAAAGTAGGCATACAATTTTATTTTTACACAAATATTTAATCCGCTTTACCAACAACATTTAATGAGCAATCCATTCTTCTCTTATGGATTAGACATAAACCCTTTATCATACGTAACCATTTATAAATATTTGGATCTATTCTCACTCTTTCTAGTCTTTCCATTGTTTTTCCTGTTGTTCCAATTATCCATTTCCTTAATTCCTGTTTCAGTGCAGCACTATCAGTTATAATGACTTTGAAATGAAAAATATCAAATAAGTACAAATAATATAAATTTACATCTGTAAGATACATTAAATTTTTTCTTTTTCAAAATGGATTGCATGTTTCTGCCTGCTTTTTATTTTTAATTTGAAAATTAGTGTGTTTTAAAAATCCACCAAAACATTGTGATAAAATTTGCATTATTCTTATGAAGTAATTTAGGGTTACTAAGGCCCGCAGAACATGGTTTCTGTGTTAGGCAGGGCCTTGCATGTGAGTGGGACCTGTGAATGTTATGAGATATCACTCCTATGATTAGGTTACTAACTAGTTGACTTTTGAGTTAATCAAAAGGGAGATTATCCAGGTGGGCTGGCCCTCACCAGGTAGGCCTTTAAAGGTCTTGGGCCCTTTCCAAATGAGAGATTTAAAGTTCAACGGAGGGCGGATTCCCTTTGAGGGTGATTCTCCATTGCTGGCTTTGAAGATGGAGGGGGGCTGTGTGGCAAGGACCAGGAAGTGGCCTTCTGGAACTGAGAGGACCCTTTGACTGACAGCCAGCAAAGAACTAAATTCTGCCGTCAACCTAAAGGAGCCTGGAAGAGGACTCTGAGATCCAGGTGAAAATACATCCTTCTAACACCTTGATTTTAGCTTTGTAATATCCTGAGCTGAGAACCCAGCCATGTCCTACTCAACTTCTGACCTATAGAACTGTGAGCTAGTAATTAGGTATCATTTTAAGCTGCTAACTTTGTGGTACTTTGTTACACAGTGAAAGAAATCTAATGTAGTTTCCATTTATTAGTCTTCATTTTCACAAACTTCAGTAAAGTTGTATAGGATGGATTCTATATGTTTATAGAGTGTATTGGTTAGGCTCTTACAGACAACATAATCTTCCAGCAAGTGTTAGCAGAAAAAAAAGAAAGCAGTTTACAGAACCTCTGGGACATTTGGAGAACCTGGCTGAGATGCCAGATATGCAGGAATAACACTCAGGTGAAAACTGCTTAACCACACCATGGGGCTATTCTGGCAGAAGCATGCTACCGATGTTTCACTGTCATCAGCACCTCTGATAAATTCTGGATGCCTGAAACCTTGCCACAGATGGGTTTGCTCTGGAGGAACAAAATTCCTCAGCCTCCAGGCTTGCCAAAAGATCCAGTTTTCTGGCCTGCAGCTGCTGCCTCCTGTTGTTTACTTTCTTCCCTAAGTTTTGTGCAGTACTTCTGCTGAGTGGAAACTAGGCTTCTTGTTAGTTTAGCTGCAACAGAGGCTGGAGCATGTAGTTTTAAGGCTTCTAGCCTCTCTAATACAGGAAGGCAAACTAGAAGCAGGTAGAAATTGATGTTAAGTAAGCAGATTTATAATATCTGTCATTCTATACATTTTATATTTTACTGCTATTGTGAAAATGATCATTTACTCTTAAATTTTAAAAGCGGTTGTCACAATATAAGACTACTAATTAATTTTTGTGAAATTATCTTGTGATCTTGCACGTTGTTAAATTTCTAATAGTTTCTATAAATTTTTAATTCACTCTTATGATTTCAAATCATAATATTGGCAAATAGTAATACCTAAAAAATTCCCAGTATTTAAGCAGATCTTCCTTTCCAATGGCTCCAAATGCTTACATTTCAGTTACCATGAGATATTAACTGTGAACTTGAATAAAGTACAAATTATCTGCTAACTCTTCAGCCCACAAATCACTATCTATAACAGATGCACAACATGATCATTAGCCAATCACATCACTTCTTTCACAGTCTATTGGTGATTGGACATGGTGCACCTGTTAGTTTATGCACAGACAGCAGAGCACATAGTTGTGCTTTGTCCTTGTCTACCAGTGAAAAACCCATGTGACATTTTACAAGAATGAATAATTGAGAAAAACGAGTGACCCTCTTTCATCAACAAAGATGAAAGTGCAGCAAAGAAACAAACAGTGAAAACAGTGGAAGTAAAATACGAATTGAACATAAATGGAATTATACAAGAAATAATTGACCATGAAATGTAGCCATTGTTACTGCTGCTCCAGAGATTCTAGATGTGCATCCAGACCAAGTTAACGAAGCCCAGCTTACTAACATCAATGAGGAAAGTTGTTGTCATGGAAAGAATGAAGATATCCTAGAAGAGGTGATACAGAGAAAAAACTTCCCATTCAAGAAACACTCGGAGATTTTTCATGACATTGTAAGTGCAAAGAATAAAATGTTGGAAGATGATCCAATTCAGAAAGGAACATAATTTACAAAAGCGTAAAGGAGATGTTCTCTCTGTATAGTATATTATACCATGAGAAGGCAAGTACTGCTGAAACTTGATAAGATTTTTCCAAAGAAATAAGACACTTTAATTCTCAGCACTTCTAATGTTTTAAATTACAATGTATCAAATAAGTATTAATTTTATTATTTTTTATTCTCATATAAATTTATAACTAACAGTAAGTGAGTTTTTAATGTCTTGACAAAAATTTTTAAAAAGTCATGGAGCGAAGACCACTTGCACAGTTTCAGCTCATATGGTTATTTTTAAGGTTCTGCCAATATCCTTTATATTCCCACATTGACTGAAACCTTCGGAACAAAGATAAATAATATTGGTGAGAGGGGAGATTACTTAAAGAATGACTAGGCTAGATATAGAATCTTGGGACACAGTAATGCATTCTAAAAAATTTGCACTGTTATATTCTGAAATTTAGTGTCAAGGAGGAGATATTCAAAGCTGCTCTTATGTTCTTTCTTTTTATGGTTTTAATTTTTTCTTTTATATTTAGATATGTTTTGTAGGAGTGTTTATGAGCTTCAAGAGTATTGCTCTTTATTTGTCCCATAGCCTGTCCTTACTTCCAAGTTTCTTCAAATGAAGGACGTTTGTCATAGTGTGCTGCTAGGATCTTTTCTCTCTTGCTGTGAAACATGGATATTATATCATGAAGGATGGTGTGAGTTGCCCTCATCTTAGATTGAATCATCTCCTGTACAACAATGTTGATTTAAGAATGTTCCAATTAAAAATAATCTATTCTCTTTCTCTCTCTGTCTCTCTCTGTCTCTCTCTCTTCCCGCCCCCTTCCCTCTCATCTATCTATCTATCATCTATCTATCTCTATCGATCATCTATCTTGCCATTTCAGTAAGCTTCTTACAAGGAATCGGGGTTAAATTACTATAATCGAAGTATCATGTTTTTCCAGAAATTCACAACTCATGCTTAAAATTCTTCTTTGCTATACTGAAATGTTTAATCTTTAAAGCAAACATAAGAGGAGTCATTTTTATTCAATGTTTTAGTGCATGGTTTCACCATAGAAAGAAAGGATTGGAATCAGAAAATTCAGCATCTGATAGTATATTTAGGGGACTGAGCTGTCTGTATAATTTCCTCAGTTGTGGACTTTATTTGGTCTAGACTGCATCAGTATTAAAGAAAACAAACAGGACAAAGAAAGGAAGCAAAAGTGTGAGAAATTGTATTTCACTTTGATTTACTGTTTTACCTAGCCTAGTATTTAAATTGTTATCATAAGTTATAAGAATCCCTTACCCGGAGCATCTAAACATGGTAAGAAATGGCTCATTAGTGTAATAATGGCTGCTGAAAAATTAATAGTGTTGGCTTCGATTGAAAAAAAAAAAATCCCTCTCAGCGCAGATCACTGAATTCTTGCATTATTAAAACTGGCTAAACTAGCATACAGATTCTTAAAGTGTTTGATAAGGAGTGAGAATATAAATTAATTTGGACTTTTAACCTAGAGCAATACTTTACATAATTTAGATCATGTTATAAGATACAAGAGACTTATCAAATATTGACTTTTTGGCAAAGATCAAGTGAAGACCCACGCTTTTTTTACTTTAATATCCTTCAGCCTTGCTTCCCTCTATTGCTTGGTGCAATTTTTCATTTTTTTATCTTTCTTCTGTTCTTGTTTTATTTTAATATCTTTTTCTGCTCAAAATGATTTGGATAAATTGTCTTCATGAAAATATAATGAAAACTACTCTGTGGTTGTTTCTTGAGGAAACATTTTTAATTTGTGATATGAAGACATTGGGCAGCCAATGCAACTCAGATAAAGTCCATGATTGCTACCGTAACTATATTTGTCATGAGAACAGAATGGGGCTACTTTGACTCTTTCTTCATTTGGTCATGTCAGTCAACATAGATTTATAAACATTTTAGTTCTATAGAGATGGCATATCAAATGTATGAATTGTTAAATATACAGTGCTCCAAAGTTTGAAATAATTTATGGCAGTCCGTTTTGTTTTAAAAGCACATATTTTCCCTAGGAAATAAAGTCTTACAGATAAATCGAAGCTATATTAAAGGAGAAAGAATCTTACTATATGCTAATTATAAGTGGTATTAATTCACTATCAGAGCTGTTTTTATTTTTTAATTACATAAGTAATGTGAGTTAACTTTAGAAGAATAAGAACTTCCAAAACAAAACAAACAAATGAAAACCTCCCATTCCTACCCAAGATAACTATTATTACTTTTTCAGAATCTACCAAATGAAGATGTTCCCCTTTCCTCAAAAGAGGAAATCATACCAAACTTTCTCTTCGGAAACTGCTTTATTCATTTCACAATGTAAAAGAGACATCTATCCAGAATAATATATCTACTTTACTACATTTTAATCATTCTGTAGCAATCTCATGAATAGATTTATTATCATTTATATATTAAATTTATTTTTGTTACACATTTATGTGGTTCCTTAATTTTAATTTTTTATTATTTTATTACTTTTTCCCAGCTTTATTGAAATTCAGCAGAAAATTAGTTGCTCATATTTACGTTGTATAATTCAATGAGTTTTTTTTTTTTCAATTATAGTTGGCTTACAATAATATATTTGTTTCAGTTGTACGGCATAGTGATTAGACATCTATATAACTCACAAAGTGATCATCCCACTAAATCTAGTACCCCTTTTCCCTTTACATGTTTATTACAATGTTATTAACTATTTTCCTTATGCTACACTTTATATCTCCTGTCTATTTTGTAACCATCCATTTGTACTTCTTAATCCCTTTGTCCTTTTTCACTGTCCCTCCCAACCCCTCTCCCATCTAGTAGCCCTTAAATATTCTCTATCTATGGGTTTATTTCCGCTGTTGTTGTTGTTTATTTTGTTCTTTAGATTCCACATGTACATGAAATCATGTGATATTTGTCTTTATCTGATTTATTTCATTCAGTGCAATATCCTCTGGATCCATCAAGGCGATGTCTTTTTCCATCCTTTTCCTTTTAGTGTGTGTGTCTTTTAATCTGAAGTGAGTCTCTTATAGGCAGCATATGTAGGGGTCTTGTTTTCTTATTCATTCAGCCACTCTATCTTTTGGTTGGAACACTTAATTCTTTTCCATATGAGGTACTTGTTGATAGAAATGTAGTTATTACCATTCTTTATTCATGTTTTTGATACCTGTTTTTCTTCTTAAAGAAGTCCCTCCAACATTTCCTGTAATACTGGCTTGGTGGTGATAAATTTTTTTACCTTATTTTTGTCTGGAAAGCTCTTTATGTGTCCTTCGACTCTAAATGATAGCTTTGCTGGATAAAATATTCTTAGTTGTAGGTCCTGGGTTTTTATCACGTTAAATATTTTGTGCCAAGCCCTTCTGTCCTGTGTAGTTTCTTTTGAGAAATCAGCTGCCAGTCTTATGGGAGCTCCCTTAGGTAATTAACTGCTTTTCTCTTGCTGCTTTTAAGAGTCTCTCTTTGTCTTTAACCTTTGGCATGTTAATTATAATGTATCTTGGTGTGGGCCTCTTTGAGTTCATCCTTTTTGGGACTCTTTTAGCTTCTTGGGGTTGTATATCTATTTCTTTCACCGGTTGAGGAAAATTTTCTATCATTATTTTTTTAAATAATTCTTCAATGTCTTGTTTTCCTTCAGGTACCCCTGTGACACAGATATTTTTACATTTAATTGTGTCCCATAGGCTCCTTAAATTATTATTATAGTCTTGGCTTCTTTTTTCTTGCTATTCTCATTGAGTGTCCTTGGCTTCTCCATCCTCTATATCAGTGGTTCAATCTGCTTCTTTATCCACTCTGTGGATTTCCTCTAAAACACTCTTCATCTCAGCTAATGTATCCTTCATTTCTAACTGGTTCCCTTTTATAATTTCCATTTCCATTTTTATGTTTTTTTTTTTAATCTCTGTTAAAGTTCTCACTGAATTCATCTACACTTCCCCTAAGTTCATTGAGCATCTTTATAACCAGTGTTTTGAACTCTACATCTGTTAGATTGCTTGATTCCATTATTCCTGGGTCTCTGTTCTGTTCTCTCATATGGTTTCTGCTTCTTCGTCTTCTCATTTTAGCTGCCTTTCTGTGTCTGTTTTTATGTACTAAGTAAAGCTTCTAAGTCTCCTGGTCTTATTAGTGTAGCTTTGTGTAGTAGGTGTCCAGTGGCACAGTCTCAAGAGGGGTTCAGCTGCAGGCCAAGTTTAGCCCCACCCTATGCCACTTCAGGGCCACCTGTTAAGATTCAGCAAGCAATCCATAGATGCTGTGCTTATAGTTGCCTCAAGAGGCCATGTCAGAAGCCAAGGCCTGCTGTCACCAGTGTGAATCTTGGCTCTGCTTAGCAGGGCACACCAGCCTTGCAAAGGACACAACTGGATATGGCTTGGGTGGGGCCGTGAGGTGGGGGAGGTGGAGTTTCAGGGAATCCTCTGGGAGGAACAACCTCTGTTATCCTGTATGATGACGTCTGGGTCTGTGCACTGGGAGCGGGGAGGCCTCATTAGAAAATCAATGGATACCGCTTGCACTTCTGCCCCGGAGAGATCCTTGCCACTGGCCCTCACTCCGAAGACTCAGTGTCCTCCTGTAAGTCTTTAACTGCCAACCCCCAACCCAAGCGTCTGACTCAGAGCTGGTGCTTAGAGCGTGCAGGTCTGTCACCCTGAAAGTCTGCTCATGGACACGGCCCCTTTAAGAGGCATCTGCATCTGCTGGCTGCTGCAGCTGCAGCCTCTGTCCCACTCAGCGGCTTGGGACTGTGCAGCCTTGTGTCTTCTCCTCTTCTTATCTTCTACCATTGTGGGGTGATTTCTTATTTCTCTCCCTAGTTGTGGGACTTGTTCATCTAGATCCCTAGGCCACTCTGCTTGTTTTCTCTGTGTTTCCGTCACACCTTTGATGTGGTTGCAAGAGGGATGAACAAAGCCTCTATCATCTACATCATTTTTTCCCTTCTCTTTTAATTTTATATTGTAATGAATCTGTGGTAAATATCATTATACTTACAACATATTTTACAGATCTATAGTTATTTCTTTACTATTAATAACTAAAAGTAGTTTTTCATGATTAAAGGATATAGAAAATTGCCAAAGTGTATTCGAGAAGAGCTGTACCAATTTGCATTCCCACCAGTGGAAATGAGAGTGTCAATGCCTTCAAATATTTGCCACAAAATTGTATAATTTTATTTTAATATTTGCTAACTTTCTAGGTAAAAGAATGATATGCTATTTTAATTTACATTTTTTGTGCTTACTTGCGAGAATGAACATTTTCTCATTTGTTTTATGAACTTTATTTGTATTTCTGGTTTTTTTTTTCTTGCAAATGGTCTATTTGTGACCTTTTTGCATTAACCTACCAGAAAAAAGCAGATTAGTAAAAAGAGAGTTAAAAATTAGGTGGATTAGATATATTAAATACTACTCAAAATCTTGAAAACAATGGCGTTACATCCACAGAGTATGGAGGGCATGGAGAAGTTTGTAAGCTAAAGGATCATTACTGAATCAGGGTGACTTGCGCTTGGAAAGTCATTTTTAGACATCAAAAGGCTTAGAAAATAGAATATCCATCAGTACTTAAAAATTATCAAAATTTTAGTTCCACTGAAAGATGGAGGAAAATTCCTGACTAACTCATAGTGTCTAGTATGTTTGAGCTATAAAGTTCTTTACATATACTAACTCTTTAAGAGTTACAACCTCCTGGAGGGAATAGTAATTAATTAAACAGATGTATTTACTCTAAGGAAATAATCAATTTTTGTATGCAGAAATGTAGCACTAAGGGTTATCATAAAAGTGCTTTATTTAGTAAAGAAAAAATATATAAACGAGTTAAATATCCAATAATTGGGGCCTTACTTAGTATTTATTATACAGTAGAATAGAATGGTATACAGGCATTATAAGTAATGCTGAAAAATACTTAATGATACCTGCCAGGCACTGTGTTAATTGTTTTACATTCATTATCTTCTTTAGTTATAACATCTTAATGAGGTAGTTACTTTTACTAACCCTGTTACACAGATAGTGTAACTGAGGCTTAGAAAAGTTAATTCACTCAAGGCCAGGGCTCAGAATGAGGTCAGTCTGACTCCAGTGTCCTTATTTATATCCATTATGACCTACTCTGGATTCAGAGACATAAATGGCTATCTGGTTGTGTCATGGAAATCTTTAGGATCACGCGTATTACGGTTTTTCTTTTTCTTTTTTTGTCTTTCCTTAATTAATGCTTACCACTTTTTCGTATAGGAAAGATGATTAATGAAAAATGAAGTAAATTTAAGAAAATAAGTTTTTGAAATAAAGAAAGAGTGAAGACCCAGAAGGGCTTCTGGGCACAGTTGACAGAGACAATGTTACTTTCTTACAGGGAGAGGCCTGGGGGATAAATAGCCTAATCCTCTTTGGCATTTTCCACAAATCTAGAAAATCGAAACCCAAGATAAGGTTGCCTGTGAAAAGTTGGATGTGTAACTTTAAATGTTCAATGTTACACTCAAGAGGGCTGACAGGTTTCCAGAAGCTGCAGTGGTGTATTAGTTTAATCAGGGACTTTAATATAGAGAATTTATACACAGGAGTTGTGGTAACTGGAAGGAAAAAAGGAACTGGATCAGAAAACACAAATCAAAATGATACTCAGAGGTTAAAGCAGTTAATGTTTCTGGCTGGAATCCATTGGTCTACACATATTGCTTTAGTGTTAGAGACTCTGTAGCTCTTGGTTCCAAATTTGCAGAAGGTCTCTAGGAACCCTGGTTTTCTCAGTCAGGGCTAGACCTTCCATCGATGCTGTCTGTCATTGCTGTGCTGTAGATACTGCTCTTGTTGCCAAAGATGTTGCTAATAACTGGAGACAGATTCACTGCTCCTGTCTTTCTCCTTTCATTATCTCATGTTGCCTCCCACTGGCAGAAGTTAATTGGAGTCTAGTTGATAAGGTGGACAACAAACTGTAGTTTTTAGCTTCTAAGCTTTCTATCATACCCAGCAGAGCAAAGAAGGGTGGGGATAAGGACTGAGAACAAAGAAACAAATGACTGACATTGCCCACCCTTTTGAATATTCAGCATCCTTCTAGTCATATTTAATTTCCATAAAATTTTCTACCTATTTGATATAACGCACACATTACTTTTAAAAACAGTAATGCTAATTCATTGAACAATTCCTCTTGAATATTCCATATTTTACAAACAAAAGTATAAAGTTACCTATCACAAGCCCTCTTTGAATAAAGGAATAAGGGAGGAAAGGGGGAGTCGAATGGGTCAATATGCAAATATATCTACCTAAAAAACAAGGAAGAAAAATATTATAGGTGTATTGTTCTTATTTCTGTAGCTTGTTGCAAGGCTGTGTTGATATTCATAAATTTCTTCTTCCACTAACATTTCACTTTTTTCTTTGCTTTGAGCCAGCCTCTTTTCCCTTCAAAGTTCTAACATCACATTCCTGAAGTGTCTGAATCAGTAATACTCTTTTTCTTGGGTTGCTATTGTCTTCTTTTAGCCTTTATTATTGGAATGGAAGTAATAAGAGAAGCGTTAGGAAATCTCAAAGTTTTCAAACACAGTCTTCCTTATTTCTACTGTGTGGTGGCCATACAATTTCCTTTTGATAATTAACTACCCTTTTTGCTATTTGATTTTGCGACATGAGAAGCCTGAAATATCTGGGTGGCAGTCTCAACTTTCAGCTCAATTGAACTATTGTTGTGTCCCTCAGTAGAACAATTCTCTTCTGGGAATAAAGGCCTGTAAAATAGCAGAGACCATTATTATGGGGTTATGGCAAAAATTCTGTGAGTGGCTTAATAGGGTTTATAGAGGAGCCACTACAGATTCCACCACTTGGTTCTGCAATCCATATTTTCTGGTTATGGCAAGAACAGCATCATATATTAGTTATCAATTTAAAGCATATGCAATACCTTGAAGGGCAGCACTTCTTCCTTGCGGATAATATAAAAGCCATCTGTAAGCCACTCTACTATCATTGTGCACCGACTGCTCTGGATGTAGTTATACCATGGTAATGAGAGTGGATCTCTGGCTGTGAGTCCATTGTTGCACTATTTTGATGTAAAAAGTGTCCCTTGATGAGAAGCAACATTGTATGGGATTACATGATAGTGAATAGATTACTGTATTAATTTCCTAGGGCTGCTGTAACAAAATCACACATGGCGAGGTGGGGGGGTGCTTAAAATAACAGAAATTACTCTCACAGTTCTGGAGGTTAGAAGTCTGAAATAGGATGTCATCAGGGCCATGCCTCTTCCAAAGGCTCTGGGAAAGAATCTTTTCTTGCCTCTTTCAGGTTCTGGTGGCCCCAGGAATTCCTTAGCTTGTGGTAGTGTAACTCCAGTCTTCAAACTCCAGTAACTCTATTTTCACATTTCCATTTTCTCCCTGTATCTCCCTCCTTTTATAAGGATAGTAGTCTTTTAATTTAAGGCCTGACCTAAATCTGGGATAATTTCATTTAGAGATCTTTAACTAATTATAACTACAAAGACTCTATTTCCAAATAAAGTCACTTTATTTGGGTAGATATGAATTTGGGGGGGGGCACTATTCAACTCATTACACCATACCATCTATCATGAATGAGCCCTGGTGAAAAGGATCCATTGTCATCAATCTGCAACCAAGTGTCTGGCTGATCCTGTATTGAGGGATCCACGTTGTCCTCTACCATTAGTAAGTAGAATATTCACCAGTGGTAATAATTCGAATAGTCTTAGTGACGGGAAGTCCATGTCGTTGGGCCCTCTTTGCTTATTATGATGTTTACTTTATATCTGAACAGGCACTGTGGTGACTGGAAAAAGGGCTGCTTGTCATCTACAAATGTGTGATCTTGTTCTTTTGATTATTGAGAGCCTCCTCTGCTCTGTAGTGGATACCCTTTAGTGGATATTATCGTGAGACTCAGATGTCTTTTCATTCTTGTTTATTCTGAGCCATACATTTACATGTCTCTTCCTGAGACCTCTTTATCACCAGTCAGGTTATCTTATATCTTCCAAATCTCTGACCATCTGCTTAAACCAGAGACATTCACTATAAATCAGTGACAATCTGAACACTGGGCTTTTTCTCTGTCCCTGTATAGTGGATAAGCAGATAGACTTCTTTAAGTTCTACCCACTAGTGTGATTTGCCCTTCCCACTGTCTTTTAAGGACTGTCATGCAATAGCAGCCCACTTCCAACATGTGCCAGCATGTCATGTCACCCCATCTACAAACCAGATCCAAGATTTTTCTTTCTTAGCCAACTGGTAATATGGAAAAATCTATAAGGCAGAATTTGTGGGTTGAGAGGGAAGCAAGAATACAGCAAAAGTTTTCATGCTCTGGTACTCACTCGATTTCTGTTTTATTTCTGTTTGATGTTGGAATATTGCTGTGCATGGCCAACTTCATGATTTTGTGGATAAGATAGCACTCAATTCATTATGTGTAGGTTAGATTGCTTACCATGTAATATCCTTTGATCAGACATTTGTCTGTAACAGGGCTCACTAGCAAGCTAGGAGATATTCTTTCAAAAGGCAGGTCTATGCCTAAGAGAACATAGCTTTACTCCAAAATCCTAGGAATTTCTGCTCTGATTCTCTAACTGGGGACTTCCAGGGTCTTCATAAAGCATTCCCAATTTCCCACAGAATCTTCAAGCATTGTTGAATCTGCCAGGTCATAAGGTCCTAGAGCAGGCAGAATAATTGCCTCCCAAAGATGTTCATATCCTAATCCCCAGAACCTGTGGATATGTTACCTTCCATGGCAAAAGGAAATTAAGTAATAGATGGAATAAAGGTTTCTAATTAGTTGATCTTAAAATAAGGAATTATCCTGGATCATCCAGCTAAGGCTTATGTAATCACAAGGGTCTTAAATGAAGAAAGGGAAGCAAGAAAGTCAGTATCAGAGAGATGTAATATGTGAAAGACTTAACAGACCATAGCTGGTTTGTGTAGTAGTCTGTGGGATGTCAAAATGATTAAGGTCTCTGAGTGCTAGATTATGATAGAAAGCTGCAAATTTAACATGACCTAGAAGTAAGTTAGGGAACGTGTAATGTTTCTGTCATGTAAACCAAACTACTTTTAGTGGCTTTTGCCACTGATATAGATAATAAAGTATTACCGTGTTGATTCGCTTCAGAAAACAGGCCATGTATGTTTTAGCAGCTAAAATTCAAATCACCACTTTATTACACTTATGTCATTCTCCAACAGTCATCTATCTTCTGCACAGGTCAAATAGGGGAGTCAAATAAAGAGATAATAGTAACCACAAAACACAGCCTTTCAAATCTTTGATGGTGCCACTTATGTCTGCAGTTCCCCCATGGATGCAGAATTGCTTTTGGTTTATTGTACTGATAGGTATAGGAAAATGCAGGGCTTACCATTGGTCCTTTTTATTACAGACATCATTCCATTGATCAGGAAGCCAGTGGAAGATTTTTGTCATCTTTCAATATGACTGTTGTAATCACATAATTAAGAACTAAGAAAATAAACATAAGATAGGCTAAAGACCCAATGGGCCCACAGTAAGACAGGCGAAGCCCACGTCTTTTTATCTCTGGACCCCCATAAACACCTATTAGGTCAGGCAGGCAATTGAAATGTTTTGCGTATCCAGAGAGCAATATCAACTGAGAGCATGTGTCTAATTTCAGATGATCAGGTTATTTCTCCTCCAGTGAACAGTCACCATGATAAATAGCTACAAATCCCTTTAGGGAAAGATTTAGAAAAAAGTCACAGAATATATTTTGTAACACTGTGGTAGGTCCCTTCTTCACCATGGCTTTTCCTCAAATTTAGTCAAGGAGCTCTGGGTCTTTGAATTGGTTTAAGACTGAGGACAGGCCAAGAGGCCATGACTCCTCAAGGTCTACATCAGACCTAGACATTATATATATATGTGTATATATATATATATTTATATTTGTGTGTATCTCAAATAGTTTTTAAATATTACTTATTTAATTCCTAGAACTACAATGATCAATTAGCCATCCACAAAGGTCTCTGTGTGACAAAGCATTCTGATTGCCATTGTGTCCTTGCTGCTCATTGGAGTAATTATAGTTATCTTATTTATAGCAGTTAATAAATCCCCCTTGGCCCCATTGAAATCAGGAGGAGTCTGGTATAATGACAGCATCATCCACTGTCATTCCTCATATAGCAATGACAGTTGCCACAGAGCTTTTCAGGATGCTGGGGCTCCCCCTCATTAATGTAAAATTCTAGGTTACTAATAGATTGTTCACTGCCCTAGAAAAGGAAGTACCCTGCTGACTCTGTTGGTTGACATGAGTATGGAATCCTTTCTGTAGATTATGGCAAGGAAGATATAGTATTTCAAAAACATTGAATTAAGGTCATTGTTGAGGTCAGATTTTGGTCAATTGTCCAAGAAAACTGTTAGAACCACTCTTGATATTTCTAATAAGGCATTGGATATACAGGTGTTGGAAGGACTGGAAGAATAAAATGACAATGAATGAGAATAAGAAGAGAGAAAAAAGAAGGGGTAACCTTCAGAAATCAGAAGCTGCTATCATCCTTGAGTGGAAGCACATACTCTTGTGCCTGCTATTGCCCTACTGGAGACTCTGGCAGTTGGTTCTGGACCCACCTAAGAAGTGCCTCATTGACGACTGATAAAGTGCCATGAACACTATCTCTGCTACTGCCAGAGCATGAATAGAATATACCTTGGACCATCAGGGAAACTTCACTAAAGAGGTGGTACTTAGGCTGGTCTTGAGGGATGAATAGGCCTTTTCAGGTACTTTTTCCATAGGAAAACATTTACAAGAGACAATTTTCCTCCATAAGCTGTAAATGGCCTTTAGAAATGGAGTGGGGACTGTCGAGGAGGATGTTTATCAAATTATGGTCCATAGACCACAGGTTTCAGTATTGAGGCATCCCAGAAGAGATGAAATAAATTCGAATTTTCCCAGTGGGACCTAGAAATCTATTTGTTTTAACAAGCATACTAGGTTATTCTTACATACAATAAAGTTTGAGTCAACTAAAATTTTAGGAACTTTAGCAATTATTCAGTCAACTAATTATGACTCAAGAGGAGTAGGAAACTGCAAGTAGTTTTCCACCCACATATGCATTTGATTTTGGCTTAATATATCTGTGTATATGTGTAGATAGCATGGCGTTTAACAGTAGAGAATACATAGTGAGCTTATTGTGTGTATTTGTTGGTTGTGTGTGCTTATCCATATGCAAGTATATGAGCCATTTTCTGCTGAATTTAAAAAATAATGACAAGATGCTCTATGATTTTTGAAGATAAATCATCAAGGAATTCTGTGAAACATAGAGATCGAGCTTCTTTAAAAACACTCCAAAAGTTTTTTTCTTACTACTTTATTTTATGTGTGAAGTAAAAATGTCCAGAATAAGAAATATAAATGGTTCATCATTAAAGGGAAAGTACATCTAATTATATCATTTTCTGGGGCTTTTCTTTCTAAACCTCATTTTTTAAGTTGAAGTAAAGAGAAGTGATGAGTTTCTTGTTATTCTCATCAGAAATTTGAAAATTTTTCTCTGTGGTCTCAGGACAAAAAGAATTATAAATTCATTAACATTATATTTAATGTATTGAACAAGAAATTGCAGAGAAAGAGAAAGTTAGTACATGAGTGAATTTAATTAACAAAATTAAATAGTGAATCAGAAGAACCTAGTGATAAACTGCAAATAGCAAAAAGATGACACAAATCTGAAGTATGCTGATTTTTCACTGGACTGAGTAAAATGGAATTTCATATCATATCTTTTTTTCCTTTTAATATTTTTAATTTTCAACTATAGTTGACATACAGTATTATATTAGTTTCAGGTGTACAACATAGGGATTAGACATTTATATAACTTACATTTATATAACACTCATAAATCTAGTACCCATCCGACACCATGCATAGTACTACAGTATTATTGACCATATTCCTTATGCTATGCTTTACATCCCCATGACTGTTTTACAACTACCAATTTGTATTTCTTAATCCCTTCTCCTTTTTCATCCATGCTCCTAATCCTCCTTCTGTCTAGCAACTATCAAAATGTTATCTGTATCTATATGTTTGTTCTTATTTTTTTGTTCCTTTATTTTTTATTTTTAGATTCCACAGATAAGTGAAATCATTTGGTATTTATTTTTCTCTGACTTATTTCACTTAGCGTAATATCCACTAGATCCATCCATGTTGTTGCAGATGGCAAGTTTCATTCTTTTTTATGGCCGATTAATATTCCATATATATGTACCACTTCTTCTTTACTTACCTATTGATGGGCACTTAGGTTGCTTCCATATATTGGCTATCGTAAATAATGCTGCAATGAACATATAGATGTATATGTCTTTTCAAATTAGTGGTTTGAATTTCTTTGGATAAACTTAGAAATGGAATTGTTGGGTCCTTCTTTGTCTCTTGTTATAACCTTCATTTTAAGACTATTTTGTCTGGTATAACTATTGCTATGTCAGCTTTATTTTTTTCATTTCCAGTTTTATAAAATATCTTTTTCCATCTCTTTACTTTCAGTCTATATGTGTCTTTTGATCTGAAATGAGTCTCTTGTAGGCAGCATTTGTAGGGGTCTTGTTTTCTTATCTATTCAGCCACCCTATGTCTTTTGATTGGAGCATTTAATTTGTTTTACATTTAAAATAATTGTTGATAGATATGTAGTTATTGCCATTTTACTTTTTATATTTTTGATCTTTTTTTTTCTTCTTAAAAAAGTCCCTTTAACATTTTTTGTAATGCTGGTTTGGTGGAGATGAACTCCTCTAGCTTTTCTTCATCTGGGAAGCTCTTTATCTGTCCTTTGATTTTAAACAATAGCTTTGCTGGGTAGGGTAATAGTGGTAGTAGATCCTTTTCATCACTTTGAATATTTCATGCCAATCCCTTCTGGCCTGCAAGGTTTCTGTTGAGAAATCAGGTGATAGTCTTACGGGAGCTCCCTTGTAGGTAACTAGATGTTTTTCTCTTGCTGCTTTTAAGATTTTCTCTTTGTATTTAACCTTTGGCATTTTAATTATGATGTGTCTTGGTGAGGGCCTCTGTTGGTTCATCTTGTTTCTCTGTTTCCTGGACTTGTATGTCTATTTCCTTCACCAGGTTAGGGAAATTTTCCATCATTTTTTGAAATAGGTTTTCAATTCCATGCTCTCTCTCTTCTCCTTCTGGTACCTCTATGATGCAAATGTTGGTACGCTTGATGTTGTCCCAGAGATCCCTTAAACCAGAGGTCTCTCACTCCTGGACCTCAGACCAGTACTGGTCCATGGTCTGTTAGGAACCGGGCCACACAACAGGAGGTGAGAGGCAGGCCAGTGAAGCTTCATCTGTATTTGCAGCTGCATCCCCAGTGATAGCATTACCACCTCAGCTCCATCTCAGGTCATCAGGCATTAGATTCTCATAAGAGCACCAGTCCCTGGTGCCAAAAGGTTTGGGGACCCCTGCTTTAAACTATCTTTATTTTTTGGATTCATTTTTTTCTGTTTGCTGGTTTGATTGAGTATTTTTTCTCCTACCTTCTCTTCCAAATCACTGATTCTATTCTCTGCTTCATCTATTCTACTCTTGATTTCCTATGGTGTATTCCTCAATTTAGTTATTGTAGTCTCCATCTCTGACTTTTTTCTTTTCCATGTTTTCTTTCTCTATTTTTATGTTGAAGTTCTTACTAAGATTGTTGAGTATCTCTATAATCAGTATTTTGAACTCTGCATGTGGTAGATTGCTTATCTTTATTTTGTTTAGTTCTTTTTCTGGAATTTTGTTCTGTTCTTTTACTTGGGACGTGTTTCTTCATCTCTTCATTTTTGCTGTTTTCCTGTGTTTGTTTCTGTGTGTTAGGTAGAGCTGGTATGGCACCTGGTCTTGGTAGAGTGGTCTTATGCAGTAGATGTCCTTTGGGGCCCAGTGGCACAGTTTCTCTGGTTACCTGAGCTGGGTGCTCTAGGTGTGTTTCATAATGTATCTTGATCTTTCATCTGACTCTGATAGAGAAATGGATTCTAAGTCTTTAAAGGTTGAGTCTTCAGAAAACAAAAGTCTATATAGTATAGAGTATTTTCATCTTGTTTAGAGTGCTCATATCATTTTCTCCTATTTGATCTATTTATTTAAATTTGAATTTCCGTTAAGTGCAAGATATTAAGTGAACAATTTGTAAAAGGGTTTTGGGGTTTAATTATCAGTTCACAGAGTTTCCACTAGAGCTACTTATGTATCCTTAGGCCAGGTATACTGAATGTGTTGAATTAAGGCTTGCTGTTTAAAAGGGGGGAAAATTAAATTGCCAAAAAAATTACTCAATTTGTTCCACCTGTAAAGTGCACTGATTTACTTAATCTCACTCTGTCAGTTTTTAAAAGCATGATTATAATTGCAAATTGTAAATTGTAAAGCATCAGTTGTCCAAATGATGAGATTGTCATTAAAGATGAAAGTAGAGAAAACCTAAGACATTTAGAAAAAAATCTATTTATTGTTCTGCCTCATCATGCTTTCTTTAGAGGTACTGGGAAATTTTACACAGATCAGAGGAAATGAAAAATACCTGCTGAAAATATCAAAGAATCAAATTTTCAGAAAGAAAATAAAAGAAGGTTGTCAATTACACATGTACTTGAGCCTGGCATTTTTGTTGAATTCATCAGTGAGATTTTCACTATGCACCACAGAAAGAAGTTCTTCACCTGTTATATCTTTTGTGGGAAAGTTAAGTCTCTGATACATAGATTCTTGGTCAAATCTAGAAACTTTTTGGACTTTTTGTGATTTTGAGGAGATCTCTTCTATACTAAACCAGTTTCATGGTAGAAGATTGGGGATTCAGTGAGAATTTAAAATATTAAATAAAAACATTGGTCTCTTCCAATTTATTGCAAATTAAGACAAAATAGTTAAAAAAATAACAAATATGGTATGTACATAAAAGTTGCTATGAGAATTAAATGACTTGATGCATATAAAGACTCTAGATCCAGGACTGGAAAATGATAAGCACTTGCAATTATTCAAATATACAATTAGATAAATAGATTTGTATGGGAGAGAGAACCCAATCACAATATATAGCATTGCTTTAGTGGAGAAAATTGGAGCAAATGGTTCTCAACATAAAATTTTAGTGCATGGCAAAATTTTAACTAGGGCCACTGAATCGGTTTTGAGGCATTATCATTTTTCATAATTGCTGGAGAAAAGCCTTCAGCATAGCATTGTTTTGCTTCTGGGATATAGCACGCTTCTATAGAAAGGGCCCATCTTTGGTATTAGACAGATGAGTTAAACATCTCAATCCTGCCATTTATAAACTGAGTGACAGTGGCCAAGTTGCTTAGATTCTCTCAGTCTCAATTTTTAAATCTTCAAAATGTAAAGTATGATGAGCATGAATTGAGCAAACTTTGCATAACTAGAGGTACATGTAGGTGCTTAACATATGTGCATGTTCTCTGGTTCTCATTCTCTTGGTAAAATCTATTACTTAAGAATACCTAGGGTTTGTGCAGGAAAAAAAATTGCTTATCAAATTATATGCCAATTGATACTGACCTGATGCTAAGGAGATATTTAATTTTCCAAGTGTAGTTTCTTTTATATCCGTGTTTTCAGTTTTCTTTTTGAGATCAGCCTTAACTAAGGGTTATTATGCTTTAGAATTCTTTAAAATCAGTCTTTGTTTAACAGTCATAGATTTCTGGCTTTCTGTAGTATAATTGGTCTTCAAAATCTAGTTCTCTTTCAAAGATAATAAGTGATCAAATCTGTGAACAATAAAACAATACTTTTTCCTTTGGTTAAAAAAAAAGTTGAAAGCCTCCAATTATTTTGTTTTAATAAGGAAAGCAATGCATGTGCTTCTGTGTTCTTGATTTTAGTAGATCTTCTGCTAAATAAACTTTCCCTGATTCTCCATGCTTTTGAAAAATTAACTGCAGACAGAGATCTGGACAGAAGCCAACTCTCTCTCTACCTTTTGTTAAATTTAGACAAGGAGGCTGTTAGACCGAGGTAGTTCTAATGCCTTCACAGCCTATCGAAACATAAACCTGTAAATGCCTCAAGGCTAAGAAATTAAGACCTAAGGACAACTAATTATAAACCAGTCTTTCCCAAATGAAGCAATTTCTTAAGCTATAGCCAATCAAATAGTTTCCTTGCTTGGCTTCCATGCCGTCTCCATAAAAGTCTTTCCCCTCGCTGTGGTCAGTAGGGTGCTCCTAATAACTTCTGGTTTACGGGCTGCCTGATTGGAATTGATTTTAGCTCAGATAAACTCTTAAAATTTTTAATATGCCTCAGTTAAGTTTTAATACTCTTTATCTTCTAAAGTGGTGGTACAAAAACTTTTAGTTCATGTACCCTATCGGTAAAAAAAAAAAAAAAATAAGCCTTCATCCTTTTATGTGTATTTATACATTCTGTATGAACATTAGCATGCACTGTACTACATATTATAAAATGTACCCCAAAACAGAAGTATAAAAGATTGAAAGAGTAAATAAATTATATTTTAAAAATATTTTCATAAGCACAATAGTTTCAGACTATAACTTTCTAATTATTCATGGCACAATGTACATATGGGGTGAGTTTTATCAGAAATGATGGAGGATGGACATTTGTATTTCAGTCTTCTTAAGACTGTTGGCTGATCTGAGCTGACCTTTTGTTAAATCTGTTTTAGATTGTCATTGTTTTTGTTAGTATTGTACTTGAAGAAGGAGGTATCAACTCTTATTTCCTTGTTAGTCACTTCAGCTTGTAAGTTTAGAATCCTATTTGGTTTCTTTGCAGTATCTTTTAAAGTGACCTGTCCATTTTGTGATGGTTGATTTGGTTAGATAATATGATTTTAAACCCACTTAATTAGTCACACATAAAACATACAATGTCACCATGGGCTGGAAGTGAACATGTGAGAGAGGATGCTGACCTGATCATCCCATCTCTTTCCTTAGGACATCTCATCCACATTACCTAGATATAATCATCTAATCCTTGGAAAGGCATGAGGTATCCTGGTCATTCCACGCATCAAATAATTGTAAAGTGTAATTTTTTATTCATTTGGAGGAAAAATATAAATTAAAATAGACCTGCAAACATTCTATTTCACATTCTAATGGATCACCTGGACTGAATTTGACAAATCTCCTGTCAGGAGCAAGACTTTTTCCTCTTGAGGTCCTGATAACAATATTTTCAGCTTTGTGAGCCACACAGTTTGTGTTGCAACTACTCATTTTGCCATAATAGTGTGAAAGCAGCCATGGACAGTTTATAAACAAATGAGTGCAGCTGTGTTCCAATAAAACTTTTTTTTTTTTTACAAAATTTATAAAACATTTGTAAATATTGACATTTGGTCAGGGTAGAAAGAATACCCATAATCTAGGTATTCTAATGTGAGCCTGCTCAACATTAATAAAACAATGAATGAATCCCATGTTTACAAAGAAATTAAATTGAGGAAAAAAATGTCTCTCTTTTAAGTGGATGGCTTAGTTTAATTCCGAAGTCTTTTACAAACCACATTGGACTATAGAATAGTCATGCTGGTAATCGACGGGTTGAGGTAGCCTTTCTGTCTCTGATTTATTCTCTTTCTCAATCACACACACAGACACACAGACACACAGACACACACACACACACACACACACACACACACACACACACACACACACACACTCTCTCTCTCTCCCTCCCTCTCTCTCTCTCTCTCTCCATATCCACACCCACATAGTAATGAGGTAGCCACTATGTTTTGAAATTAATGAGAATATATAAAGAGAGATTTAGATGTGCTCTGATTGGTACAGTTGTAACTTTGGGGGAATGGGGAATAAAAGGACTTTCCTAAATTGGCAAGGCAATTTTTTTTCTTTTGGCATTAATCAAATGTTTAAGCAAATCATGAGAGCTTCAAAGAAATATAAACATAAATGAATGAGGACAAACGCACATCTGAAATAACAAGTTGCCACTAAAAAGAATTAACAGAAATGTTTTTTTCACACAGGAATATGACAGGGGATCTTTGTACAACAGACTCCCACAGCATTCTGTTGAGACTTTTATGTTTTTACTTCTACTCTGTTATGTCTCCGTCCACCCTTTGGGTGAACTTCTGATCCTCAATTGCCTAGAGCCTTCAAGACAATCCAAAATTTCTACAAAAGCGTCACACTTTGGCCAGCTTTGTCTTCAAATTGCCTCTTCTCCTCACTGTCCTCTTCCCATAATATAATAGTAAGCATAGATGATAGCAACCATTTTCATTAGTGAGACCCCATAATTATAGCACTACAGATGCAAGGCTCAGCAAATAAAAATATCAAGAGAAACCACAGGGACAGAGATTTTTGATGTATAAAGCAGAAGTTATTGCTTGTATGGTCTTTCACATTCACTCCACTTTCCAGCGGAGTTAGGCAAGCATGATAAAATGGGCCAAATCACTTTCTCATTTTGGACTTTGGCCTCAATTGGTAATCTTATATTAATCTTTTTCCTAACACCAAGGAAACTTCGATCATGTGACATTTTAGTGGAATAATTTATCTCATAAGAATGAATTTTCCAGATAACTAAAATTAACCCTTTTAAGGGAAATGAAGAAAATCCACATCATTAAGTATTACTTTGCCGGGCATGGTATTAGATATATAATAAACCTTGATTTATTTAACCCTTCAGTGACTGTAAGAACTAAGTCTTCATATGCAAATTAAAAATTTTAGAGAGTAGACAGTAGAGCTCTGAGAGGTTAAGTAACTTGTCTAAGACTGCAGGGGAGGAGAGGACCAAACTTTTACCCAGGCCTGAGCCTGTCTTCATCATCTGATACAACTCTTCTTAATTTTTGTTATTTTGCATGGTCCTATTTATAGGTATTGTCATAAACTCTTTTACAAAGGATATTAAATACTTTTCAAGCTGTTCTTGATAACCCAGTGTTGTCATATGAGTCATAGCCCCTCAGGGACTTTTGAAGTATGAAGGATATTTGTCCTGCAGCCCCATCTGTAGTGTTTTTTAAGCTGTTGTGTCTATTTTTGATCAGTTTTCCATCTTCGTGATCATCAACAAGCTTTCAGCTGTCACTTCTTATTCCTCTCTCTGTGACTGCCTCTCTCAAGCTAGCAATTCCTACCCATTTCCAATTCTCAAAGTCTAACATCGTGATGACTATGAAACTACACAACCAAGCCTGCTAGAACTATGTCAAAAATCTGTGATTTTAGGATCAGAGTAAGGATCTGAGGAGTACGACTATGAGGCAATTATTTAGCTGGTCATGGACATTTTTGCTTCTTCCTTATTTTCTTAACTATATTCTGTAAAATCAAGATCTCTGGATAAATAGGCTGTAGAAAATTGAGACCTTGTCACTTTTATCTTAGGTATATCTTAGAAAAAATACCTATAACCTAATTTTCTCTCTCTCTCTCTCTCTATATATATATATAGATAGATATATATATTTATATACATATATGTATATATATGTACATATATATATATATATATATATAGAGAGAGAGAGAGAGAGAGAGAGAGAGAGAATTATTCCAGCTTGCTAAACTTGTCTCTCTTTCTACTCTTTTTGTCCATCTAATCTACGTACAAAGGTTAGGAGTTGAAGAAATGACATTACTCAATCTCTGAGAAATACAGAAAAATACAAATTCTATAGAACTTGTGAGGGAGGTAAGAGGAGTTTTAGCTTTGGGGGAATTTGGTCTTGATTTTTTTTGCTTCTACTCTGATTTTATGTCAGAGTAGAATATGTGACCTGCTTAAAAAAATAATAAACACAATGTAAGATTTTATTAAATGCTACTGAATAGTATTGAATAACATTTATGAAAATATTATAAACTTGATTTGAAATGAGAACTTTCTCAGGGATATTGGGGTGGCGTGTTTCTTCATGAAAGTGTTTTGTACCCTAGACAGTTATGCATAGGAGAAAGAGGCTGTATATTTGAAGGGCTGTAGAGGTGACCATAACTAGGACTACTGGCTTGAGTGGTTTATGTGTCTGTTACTCCACAAAGATCTTGAACTACAGGTGAATTCAAATACATTTCAATGAGACACTCAGTGCCACAATGATGTACTCAAATTTGCTTTAGGAACCATGATAGGATCTGATATGTTTACCTCACTTTTGAAATTTATTTTTATTTCTTTTAAGGCATATAAAAATAAAAATAAAAATGAAGTAGAACACTGCGATAAAGCAGACTTATTACATTAATGGAGATACAAACCTGCCTAGTTCCAACCACTGAAATATAGCATCTACATGAAATAAAAACCCAATAGAATTGCCATGAAGGCTAGTGTTAGTTCTGTCCCTCAACCCTAGCATTATAAAAAATAACCCTGGAATTCTCTTTGCAAAAAGAATTCTCTGCAACAGAGAATTTAAGTACCAGTTAGAAGAACTGATGCGAGGAGGGATTTTATTTCATCACTGTTATCCTCAGTATAAATAAGAAATATTTTATTGTTTCCTCTAGACACAGCATATTACCAGATGCTACCCTCTGTCTCATGGTACAACCTTTATAAATTCAATATATAAACACATAGTTGAAGTCCTTAAAATGGCTTAATAATTCCCAACCAAGACACACATACACCCACACACGTGTGTGTGTGTGTGTATAGTTTATAGTATGCATGGTGAGATTTAGAAGTTCAAGAGAATGGTAAACTTTTTTATATGGAGGAAAAAACTGTGTTATTGAGTGATTTCTAAGTTATTCCTAGTTTATTTTCTCTCTGCTATTTTCTTGAAATATTGCAAAGTTTTAATAATAGGATCCTTTTCATAAGAGCACAAGGAAATCCTAAAACTTTTATAAATTCTACTGGATTAGGCAAGTATTGCAGACACTGGTAGTTACCTGTAAGATATCCATTTTCTTTTTCTTACTTCCTTGCTGGGGTAGCTCTAATATTGTTTAAGGTAACAATGTGCTTCACTAAACATTCACCTTCCTTGCTCTTATACTAAGGGGTTGTGTGAACAGTTCTTACGAATGAGAAATAGATTTATGCTGGGTGTTCCTGGGTAAGCTTTTGTCTCCCTGACAGTTATGGGCTGACTGTGTCCCCCTAAAATTTAAACATCAAGGCCCTAGTGTGATAGTATTTGGATGTAGGGCCTTTGGGAGATAATTAGGTTTAGATTAGGTCATGAGGGTGGGGCCCTCATGGCAGGATTAGTGCTCTTATAAGAAGAGGAAGAGAGAGACACCTCTCTTTCTCTTTCTCTCTCTCTCTTTGTCTCTCCATGAGCATGTGACAATGGAAGTCCATGTGAGCACACAGCAAGAAGGTGGCTGTCTACAAGAAGGGGCTCTCTACACTGAATCTGCCACCATCTTCCCAGCCTCCATTCTGTGAGTAATACATTTTGTTCAAGCCACTGAGTCTATCATATTTGGTTATAGTAGCCCAAGCAGGGCTACAGTGACAAGAAGATAAATGCGGGTGTTGCCTCCCTCCTATCTCTTGCCTCTTTTCTGCTTCAAATGCAGATGTGATGACCAAAGCTAAGCAGACATCTTGTAGTCATAGAGTGACAAGTGTAGAATAAAAACCAACATACCAAGAATAGAAGGGCAGAAGGACAGAAAGAACTTGGGTCCTTGATGACACGTTTGAGCAGCTAATATGTTGTAATCATCTACTTTTAGGCTTCTTGTTACCTGTAAAAATGAAACCCTTATTTATTTAAAGTATTATAAGTTGGGTTTCTTGCTAGTAGCAGCTTCAAGAATTCATAAAAGTGAGAAATGGTTATGGTTCATTAATATTCAATTTTCTGTATCTATATAGATTATTTCATTCTTATTTCTTAACAATTTCACAAAGCAGCTGGATATAATATCAAATAGGAGTATCTTCATTAAGTCAATCTTCTCAACAAATAAAATTTTAATGGTGTAACTAGGTAGACTCTAAGGAAAAATTGTTTAAGTCCTAATATTCCTTATAAAATTTCAAGAAACTCTTATTATCTACAGAAATCACTAGATTTAGTAGCAACCTTTGCTGTAGCATTTATTTAGGCTTTTTGTTTCTCTGATTACTTTTTGGCAGATGATACTAACATGAAAAATAGACCCTTTGCAGCACCTTGGAGATTGTATTTTCAGGCCCTCTCCAACCACTGTGAGGAGTCAGTCTCTGTAATGTACCAATAAGATTGGGTTGATTTTGTTAGCTGCTTTGAAGGTATCTGAAAATGCAATTTGAATGCCTAAATTTACTTTCAAATTATTTGTAGTAGTCACTGCAGGACTTTTTTCACCAACTTTTTAGCTATATCTTTGCATGTCTGTGAGATTATGACACTGATTGCCATCCTAAAGATGACATTTGCACGATTATTTGTTCATAAGGTCTTTCATTTTCATAACCTGAAATGTTCTTGAAATGTGTTGTTTATTTTTAATATTATAGTGTTTTCCCCGGTTTAACTCTAATCACCTCACGTTTCCCAAATCACTATTAGTCCTGGGTACACCAGGGGCAAGGGCTGAAGTAAATAGACTGAAGTAAGCTGCTCTTAAAACAGAAATTTTCCCTCTTTTTAGATCACATTGGAGGTATTTTTTATAGTTATAACTACTCAAATTTATGAGCTTTTATTTTATTTTTTTATTATTACAAAAAATAATTGCCCTATTTATTTTTCAATTATGGTTGACATTTAATGTTATTTTAAATTAGTTTCAAGTGTACGACATTATATAAGTGGTGAGTAGATATTTATATAAATTATGAAGTGATCCCCCTGATAAGATGGCACTATACATAGTTATGACAATATTATTGACTATATTCTCTATGCTGTACTTTATATCCCTAAGACTGTTTTTATCTACATATTTGAGTTCTTACTCCCTTCACCTTTTTTACCCAGCCCCGAACTTGCCTTCCGTATGGCAATCATCAGTTTGTTCTATCTGTGAGTCGGTTTCAGTTTTTTTTTTAATTTATTTATTTTAATTAGTTTCAAGTATACAGTACATTGGTTAGACATCAATATAGTTCGTAAAACAATGCAATTACACTCTCCCGAGACCTTCCACCTAGCCAACCTTTTAATGCTAACTGCATTCCCTATGCTGTGCTCTCCATCCCCCTGACCATCCATCGGCTACTAATTTGTACTTCTTTAACTCTCTACCCCATTCTCTTAGTTCCCCAAACCACCTTCCCCTCTGTCTGTCACCAAATTGTCCACTATATTTGTGTCTGTTTTTGATTAGTTTGTTCTTCTTATTCCTTAGATTCCGCATATAAGTGAAACCATATAGTGTTCATCTTTTTCTGTCTGACTTAAATACCTTCTAGGTCCATCAAAGCAAAATCTTTTTCCAACCTCTTCCTTTTAGTCTGTGTGTGTCTTTTAGTCTGAAGTGAGTGTTTTGTATTTTTTCTTCTTAAAGAAGTCCCTCCAACATTTCCTGTAATTCTGGCTTGGTGGTGATAAATTCCTTTAGCTTATTTTTGTCTGGGAAGTTCTTTATCTGTTCTTCAACTCTAAATGATAGCTTTAGTAGATAAATTATCGTTGGTTGTAGATCCTGGGTCTTCATCCTGTCGAATACTTTTTGCCAAGTCCTTCTGTCCTGCATAGTTTCTTTTGAGAAATCAGCTGCCAATCTGATGGGTGTTCTTTATAAGTAATTATCTGTTTTTCTCTTGCCGCTTTTAATATTCTTTCCTTGTTTTTAATTTTTGACATTTTAATTATGATGTGTCTTGGTGTGGGCCTCTTTGGATCCCTGAATTTTGGAATTCTCTGAGCTTCGTGGGGTTTTATGTCCATTTCCTTCACCAGGTTAGGGAAGTTTTCCATCATTATTTCTTCAAACAACTGTTCGACATCTTGATTTTCTTCAGTTATGCCGATCAGATGAATATTTGGAGTCTTAACAGTGTCCTATATGCTCCTTAAATTATTCTTATAGTCTTGGCATCTCATCTCTTGACATTCTGCTTGCATGTCCTTGGCTTTCCCATCCTCTAGATAGGGCATTAGGTTTTTTTCTTTATTCCTTTGTTTATTCCATTTAATATATTTCTCATCTCAGATAATGTGTTCTTCATTTCAGACTGGTTCTCTTTGATAATTTCCACTTCAATTTTTATGTTTTTTTTTAAATCTCTTTGCTGAATCTCTCTATACTTCCCAAAAGTTCATTGAGCATCTTTATAACCAGTGTTTTGAATTCTGCATCTGTTAGATTACTTGACTCCTTTATATCTGGATCTCTGTTTTATTCTTTCATATGGTCTTCTTCTTTGTCTTCCCATTTTGGCTGTCTTTCTCTGTCTGTTTCTATGCACTCAGCAAAGCTTCTAAGTCTCCCAGTCTTCATAGTGTGGATTTGTGAAGTAAGTGTCTGTCCAGTGGCACAGTCCTGAGAGAGGTTCAGCAGCAGGCCAGACTTAGCCCAAGCTTCTACCCCTCCAGGGCCACCTTTTAAGATTCAGCAAGCAATCCACAGATGCTGCGCTTATAGTTACCTCAAAAGGCCACACCAGAAACTGAGACCAGCTGCCTCCAGTGTGAGTCTAGGCATTGCTCAGCAAGGAGCACCTGACTTTCTGAGAATATACCTGGATGTGGCTTGGGTGGGGCCATGAGATGGGGAAGGTGGGGTTTCAGGGAATCCTCTGGGCAGAGCGTCCTCTGTTATCCAGTTTAATGATGTCAGGGCTAATGCAGTGTTGTGTCTGCACACTGGGAGTGGGTAGAACTCAATAGGGAACAATGGATACCACTGGCACTTCTGTACCGACCGAGTCTCACCTTGGCCCCCACTCCAACAATATCTCCCTGTAAGTCCTTGGTGTCCCCTGCACACAGCCGAATGGGCACTGATGCTCAGAGCGAGCAGGTCTGTCACAGTGAAAATCCACTCGCAGACACGGCCTCTTTAAGAGGCGTCTGCCGCAGCCTCTGTCTCACTCAGCCGCTGGAGACCGGGCAGCCCCATGTCCTCGCCCCGTCCTACCTTTTGCTGTTGCAGGGTGATTTCTTGGAATTCTCCCTGGTTGTATGGCTTGTTCCTCTAGATCCCAGGCGATTTTTCCTTGCTGCTTGCTTCTTGTTTCCATCACAACTTTGATTTGGTCGCCAGAGGGATGAACAGAGCCTCTATCATCTATGTAATTTTTTCAGTCTCTTTCGGTTTTGTTTGTTTTTCTTTCTTTAGATTCCACGTAATAGTGAAATCATATGGTATTTGTCTTTCTCCGTCTGACTCATTTCCCTTAGCATAATACCCTCTAGATATATCCATGATGTTGCAAATAGTAAGATTTCATTCTTTTTTTTTTTATGGCTAAGTAATATTCCATTGCATAGATGCACTACTTTATCCAATTGTTTATTCATGGACACTTAGGTTGCTTCCATATCTTGGCTATTGTAAGTAATGCTGCAATGAACATATGGGTGCATATATCTTTTTGAATGAGTGTTTTGATTTCTTCAGATAAATATTCAGAAGTGGAATTAATGGGTCAACAGGTAATTCTATTTTTAATGTTTTGAGGAAGCTCCATACTATTTTCCATAGTGGCTGCACCAATTTGTAATCCTACCAACAGTGTACGAGGGGTTCCTTTTCTCTCCAGCCTGGCCAACAGTTATTGTTTGTTGATTTATTAATAATAGCCATTCTGAGAGGTGTAAGGTGATATCTTGTGGTTTTAATTTGCATTTCTCTGATGATTAGTGATCATGAGCATCTTTACATATGTTTATTGGCCATCTATATGTCTTCTTTGGAGAAATGTCTATTCAGGCCTGCTGTCTATTTTGCGATTGGATTTTTTTTTTTTCTTGGTTTTAAGTTTTATGAGTCCTTTATGAATTTTGGATATTAACCCCTTATCAGGTGTATCATTGGTGACTATCTTCTCCCATTCAATAAGTTGTCTTTTTGTTTTGTTGATGGTGTCCTTTGTTGTGCAAAACTTTTTAGTTTGATATAGTCTCATTTGTTTATTTATTTATTTTGTTTCTCTTGCCCGAGGAGATCTAGCAATATATAAATATATGCAATGTCAGAGAGATCACTGCCTATGTTTTCTTCTATGAGTTTTATGGTTTCAGATTTTTTTTATATTTAAGTTTTTAATACATTTTGAGTTTATTCTTGTATTTGGTGTAAGAAGGTATTGTAGTTTCTCTTTTCTATATGTATCTGTCCAGTTTTTTGAACATCATTTATTGAATAAACTGTCTTTATCTATTATATATTCTCATCTCTTTTCTCATAGATTAATTGACATATAGGTGTGAGTTTATTTCTGAGCTCTATATCTGTTTTATTGAGCTATGTGTCTGTTTTTATGCCTATACCATGCTGTTTTGATTACTATAGCCTTGTAGTATAGTTTGATATCAAATAGTATGATACTTCCAACTCTGTTCTTTCTCAAGATTGCTGTGGCTATTTGGGGTCTTTTGTGGTACCATATAAATTTTAGGATTATTTTTTATAGTTCTGTGAAAAATGCCATTAGTATTTTTAAAGGGATTGCACTGAATCTGTAGATTGCTTTGGGTAGTATGGACATTTTAATGATGTTAATTCTTCCTATCCATGAGCAAGGTATATGATTTCATTTATTTGTATCTTCTTCAGTTTCTTTTCTCAATGACTTACAATTTTCTGAGTACAGGTTTTTACCTCCTTGGTTAAATTTATTCCTGGTATTTTTTTTTTTTTTTTTTATGCATTTGTAAATGGGATTGCGTGCCACTTTTGGAATTAATTGAGAGGTGCTCTTTCTTCGTCTGAAGTTGCCTACCAAGTTTGTTGGTTCTGGGGCCTCCTGGGAGGGGCTCCAGTGCAGGCCAAGGTCAGCTGCTAACTGTGACTGGCCTGAGGATACCTGGTAGGAGCTACAAAGGACTCTACAGTTGGTAGCTTTCTATGCTGGTCCTGGAGGCATGTAGGAGAGGCTGCACTGAGAACCAAAGCCAATTTCCATTAGTACCAGCCCTGGGGCTGCTCAGAAAAAGGCACACAGCACCCTGAGGCCTGCTGCCACATGCCGGCTGCCTGTAAGGCTCAGCTTCTGAAAGAGCCTTGTGCCATACATGAGTTAGGTGAAGCAAGGTCTCAGAGAGTTACCAGGGTAGGGTGAGTGATATTCATCAGGTTAATGCAGATTCAGATTTGGCACCACTGATGAGCCTGGGACCACTGAGCAAAAGGCACAGTACACATCAAGGCCAGCTGCCACTCACCTGGGGCTAAGGACCTTTGGGAGTTCTAAGAAAGACTGCATTGTGTTACAAGGTCAGCTGCCTGCCAGCAAAACTGCTTCTGGTGGTGCCTAGGTTGAGTGAGGCAGCATCCCAGGGAGTCACCTGGGTGGAGGTAGTAGATTTCACCAGGACAATGCAGATTCAGATTTGGTTATGTGACACAGGGCTTAATACAGGAAAGATGGTGCCCGCCTGCTAGAGCTGAACACAGGAAAGATAGTGCCCGCCTGCCAGTTGCCAGATGCGAGGAGGACTCAACACAGGGAAAATGGCGGCTGTCCCTTCAGTCTTCATCCTGAAGCCATACAACTCAATTTCTCCCTGTATGTCTCTGGCACCTCCTGAGCTGCTGTCCCTCTACTGGAGCCCAGGGTGAATGTCTAAAAGTGAGTGAGTTTGTGAGTGAGCTCTTTAAGAGAGTGTCTAGGTTTCTAGCAGCCTTATATCTCATCTGGTTAGACAGAGTCCCTGATGATTTTCATAGCTAGATGTTGTGGGGACTCCTCTTTCTGACACTGGTGCTCCAGCCTGAGGAGTCCAGTGTGAGGCTGGGACTTGTCACTCCTTAGGGAGGACCTCTGCAGCTGAGACCTCCTGATTCTTTACCACCACTTGTGGGTGTGGGGCTAACCCATTTCATGTCTTTGTCCCTCCTACCAGTCTCAATGTGGCTTTTTCTTTATATCTTTAGTTATAGGACTTCTGTTCAGTTAGTCTTCAGATGGTCTCCAGATTGGTTGTCTATAATTTAGTTGTAATTTTGATGTGGTCATGGGAGGAGGGGAGCACAGGTTTACCTAATTTACCATCTTCACCGGAACTCTATAATTCACAGATTTTTGAGTTTTAGATCAGATACTCCAAATATTTAGTATGGAGATCTGGGCTGTGGAGAACCAACCAACCAATCAACCAACCAAACAAACAAACAGATAAATAAAACCATTTGGCTCCCATAGTGAATTCGTCCAAGACAAAGCTATAAAATAGGACACATTTCTTGTCAATGTCCTTTTCATTAATTTATTCTGTTTCTCACTTTTTCCCCCCCATAAAACAGCAGAGTCTAGTTGCTCAGTTTCTTCATGTTGTCTGGGGTCTTATATTCTAACTCTTTCTACACACTCTGTTTCCACCCAAGCAAACATATGTTATGTTCTATTTCTCTCTTGACTAGATGCCATGTTGAAAGGGAACTGAATATGTCATTTTAAATAATGTCTTTGTATATTTATCTTCCAAAATTATTTGAATTATGTGTATAATTTTTTATTCATAATAATTTATAGCTATTGGAGAGTACTAATTGAAGATATTAATAGACTCTCATAACTAGTGAAAGTGTTTAAGGAATGAGGCACATTTTTGTTTTCTCACAAATGTTAGAAAGATTTTTTTTTATAAATCACCTTAGAAATGGTTGACTTTACCATAATGATTTCACATAGCTCCTGACCAATGAGAGAAACAAAATTATTAAAACTATTTTTTAAGATGATAGATTGAACCATAGAGAGATTTAACTACTCTCCTCATTTTTTTCAATGTCACACCATGACTTGTTGGTATTGATGAAACTGAATTCACCCCAATTTCAATTTAACCTGTTCTCTGTAAATTACTACACTTTATGGTTCTGTTTCCTTGCCATGACCGATATTTATTATAAAACAGTCAAGTTCAGATTTTCAATTCTATCAGTGAGCAATTGCATGGAAACCAACTGGATTGGCTAAGAAGTGAACAATCAGATTTAGCCTCAAAGAACCAGGTTGACCATGAAATGATTTCCTCTTAAAATGTGATAATCCATAGCCTAACTCCTGATAAATATAAATCAGTGTTATTGAAATAGCATCCTGAAAGAACACTGCTCCACCTTCTAAAAACCTTTATCTTCAGCTGGATTGATAACTAAACAATCATATACTCTGAATAATAAGACCATTTGAGGATTTGTTGTAGAGTTTCATGTGTAAACAGTAACCACTTGAATTCACATAATATAAATTTTTAAAAACCTTCTTTTAACTGAAATTCAGATAAAAAGAAGATACAGTATTCCACCCTTATCCACATGGGATACATTCCAAATCCTCCAATGGGTTCCTGAAACTACAGATAGTACTAAAACTTATGTATAGTATGTCTTTTTTCTGTACATGCATACCTCTGATAAAGTTTAATTTATAAATTAGGCGCAGTTAAAGATTAGCAATAACTACTAATAAAATGGAACAGTTAATCCATAATTGAAGTTATGTGAATGCGGTCTCTCTTCTCTCTCAAAATATCTTATTGTATTGTACTCACCCTTCTAGTGATAATGAGAAAAGATGAAATTCCTACATGATCAGATGAAGTGAGATGAGTGAGATGTTATTAAATAAAATATGGGTTACTTCATACCCTGACAGTCAGTCTGATAACTGAGACACCTACTAAGTGACTAATAGGCAGGTAGTGTATACAGTGTGGGTATGCTGGGCAAAGGGATGATTCATGTCCCAGGTAAGATGGAATAAGTGTGAGATTTCATCACGATATGCAGATTGTGCAATTTACAACTTAGAAATTGTTTGTTTCTAGAATTTTCTATTTGACATTTTTGGACTGTGGTTAACTGTGAGTAACTAAAGTTGCAGAAATTGAACTGTGGATAAGAGGGGACCACCATAATTCAAAATTAGAGTCTGATGAGAGCAGTAGGAGTGTAGATGGATGAAGTAGGAGAACCTTGTGAAACGAGTAGGTGGCTTGATGCTGACACTCTGATACACATGTTTCCACTTCTGTTGCTATAAGGAAGAAAACCAAATGTGACTATTTGTCAACACCTGGAAAAAACTTTACTTTAAAGAGGTGATTGTGCATCATATAAAAGGATTTTCTAAGAACCAGTTTGTTGGAGGAAAAATTGCTCAATTTAAGAAAGGCCAACATTAAATGTACATACAGAATTGCTTTGAAGGTTGAAAGATCCAGTTGATTAAACTTTAGCAATATGTAAAACTCCATAATTCTTCTTTATAAATGTTTTTTTTTAATTAAGTTTATTGGGGTAACATTGGTTAATACAATTATATAATTTTCAGGTGTACATTTTAATTAAACATCTGTATATTCTATTGTGTGTTTACCACCAAAAGTCCAGTTTTCTTCAGCTACCATATATTTGATCCCCTTTACCCACTTTACCTTCCCCATAAACCCTATATTTGACTAACCCCCTTTCTTCTATCTCCCCCCTCCTCCCCTACCCCACTAGTAACCATTAGTCTATAGTCCTCTGGTAGCCACTAGTCTATAGTCCATGTCCATGACTCCATGTTTGTTTGTCCTGCTCATTTGTTGCTTTTAGGTTTATATCCCACATATAAGTGATATCATGTGATTTTCAACTTTTTCTGTCTGGCTTATTTTGCTTAGCATGATTATCTTGAGGTCTATCCATGTTGTCGCAAATGGCAGTATTTCATCTCTTATGGCTGAATAATATTTCATTGTATATATGTACCACAGCTTCTTTAGCCAATCATCTATCGTAGGACACTTCAGTTGCTTTCATGTCCTAGTCACTGTGAATAATGCTGCTATGAAATTGGTGTGCAAATATCTTTTCAGATATGAGTTTTTAAGTCTTTGGGGTAAATACTCAGTAGAGGGATTGCTGGATCATATGGTAGACCAATTTTTAATTTTTTGAGGAATCTCCATACTGTTTTCCATAGTGGCTGTACCAATTTGCAGTCCCACCAGCAGTGTATAAGGGTTCCTTTTTTCTCCACATCCTCTCCAACATTTGTTATTACTTGTCCTGTTGATTATAAGTATTCTAAAAGGTGTGAGATGGTATCTCATTGTGGTTTTGATTTGCATTTCCCTAATAGCTAGTGATGTTGAGCATCTTTTCATATATTTGTTGGCCATTCGTATGTCCTCTAGCAAGAAGTGTCTGTTCAGGTCCTCTACCCATTTTTTGATTGGATCACTTGTTTTTTTGTTGTTATCAAGTTGTATGAGTTCTTTGTATATTTTGGGTATTAGGCCCTTATCGGAGGCGTTGCTTGCAAATATATTTTCCCATTCAGATGATTCTCTCTTTATCTTGTTGATGATTTCTTTTGCTGAACAGAAGCTTTTTAATTTGATGTAATCCCAGGCATTTATTTTTGCTTTTACTTCCCTTGCCATTTTTTGCATCTATTGATATGATCAATAAATTCATAAAATCTTCTTTAAGTCCAAGGTCCTTGAGTTTCATTCCTATCTTTTCTCCTATGCATTTTATTGTTTCAAGTCTTATATTCAGGTCCTTAATCCATTTTGAATTAATGTTGGTATTTGGCAATAGACAACAGTCTAGTTTCATTCTTTCGCATGCGGCTTTCCAGTTTTCCCAGCACCATTTATTGAAGAGGCTTTCCTTTCTCCACTGTATGTTTTTGGCATTTTTGTCGAAAATGATTTGCCCATATAAATATGGGTTTACTTCTGGACTCTCGATTCTGTTCCACTGGTTCTTGTGTCTGTTTTGCTGCCAATACCATGCCATTTTGATTACTGTTGCTTTGTAGTATAATTTGAAGTCAGGCAGAGTGACGCCTCCAGACTTGTTCTTTTTTCTCAAGATGGCTTTGGCAATTCGGGGTCTTTTGTGCTTCCATACAAATCTGATGAATTTTTGTTCTATTTCATTAAAAAATGTTGATGAGATTTTGATGGGGATTGCATTAAATCTATATAATGCTTTAGGTAATGTGGTCATTTTAACTACTTTGATTCTTCCAATCCAAGAACATGGAATAGCTTTCCATTTCTCTGTATCTTCTCGATTTCTTTTAATAGAGTCTTATAGTTTTCATTATATAGGTCCTTCACTTGTTTCATTAAATTTATTCCTTGGTATTATTTTATTCTTTTTGTTACAATTGCAAAAAGTATATTTTTCCACTTCTTTTTCTGACATTTCATTATTAGAGTGTAGGAAAGCAATGAATTTTCGAACATCGATTTTGTATTGAGAGACTTTACTGTATTTACTTATTGTTTCTAGTAGTGTTCTTGTGGAGTCTTTAGGATTTTCTATATAGAGAATCATGTCATCCACAAATAGTGACACTTTGACTTCTTCGTTTCCTATTTGGATGCCTTTTATATCTATCTCTTGTCTAATTGCACGCGCTAGGACTTCCGATGTTATATTGAATAATAGCGATGATAGTAGACAGCTTTGCTTTGTTCCTGTTCTTAGAGGGAAGAATTTTAGTTTTTCACCAGTAAATATAATGTTGGCTGTGCGTTTGTCATAAATGGCCTTTATTATGTTAAGATACTTTCCATCTATACCAGTTTTGTTAAGTGTTTTGATCATAGATGGATGCTGTATCTTGTTGAAGGCTTTTTCTGCATCCATTAATATGATCATATGACTCTTATTTTTTAATTGGTTTATGTGATGTATCACATTAATTGATTCGCATATGTTGAACCATCCCTTTGCCCTTGGGATGAAGCCCACTTGATCGTAGTGTATAATCTTTTTAATATGTTGCTGTATTTGGTTCACTGGTATCTTATTTAGGATTTTTGCATCTGTGTTCATGAGAGGTATTGGTCTTTAGTTTTCTTTTTTTGTGTGTTATTTTTACCAGGTTTTGGTATCAAAATAATATTGGCCTCATAAAATGTGTTGGAAAGTATTGCCTCCTCTTCAATTTTTTGAAAGTGTTTGAAGAGAATAGGAATTAAATCTTCTTTGAATGTTTAGAATTCACTGGTGAAGCCATCTGGTCCTGGACTTTTACTTTTTGGTAGGTTTTTGATGATTGTTTCAGTTTCCATACTGCTGATCAGTCTATTTAGATTTTCCAGTTCTTCTTGAATTGGTCTAGGAAGGTTGTATTTTTCTAAGTACTGGTCCATTTCTTTTAGGTTATTAAATTTGGTGTTATATACTTTTTCGTAGTATTCTTGTATGATCCTTTGTATTTCTGTGATGTCAGTCATAATTTCCTCTCTTTCATCCCTGATTTTGTTTATTTGTGTCCTTTCTCTTTTCTCTTTAGTGAGTCTAGCCAGGGGTTTGTCAATTTTATAAACCTTCTCAAAGAATCAACTCTTTGTTGCATTTATTTTTTCTATTGTTTTTTGTTTGTTTGTTTTCAATTTCATTTATTTCTGCTCTAAATTTGATGATTTCTTTCCTTCTGCTGACTTTAGGCTTCATTTGTTCTTCCTTCTCTAGCTTTTTAAGATGAAGCATTAGGTTGTTTATTTGGGCTCGTTCTTATTTTTGGAGGTAGGCCTGTAATGATATGAAGTTTCCTCTTATGACCGCTTTTGTCGTGTCCCAAAAGTTTTGATATGTTGTACTATCATTATCATTCATTTCCATGTATCTCTTGATCTCTCTTTTTATTTCTTCTCTGACCCAGTTATTCTTCAGTAGCGTGTTGTTTAATCTTCATGTATTCGTGTTTCTTCCGGATTTCTTTATGCAGTTGATCTCTAGTTTCAAAGTATTATGATCAGAGAATACGGTTGGTATGATTTCAACCCTCTTACATTTGTTGAGGCTATCTCTGTGTCCCAGTATGTGGTCGATTCTTGAGAATGTTCCATGTGCACTAGAGAAGAATGTATAAGCAGCTTTTTTGGGATGGAAGGCTCTGTAAATGTTGATTATGTTAAGATGGTCTAATGTGTCATTTAAAGATGTTATTTCCTTATTGATTTTCTGTTTGGATGATCTGTCCATATCTGACAGTGGAGTATTTAGGTCTCCTACTACGATAGTGTTTTGGTCTGTTTCTCCCTTTAGTTCTGTTACTAATCGCTTTACATATTTCAGGGCTCTCTGATTGGGAACATAGGTATTAATAATTGTTATGTATTCTTGGTGCATGATTCCCTTTATCATTATAAAGTGTCCCTCAGTATCTTTCTTTACCATTTTTATTTCGAAGTCTATTTCATCTGATATTAGTACTACTATTCTCGCTTTTCTCTGAATGCTATTTCCTTGAAATATCACTTTCCACCCTTTCACTTTGAGTCTATATTTGTCTTTGGAGCTGAGATGTGTCTCCTGGAGGCAGCATATGGTTGGGTTTTGTGTTTTGATCCATTCTGCAACTCCGTGACTTTTTATTGGAGGGTTCGGTCCATTTACATTTAGGGTTATTATTGAAATATGAGGTCTTCTTATAGCCATTTTATCTTTTGCTTTCTGGTAGCTCAGTGTTTCCATTGCTTCCTTGTCCTTGTGTTTCTGTTTTCTTTATTTTGGTTGGATTTTGTGGGTTTTCCCTCTGGTCCTTCTTGTTTTGTGTTATATACTTAGGTTCTGAATCTTTGGCATGTGGTTACCATTATGAATATGTAAAGGATAGTTATATATATGCAGTCATCCATTTTCTTCTGTGTGTGCCTTATGTCTATTCCCTTTTGTGAATTCGAATCTTTGAATCCCTCCCCCTTTTCAGTCATTGTTATCTCAGTTTGTTCCTATGTATATTGAATGTTCATTACTATCTTATTATAACAATTCTCTTCTTATTAGTTGAGCTTATAATACCCTGTTCTTAGTACAGGTTGACCTTCTCTGCTTCTATTTGCCTGATAGTCACTTTAATTCTAATTATTATTATTATTATTTTTTGTCATTTTGTGTCAGGTGAACTGACCCCTTTCAGTATTTCCTGTAGTGCAGATCTCATAGTGGAGAATTCCCTCACTTTTTGTATGTCTGGAAAAGTCTTAATTTCTCCTTCATATCTAAAGGAGAGCTTAGATGGATAAATTATTCTAGGCTGGTAGTTCCTTTCACTTAATAGTTTAAATATTTGATTCCATTTCTTTCTGGCTTGTAAGGTTTGGACTGAGAAGTCCGAGGATAATCTAATGGGTTTACTTTTATAAATTACCATCTTTTTCTCCCTGGCTGCCTTGAGAATTCTCTTTGTTGTCGATTTTTGATAATTTTAATACAATGTGTCTTGGAGAAGGCCTTTTTGGGTTGAGATATTTGGGTGTTCTATTGACTTCTCGAATTCTTAGCTCCAGCTCATTCCTTAGATTTCAGAAATTCTCATCAACTATTTGTCTGAAAATGCTTTCAAATCCCTGTTCTTTTCCCCTGACTTTGATAATGCCCATTATTCTTACGTTTCCTCTCCTAATAGTATCAGCCAGTTCTTGTATTTCTCTTTCATTATTTTAATTCTACAGTTCCTATTTCCTTCTGATTTATTTCTAGATTTCTGTCTTTGATATCACGGATCCTTTCCTCCATTCGGTTGACTCTATTTCCCAAGCTTTCTATTTGATTTTTCAACTCTTGCAGTGTGTTCTTCATCTCCAGAAGTTCTATTTGGTTCTTTTTGAGAGTTTCAATCTCCTTGCTCTGGTCATCTAGTTGTTTTTCAACTTCTGAAATTGTTGATATGATTTGTTTTGGATCTCATTGAGTTTTTTCAGAAATACCATTGTGAATTGTCGTTTAAGTCACATATTTTTATGTCTGTAAGCTTATTTTCTGAATATTTTTCTCTTTCTTTTTGAGATGCCTTGTTATCTTGGTTGTTCATGATGTTTAATGGACTATTTCTCTGCCTAAACATTAACGAAAGTGTATTCCGCTGCCTTTCCAGAAAGATTTATTATATAAAGGTCTCTCTTTAGCCTGTTGCAAAGAAGACGCTTTTCTTTTGGTTTCCAGTAGATGGCGTCTAAACCTCTTGGATCCCTGCTTTATGTAAAGTCTTAATAATGCTTTCTAAATTTTCTTGTAGATATTTAATTACACAGTTTCAGTCCCTGTCAATGTCAGCAACAGTCTCTGCAGCATTTGCTCAGATTCCCCTGGGGCTCCGCGATGATGGGTCTCAGAGAGTATGTGGGGAGGGGCCCTCTGGGTTGTGAGTTGGAGCCTGCCGCTCAGTCTTAATTTTGCAACTGTGGCCAGCAAAAATCAACTGTGGTCCCGTCCTGTTTCTATGCTTTCTTCTCTGATGACTGGACCCTGCAGCCAGCTGGCCACGGGGAGCTCACAACTTTCCCAGGCAGGGCTGTTTGGGGAATTTGCCGCAGGAACTCGCCGCTCCTTCTCTCCTCCTCCTCCTCCTGCAGGGAGCTCTGGCAGCTGTGAAAGGCAGCTTCTTTATTTCTCCCAGTCAATTGCCTGACACCCAGGGTTCTGACCTGTGGTAGATCTTATGCGTAGATCCTACGTTCAGACTTGCTGGTGTGCAGTTTGGGTATTTTTTGTTGAGTTTTATATGTTCAGCTTACTGTTATTTCAAAGGGAGAGATCTGGGGACATCTCTCACTCCACCATGTTTCCAAAGATCTTCAAATGTTTTTCTTTGTGAAGTAGATGTATTAGGAAAATCCTTAGGTAATCAAGGCTATTATCAGCAGTAGCAAAATACTTTAGAATCCTTTTTCTGGATTCTGATATTATTTTGAATCTTAGATTCAAGTACAGAAGAAAGCATGTGAGGATCTCTGTATTTAACTTTTACTCCCTGTGACTGAATACATGGAGAAAACATGTGTCTGAATTAGCACTGTGCTGATATCTGCTCTTCTCTGGTTAAAAGATCTTGTAAAAGATCCATTTTTCATACTTCGTTGCTTTTGAACTTCCAGAAACAAGGAGCAAATGTCATGTATTTTCTCTTCTTATTACTGTAAAAAGTAAAAGAACATTTTGAAGAACTTTGAAGAGCATTTGATTTAAGCAGGATTTTTTTTTTCCTGTATTCTGGATGTTGTTTGTCTTACACAATTGGGTTTGAGTCCGTTACGTGTTTTCTGATTAGTATTTCTGATTAAGACATAGGTAATCATCTGAAGTACATGCTGCTGGATATTTTTGGACTTCACATAAATATACATGAATGTGGATGGCAGGAAAATAGTAAATAACAGTGTGACGTTGAGTGATTAGAGTCTAATATGCTATGCAGCGAAGAAATGTGGGTTCAATTTCCAGTTGTAGCTGCTTATAACTCACCCAGATCTTAGTGCAATAGGGACTGATCCTGTATACATGTGTGTTTGGTGTTTTGCTCCCAAACCAGAAAAAGAGTCAGATTTCTAATTCCAGAATTATTCTTCCCCTTCAATGTTCATTTGTGTTTTGAAGTATGTGATTAATTACACTGATGCATTTCTATACAATTGGATGTTTTTAAATATCTTTATAAAAAGAAAGGAAGATAGAAAAATAATATACAAATAAAAATATATTGTGTTCATCAGACTGAAACATTAATCATGTCAAAACTTTGAGAATGAGCAAATATTTTAAAATTTTCACTTCTTTTACAATTCACCTTTATGTCAGGTGGCAAACAACCTCCTGTATACTCCTGATTTTGTCTATTATTCTGCATGCTAGTATTGCCTTTGCTGGTATAAGTGTCCATGTTAATTTACAGGCTGCCCTCTCCTCTCCCTGTCCACAGCTGTTCGCATGCAGGGGTATTAGGGACTGGATTGTGCCTTCCTCTGTTTACTTTATAGGTGGTAAAGCTGAGATGCAGAGATGAGTACACTGGCTTTGAATTATGGCCTGAATCAATGCCAAAGACAAGAACTCAGGGCTTTCTAATTCCCAGTCCTGTAAAATACCAGCTTTTATTTTCTCTTCATCTCAGCTTCATAGTCTCTTCTGTAAATCAGGCCCAGTGGCCTTACCACAGCACTGACTGCCAAACACCTTCATCTAACACTCTGTAAATGGGCTGTCAGGACTCATAAGACAAGAGTTTAAAATAAATGGTTCGAAGCCTGCTTCAAGAAGAAAAACTGATTCCGTAATTTCAATTCCTGTTTCCTTCCCAAATTACACTGACATGGCCAAAAAAGTATAAAAACAGGAAAAGATCTGTATGAATTTCAAAACAAGGAAGAATGCCCTCCGTGTGCCAGAGGAATCTTGGTAAGATACACTGCAAGTGACAACAGTGGACTCCGACCAAACTGTGAATGACTGACTGTGAAGGAGCTGTCACTGGCTTAGGAAGCAAGTGAATGCAGTCTTGAGTAGAGTGCTGCACTGAATGCTGTGTGGGGTAAAGAAGGAGCCAGCTCTTGATAAGTTACAGTGGCTAGTAAATCTCAGTTCTTCTGGAAACTGTAAGGATGTGCAAGTGTCAATAAATAACGGGAGGCATCTGCATACATTCACAGCTAACATTTAATGAAGAAGAGATGAGCTTTAGAGAGCTTCCAGCAGTGGGAATATTTCCATCTAAGGGCTAGACTATAGGGCTACACCCTAGTACCTTTCACAGAATTGAGAGTGAAATTTCTGGGTTTCAAAGTCAGATCCTATCTAATGGTTTTCACATACACTGATATCTCTTACTAATTGCAATGCCTACAGAATATTAGACCATTTCCTCTGCTTTCAGCCCTTAACTTAAAGGTGGAAGTCTTTAGTTGTCTGAAGGTGCTTTATCCCAGTACTGCGTGCTCATACTGTGCTAGAAAGGAGATGGGAATAATGACAGTAAAGGGGTGTCCAGGTCTTATGTCTCAGTCTCAGTGAGCTGGGCTGGGCTTTTCTTCCAGCTCGTTGGAAGCACTGCTCTGACCATTAACCCTTTTGCTCAGGGCACTGAGAACAGAGATTTTTGGCTGATGTTGCAATCTGTTCGTAGTCTTCCAGTATTTAATACCAAAAGGCCTCTTTTCAGGTAAAGATCTGTTAAACCTGCCTGGTTGGATCCCGTTTGATTTCAACAAACTTCAGCTCCCTTATGATCCCTAAAAACGTCATCAACATCTGCAAACTTCTTAATCAAAGGTATAGCGTACATGGGATCTTCATATGTAATTTATTCCTTTTAGGACACTCGTGCAGTTCTCTTACAGAAATTTATCATGCCCAGGAACAATGTTTTTTACATGAAACATAAAAACATCTTACATAAAATAATTTAAAAAAATTTTTTTGTGTATATGAAGTGGAAAAATCATCCCATAGATGGTGCCAAGGGGAACTTGAGGCTCCTTTCGGTATTTTCCTGATGATCCCTAATAAGAGTAACCTAAGTATGATAAGAGTGAACTAAGTATGCTCATATCTTGCTTCTAATAAGAGAATGCATGTCTGTTAGAAAAGAGAAGGCAGTGCTCTTGCTCATTTAGAGACTCAAGGACAAACTGAAAAGAAATTCTTTACCACAGGGATAGAGATCCTGACCTGAGGCCATCTCTGCCCATTCCCACCTTCTACCTTCATAGAGACAATCCAAGTCTGATCTGTGAGAACAGACACAATAAGCTGTAGGCTGCCTCTTTCCCTTATATGGATCACATCTAAAGGAATTTACAAAGAGAACAAGACAATCTTTTTTAGAAAGTCCTCTTTCCTAATTCAGGACAATAGACTATTCTTTCCTCCTACCCAACCACCAACAGTTACTCACATTTTAGGAATGAAAAAGTAGAGAAAAATCAATAGGCATACAAAAAAATCTCAGTCTTCATCAGAAAGGGATTTAAAGAATCAGAGCAAAAATCTCACTATGAAGCAAACTTAATACACGGAACTAGAGATAACTTTATAAACTTTATTTTGTAGTTTCGATAAGACTTAAAAGGGCATTGCATCTGTGAAAAGGGAATGCTTCAAGGTAAAGAATGATTAAAAAACAGCCTCATGCTTTATAATATAAAAATATCACAATGGATCTTTTCTATGCTTTTGAATTTTATCAAAATACAAATTTTCTCCTCCCCAACGTATAATACTGAACAGATACAGTAATTGCACGCTATAGAAGAAAGGTAAATGTGAACACTAGAATACAGAGAAGATGTTAACAATGACATAGAGATGTTTAGCATAAATTAAAAGAGAGTCATGATAAACTTATTCAGGAAATCAAATATGAGAGTTTCAGAGGGAGAAAGGGAGTCAATGCTGGAGATAAAATGAAGAAAAAATTTCAAAATTTCCCAAGGCTCAAGAGAGATGTGATTCTTCAGAACAGTTATGTAATTGGAAAAAAATTACTTAAAATGATTCATAGTAGAATATCTTGTGGAGATTTCTGTATAGAGACAGACAATTCTGGTGGCTGCCAATCAAACTTTCCTTGGAAACATTCAGTTTCAGAAGACAATGAAACAGTACTGTCAGAGTTTTGCAGCAAAAAACATTATGTCCTAAGTATTGTATGTACAAACCAAAAGATTATCCATGTTCAAGAGCAATAAAAAGGCATTCTGAGGGATGGAAAGAATCAGAAAGCAAATTACCAATGTGCTGTTCCTGAAAATAAAAATCAATAAAATATTTGTAACTAATTGAGAAATGCAAGAAAATGAAAAACTTATGAATGACAAAGAAGAAGAAAAATATAAATGGCAGTGAGAAAGCTCATAAAATACACAGGGAAAGATAAATAATTATTCTTATTATGACTGTAGGATTATCGAAAAATAGAAACAGAATAGAATAGTAAGTAATATCTTTAAATTATTCTAGAGTATTCCTAAAAAAGCTAGGAGGTGTGAGTAGTATGGTGAAGACTGTTCATTGTCCATTAAAATTTATTCAGCTCTCCTGCCACAGAAATGGTGTTGAGGCTGAGTGTGTGGTGGTGGTCTCCATGATTGACTCTACTTTGCTCTTGCGGCCATGTGTGGCCACGTGACTATCTTTTTATAAAAGAAAAAGAGCAGAAGTGATGGATTCCATTCCCAAGTCTGGAACTTAAGACATAAGATGTGCCCTTTTTGATATAGAAGTGACCTAGCTTTAACCATGAGGGTGGCAACCATGCCCAAGTACACGGGGAGAAATGCCTTGGAAGAAACTTAGGTTCCCCATTAAATGAGGAGCATGACTGTTCTGCTGACCTGAACCATTCACATATAAACTGTTTGTGTAAGTCAGCAATAAACTTCTTTCTTAAGCCAACTTGGGGGCTTTTTGTTATAACATATTAGCTTTATCCTGACATAAAGATCATGTGAGAGGAAGAAAAAAGTATGCCTGAAGCAATGCATGAAGCCAGTTAATATGGATAAAATGTACAATCTAAACATATAACATTTGACATGTATCTGATAATCTAATACATATTGTTATGCAACCTGATTTTTACAATAAACAATATTTATAGCCATTCTTCCATGCTAACATATAAAAAGTTACATATTATTTGTAACTTTCAAATACTACTCTACAGTTTTGGTGGTTGCATGATGTATTTAATTCTACTTTCCTCTATTGGGCGTTACATTTTGTCCTATATTTGGCTACTACGAATAATTCTATAGTGAAATGTCTTATGCACATGTGCAAGAATTTTTGTAGAATAGGCACTCTAGAAGTGGAATTTCTGGTTTAAGAGTGTGCACATAAAAGATTGCAAAATTGAACTCAAGACTGGAAGAGTCCGAGAAGAGTGTTCTAACTGGTCCTCATTAAAGCCCCTTACCCTGCTGATATTTATGACTGGTTGTATTAGAGCTGGTATAACTCAAGATTTTTCTCTCTTGGCTTAGTTGGGGCCCAACGGGGTCACTGGCTGATTCAGTCCTACTTCAGATGTCATTGCCTGCAGCTCCCTGAGTGAATACTGCGCCTCTATTAGCCTACTGAGTAGATTTCCCCTCAGCTGCTGTGGCAAGCCCATTTCATCTCGCTATGGTGGCCCCCATGGCAAGTCTGGTAATTATTAGTGTCCATACCCCCTTGACTTGAGAGTGGGTTGAGAAGTCTAAGCCTCCTGTTGGATAATGCTGTAGCATCAGATTGTATGGGTGATACTCCAGGAGGGTTGGGAAATAGGGAGATTCTTTCTGGATTTTTCAACAGGCATGGGGCAAGAGCTCCCCTTTAGACTTCATTATTACCCTCAAATCATATAATATACCTCCACCCCTCTGAGCTAGAGCCCAGAAATGGCAAGCAGGCCACTCATCTGGTCATTTTAACCTACACCTTTTTCCTCTCTCTTCCTTTCTTTCTCCTCCCAAAATGTTCCTGGACGGAGGGGGCAAGTTTCTTTTCATTTTCCCTGTGTAACATCTTCCCCCTCTCTGACTCCTGTTGAGCCTTGCTAGACGTCAGGTAGATCTCCTGGATTAGAAAAGAAATTTATGAACAAAGTTCTTCAATTATGGTTATCATTATACTAAAGAGGGAGATGAAGGAATCTGAGAAATACTTAGAAGATAATAGTCCGACTTGCCAAACTATTGTCAATTATATATTTCTGTTTTGACAAGCTTTACATTTCCTTAGTATTTCTTTTTAAACAAACATGATTGTTCTCCTAGGGAGATAAATGCTTAGGGAAGGAAAAGGCAAAAATCTTGTATTTTGGAAAGGCAAAGAGAAAAGCACATTAAAAATTATACCCATATATATGTGTATATGTGTGTACATTTCTGATTTCATTTTGATAGTTCCTGCCAACACATCCTCGACCTTTTCCTATTTTAGTCCCTTTAGTAGTATGTGAGTATGTCTCTTTCCATGGTCTTGTCAAACCATAGACTTTACTTTTCTTTTTTTTTTTAACTTTTTGTCAATCTGATAGAGAAAACTTTCTAATTTATTTTCATTTTTATTTCTTATCACCAGAAAGCCTGTGTATCTTTTTATATTTGTCATTTATATTTTTTTCTTGTGTTAGTTGCATGTGAATATCCTTTCATAATTTCCTACTGGGTTATTTGATTCTTCTTATTGATTTAAATTTCTTATTGATTATTTGAGGATGTTAAACACGTTAAACACTCAGGGCAATGCCTAACATATTGAGTTGTGTTGGGGAAATATAATTACAAATAAAATCTTCTCCCCACCCAGAAAACCTCTCCATAAAGGTAATAGAGAAAGAAAACAGTTTTATTGAAGAAGCATTAAACCAATATGTGATGCATGTCACAGGCAATCCACTGAGAGAATGCGGAGACAAAAAGAAACCTCACCCCCTTGTATAGCTAAGCATACACAACCCATTCTATACATGTTCTCAAGGTAAATGATACCTAGTCCTCAAATAAGAGGACTGGTCAGCACCATTTGTCACACACTATTTATCCTAGATTCACCTGGTAATTGTGGTGATTATCAGTGTTAGCTAATTGGCTTTATCCTGGAGACAAACTTGGAGCAAGATACCCATCAAATTTAGGTTAGCCTCCTAAGGAAATTTAGGGATTGGAGTGCTTTTTCCTTGGATTACATTTCAAAGAGATGGCTCCCAGGTCCTTGAGGAAAACAGTCTTGGATCATAAAGCTAACAAAAGTCCTATCTAGTTTTCAAAAGGATTTATATTCATTTCAAAGAGATGCAAAGATACTTTACAATTACAAGTATTTTAAAGTAAATACTCTAAGAAAAAAAGAGTGGAGGACAATCTCTTCCCTAATTTCCAATGGGGAGAATTCAGCTTCTTAGTTTTAATTTGTATTTGTCCTCAAAGTTGCTGATAATATCATTGTTATTATTTATATGTACTTTATATATTAGGAATATTACATTTTGGTTTACTATATACTCATTAAAAACAAGGTAAAACAAAACAGAAACCAAGCAAAAAAATCCTAACACTGGCCTTTGAGGCCTTTCTGAATCTAGCCTCTGTTATCTCTTAGATCTCACCTGGGATGGATGACTCTCCCTGTTCTCCCTTCCAGCTACAGGGGAACAGTACTAGTACTTCGTTTTGGCTCTTGTCTCTGTCTGGCCCACTGTCCCACAGATATGTGCAAGTTTTCTTCCTTCTCACCTCCTAACCATTTTCTTAAATGCTATACTTTCTTACTGAAGGTTAGCTGAGCCACTCTGTTTAAAGTGATATACTCCCCCTGGCCTCACCACTCCCACCTCGAACTCCCATTCCCTCCTTGCTTTACTTTTGTCTGTAACACTTAACCCTCCTAATAGACTAAATACTGTACTCTTTATTAGTTTGTTTGTCCCCTCCTTCTCATTAGAAGGCAGTGTCAAAGATACATAAAATTTTGTCTATTTCATTCACTGCTCTGTTTTCAAGGCTGAATAAGCTCTCAATATTTTGGGAATAAATGGAAATATTAATAAATATACATTCACATTTTAATTGGCTTTTTATTATGTACACAGGGTTTTTCATGTAGAAACATTTTAATTTTTATGTAACAATATTTATCCATCTTTTCTTTTATGGAGTCTGAGTTTCATATCTTCCTTAGAAATTTTTCTAATTTTGTAGGATTTCCCATCATATGTAAGAAAAAAGGCAGTAGTGGAAAAACTTGTAAAATCTGAATAAAGTTTGATAATTAGTTAATAGTAATGAATCAACATTTTGGTAATTAGTTTTGACAAATATACCATGTTAATAGAAGATGTTAATAAGAGAAATTGAATGAGGGGTATACAATTCACAGGATTCCTCTGTATTACGTTTGCAACGTCACTGTGAGGTTAAAATTATTCTGGAATAAAAAGTCTATTTAAAAATTTATCTTTTCACTGATCATGTTTATAGTTTAGTTTTGATTTTAGTTTTAGATATTAAGACCATGCCGGATTGACTCTTTGTTGTTCTTGTATCATGTGAAATAGAATGCCTTTTTTCTTTTTCCCTTACGGATAGTCAATTTTTCCAGATTGAAATGTTTCTGTATAATATATATTTAGTGGGGGAAGTATATTCTTCCAGTTTAATTTAATAATCAGGTCGTCAAGTTCTGTAGAAATTTCCATTGTGATTCTGAGTGAGATTACATATGTAAAGCATATATATTTTTGTAAAATTATACTGCATTAAATTAATATACTTAAAATCCTTTATATATACAAAGCTAGTATAATCAATAATAAAAAGAAGGAAAATTTGCAAAGTATATGACCGGGCAAGTTAGCTGATGAGAAATCAAAAGACCAATGGCATACAAAACCTATATAAAGGATTGCAAGCTAAAAAATAATCAATAAAGTACAAATTAAATTGAAAAAATAAGCATTGTTCTTATTTTCAAGCAACAAAGATTAAAATGAGCAATCTTTGTCTCTAGCAAGGTTGTAGTGAAATAGGGTTTCACATATTGTTAGCAGGAAATTGAATTTGGTAGAATTGTTCTGGAAAACAAATTGCTAATTTCTTTTAAATTCTTAACATTTTGAATATTTATTTATCAAGTATATCCATTTCTAAAGATTTCTCAAAAGAAATAATCATGGCAAATATAAAGTATAAAAAAATCTCCTGCAATGTTGCTTTACAATAATGAAGATTTCTCAAAAGAAATAATCTAAAGATTTCTCAAAAGAAATAATCATGTAAAATATAAAGTATAAAAAAATCTCCTACAATGTTGCTTTACAATAATGAAGGTATATTGATATTACATTAAGCTATGGTTGACAAAAATTTGTTTTATATGTACAAGAGACTATATATACATATATATGTATGTATATATACATATATACACATATATATCTCCACTTCATGATAAGCTGACCATAATATACTTAGCTGCAGTGCCATAAGTTTACTCATATGTTCGGAAAAAATATCAAATATAGATTTTTCATGGACAGATTTTAAAAGGCAAATTTGTCTATATCTCTGGAACAGAATATGTTCCCCTGCCTTTGGAAAGTTGAACAACGGAAAGCCATCAAAGAGGGCTGTTTGTCCTTGAGCAAACTGACAGGATTATCAGAAAAGATAATTGCAATTATTTGTGACTTTTCTAAGAAAACTTATGATTCAGATGTGGAGCATAGTGTTTTTGCATCTGTTGGCTGCAGATGTCCTTACATTAATGCCATCATCTCAATTAATTCATCCAGGTCTATACCACATCCCGTGTTATGATTTTTCTGTCTTCCTTTTTAGTTAATCTTTGCGTAGAGTGATACTGAGTTGACGGTAAGAACTTCAGTTCCTTTTCAAAGTATCATTATCAGGGGGATATTTTTGGGGATAATAACTAGTAACATTTAAGCACCTGGGTGTCAGAAAGTAGAGAAGCAAGAAGTATAGAGGCAAAAATAGAAATGTTGGAACCCACTTTATATCCAGTATTCTAGTTGGATTAGAACTAACCAGAGATCAATTTCCATGGGTTAGTTTGGCCAATTTTAGATAACGAGGTGATTTTTTCTTTTAGTTGATTGAATTCTTTTCCTTGAAGTATTCACCCAGGCACAACAACATATATTATTAATTGCACAGACTCTGCATTGACTGGCCAACAAGTAGTCAAGTACACCTCTATTATACAGGACTTAGATCAATGAGTTTATGCTGGTCTGCATTCTAAAGTTTGAGCCATTTCATTCGCTATCTGGATGGTAATCAGGGAAATACTTCAGCTCACACATTTTTATACATAAATTCTTATTCATGGTAGACATTCTTTTATAATCTGGGGAAATTCAAAATCTCAGACCCCTTCTATTGAATTAATAGGTTGAGCTCTTAAAAATGAGTAACAGAGGTAGATAGTGGGTGAGTAATAGTAGTAGTTCAATTGTATATGCTAAGCTTTCTCAGTTAATAGGGTCATCTGATTACAAAGAAGAATATTCCTGGGGGTACACATCGAAGGGACATTAATATGTTGTTTATGTTACACGTCAGTGTCAATTACTCTCTGGGCTTAATTAGTCTCATTGCGGAGGACAACACCTCTGATGAAATTAAATAGTTCATGTACTGATTTCTAAATAGCTCCTTGATAGAATAACTGAACTTTAATTATTCTTAACCCTGATTTTTCTTAAGTTCCTTTGAGGCTCTTGGAGATATCAATACCAGCAGTTAATTGTAGGGGGCTAAGGTCCAATTAAGATGTGTCAAGGTTAATAACACTCCTTTGCTAAATGTGTAAGGGGATGTGTTGATTAGTTTTGGGGTGAAGTTCAGTGCTGTTTGGACCTCTAAGTATGACTATAAGATTTTTACTGGAGAAATCATGGGCTGGATGACAAATCTAGCAGCTGGAAAAGTTGGCAACAACCCTGGGAAAAGTGATTTAGGGAGTTCAGAGTCCTAATGGGAACAAAGACGATCAAAGACCAGTAGAGAAAACTAGGGGAAGGAAATCGTAATCCTCTACTTGAACCAACAGAAAGGAAAGAGTGAAGCAGTAGAAGACAAAATCCTTTGCCTTTAGCATGCATTTCAATTTAAAAGTCACTGGGTGAAACTGTCTACAACCCGCTCTTGTGGCAGCTCTCTATTTCTTCTATTTTTAGTGAGTCATGGAATTTGATCTTCAGAGAGAATAGACACCCAGGTTGTAGCAGTGTTTACATCAAGAAACAAAACTCTACAGTTGTATGATCTGTAGTTTAAGAGCAGGATTTGTGGTTAAAAGTACTTGAAATGGTCCCTTTAAGGAAGGCTTTTATATCTCATTCAATACATCTTCCCTCCTTATTTGGTATCAGGCAGAAGTATGTCTGGGAATACTTGGAAGGCAGTTTACACCTCTTGGACATGTGACTGTGATTTTAATTTTTGTTAGAATCACAAAAGGTCAGAATTGAGCAAAATAATGTCTGTCAGAGGTTGAATCAATCTAAGTCTCATAGGTTTTTTTTTTTTCCTGTAATGATTACGTATGGTGAAAGTTTAAGGGAATTTTATGGTGTAATTCACACTTTCTTTAGGGTGGGGTTAGAAATGTGGGCCAAGAAAGATTAAATTCTAGCAAATTTTGACATTTTTATTGTGTTTTAAAAATTATCATCACGCAGTAAAATTGACTTCTTTTCTTGTTCTATGAATTTTGATATATGTATAGATTCATGTAACCACCACCATGATCAGAATGCAGAATGGTTTTACAGCTCGATAAATTCTTTCAAAGGTGTCTTTTTATAGTCACGTCCTTGACCACCCTAACCCATAGAAACCACTATATTTCTGTCTTTTCTGAGAATGTCATATAAATGGAATTATACCATGTGTAATCTTTAAAATTGCCTTATTTAACTTATCTTAGTGCTTTTGAGATTCATCATAGTTGGCATGTGTATTAATAGTCCATTTCTTTTTATTGCTGAGTAGAATTCCATGATGAAGGTATCAAAGTTTGTTTATCCATTCACCTATTAAAGGACATTTGGATTGTGTCCAGCTTTGAGCAATTATGAATAGAGTTGCTACAAAATTTATGTACAGAGTTTGTGTTATTGGAAACTGGAGAAAAGGTGATTCTTATTACAAAGTGACAAAGAACTTGGCTGAACTGTGTTCTTGTGTTTTGCAAAAAGTAGATCTTGCAAATCATGAACTTGAATATTTAGCTGAGGAGATTTCTAAGCATTGTTGAAGACATGACCTAGTTTCTCCTTGCTGCTTATAGTGAAATGCCAGAGCAGAGATAAATTGAAGAAGAAATTGTTAAACAAAAAGGAATCAGAACTTTAAGATTTAGAAAATAATCAGCTTATCCATATTGCAAAAACATAGGAAAGCATGTTCTAAGGGCAAACATCAAGGGTGTGGTAGACAACCATATGTTAAAGAGATTACACATGTGACTCATGGATTCAATCAACCATCTGAGCAGAAGCCAGGAATAGAGATTTGGTTATCTAGGAATGATCTGTGGAGGACCCTTTTTTTTTCTGATAGCTTGGATCCCTTTGAATGTAATTGAAGACTAACAATGGTTTTGAGAATTTCATGCCAGCAGAAATGCAAGCAGTTTAGACTGAAAGGGATAGAGACAGGAAGAAATGAAGGAAGGCTATTGGATTTCTGGGATTCTACAGGACAGGCCAAGAGAATTATTTAGCTATGAACTTGAATTATCCTTCAAGAAAAGAGAAGAATGTCCCCAGAGGTGGTTTAGAGGTCAGCAGGGTGGGTACTGCCACCATGCGTGCACTGGGCACAGGTCCAGGGGGTGAGGCTGTCTCTTCCTTGGTTCCAGAGGGCAGGGTCACCTCTTAGGTTTTAGAGAATGAAGCCTATCTCTCTAGCCACTGTTCAGGATCGAGGGGGCAGGGCTGTCATGCTTGTGCTCCCAGAAGTCAGGGCCATCCCAGTGGGCCTGGAAGACAGAGCATTGGACTGAAGAGAATTATTCTCAAGCCTTGAAATCTAATGAGACTTGCCCTTCTAGGTTTTAGACTCACTTGAGATCTGTGATCCCTTTCTTTTCTCTGATTTCTCATTTGGAGAATGAGAATATCTATCATATACTTGAATCATTGTGGTGTATTAGAGGCAGATAATTTGTTTTCTGGCTTCACATGTTTATAGCTGGAGAGGAATTTTGCCTCAGAATGAATTATACCTCAATTCTCACTCACACTTTAGTTTACATCTTTGACTAAAAGTTGATGCTAAAATGGATTAAGACTCTTAGGGTTCTTAGGATAGGGTGAATACATTTTGCATGTGAGGAAATGAATTTGGGGGAGCAAAAATGAAGTTTTATGAGCTAAATTATGCCCCTCCTCAAATTTGTATATTGAAGTCTTAATCCCCAATACCACAGAATGCGACTGTATTTGGAGATAGGGTCCTTAAAGAGCATTTAAGTTAAGATGAGATCTTTAGGGTGGGCCCCAATCTCATATAAATGGTGTCCTTTCAATAGAAGATTTAGACAGACAGGTTATAGAGGGAGGACCATGTTAAGACACAGGAAGAAATAGTCATCTATAAGCCAAGAAGAGAGGTTTCTGAAAGAAACCAACCCTGCTGACACCTTGATCTCATACTTCCAGCTTCTAGAACTGTGAGAAAAGAAATTTCTGTTGTTTAAGCCACCCAGTCTAGTTTATTTTTATTTATTTTTTATTTTTTATATTTTGGCCGTCCTAGAAAATGCATACAATAAATTTTCGTTACTCTAGAGTAAATGCCCACATTGAGATTGGTCGGTTATAAGTTGAGTACATCTTACTTTATGAAAAACTCCCATACTGTTTTCCAGAGTGATTGTGCCATTTTCTTTCCCAGCTATACTGTATGAGAGTCCAGTTGCTATGTTTTCTTATTGGCACTTGGCCTTGTCAGAATTTTTAAAATTTAGCCATTCTAGTAGATGTTTTATTCTGGTGTTTTATCATGGTTTTAATTTGTATTTCTCCAATAGCTAATGATGACGAACACATTTTCATGTGTTTATCCTTAAATTATCCTTGGTGAAGTGTCTGTTCAATTATTTTGCCAATATACAAATTGAGTTTTTGTTTGTTTGTTTTTATATTGTTGGATCTTGAGAATTGTTCAAATATTTAGACAAAAAGTCCTTTGTAAGATATGTGATTTAGAAATATATTCTTCCAGTCTGTAGCTTGTTTTCATCTGTGACCTGAGGTCACAAAGATTTTCTCCTATGTTTTTTTCTAAAAGCTTTATAGCTTCCAGTTTTACTTTTAGATCTATGACCCAGTTTGAGTCAATATTCGTATAAAGTATGAGCATATATGCACCTACTTATTCAATGAAAGACTAATCCAGCTGCGGCTGTGAAAAAATTTTACAGATGTAATTAAAAGTCCTAATCAGTTGATTGTGAGTAAATAAAAAGAAAGAATATCGTGGATGGGCTCGACTTAATCCACTGGAAGCCTTTTAAAGAGGGATTCTAAAGCCCTTCACAGGAGATTCAGGGACTCCAGAATGCAGAGGGAAAATAAAAACTGTAGAATCGTTCTGTATTCTGAGACTCTCACAATCACCTTGCATTGCTGATCTGCTGATTTACCTTACTGGTGTGAAGCAGCATTTGGGCCTATAATCTCTATCCCTTGTCTTGGTTCTTTTTTAAGTTTCTCTGACTTTTGGGCTAGGTGTGTGTATTCAATTCAGCTCCATAATGAAGGGCTCTGGCTTTTGCAGGATACTCTCATCACTAAAGTCACAGGCAATAAGAATGAACACTGGTTTCAGTCCATCCTAGTAGGGTTCCCACTCATGCTCATGGGGTACTGGATGGCATGTGATCTTTTCTTCCTATCTACCCATGGACTTCAGGGTTGCTTTTACAGAAGACAATTCCTTGTCCTGGTTCTGCTTCTCCGGATGAACCCTGACTAATATAGTTATCCTTTTTTCCCATTAAATTGGTCTTGCACTTTTTTTTGATATACTAAATTTTTTTTTAAATTTAAACTAGTTTCAAGTATACAATACATTGATTAGAGAGCTATATAGTTCATAAAACTATCCCCCCGATTGCTCCCTCCCTCCCCTGACCCTCCATATTAATGCTAACTGCTTTCCCTCTGCTGTGCTCCCCATCCCCGTGACCAACTATCAGCTACTAATATGTAGTCCTTTAACCCTTTACACCCTTCTCTCAACCCCCCAATCTCCCTCCCCTCTGTCTGTCACCAAATTGTCCACTATATTTGTGAGTCTATTTTTGATTATTTTGTTCTTTTTGTTCCTTAGATTGCCCATATCGATGAAATCATATGGTATTTATCTTTCTCTATCTGACTTATTTCACTCAGCATAATAACCTCTAGATCCATCCATGTCGTTGCAAATGGTAGCATTTTATTTTTTTAATGGCTAATATTCCATTGTATATGTAAACCATAATTTCTTTATCCACTTGTCTGCTGATGGACATTTAGATTGCTTCCATATCTTGGCTATTGTAAATTGTGCTGCCATGAATATTGGGGTGCATAGATTTTTACAAATTATTGTTTTGGTTTTATTTGGATAAAAACCCAGAAGTGCAATTGCTGGGTCAAAAGGTATATCCATTTTTAATTTTTTGAGAAACCTCTAGACTGTTTTCCATAGCGGCTGTACCAATTTGTAATCCCACCAATAATGTATTAGGGTTCCCTTTTTTCTGCATCCTCACCAACACTTGTTTTTTGATTTGTTGATAATAGCCATTCTGATAGGAGTGAGATGATAGCTCATTGTGGTTTTAATTTGCATTTCTCTGATGATTAGCGACCTTGAGCATCTTTTCATATGTCCATTAGCCATCCGTATTTCTTCTTTGGAGAAGTATCTGTTCATGTCTTCTGTCCATTTTTTAATTAGACTGTTTTGTTGTTGTTGTTGTTGAGTTGTATAAGTTCTTTATATATTTTGGATATTAACCCCTTATCAAATGTATCATTAGTGAAAATCTTCTCCCAAACCATCAGTTGTCTTTTTGTTTTGTTGATGGTTTCCTTTGCTGTACAAAAACTTTTTAGTTTGATGTAGTCCCATTTTTTTATTTTTTCTTTTGTTTCCCTTGCCCAAAGAGATATATCTGAAAAGAAATTCCTGTTAGTAATATCAGAGAGTTTACTGCCTATATTTTTTTCTAGAAGTTTTATGGTTTTGGGTCTTAAATTTATGGTCTTGCAGTTTTGTTGAAAATTAGAATCACAGATGACCTGTGAGACAAAACTTTTTCTCCCGTTGGGTAAAATGAGTGACTGAAAGCCATCAAGGAGGGCAGTTTGCTCTTGAGCAGACTGACAGAGTGATCAGGGAAGGCAATTTCAGTTACTGATGGATTTTCTAAGAAACCTCATTATTTCAGCTTGAAAACGTACATGATGTGCTCAAATCTTCCTAATGGCTACTGATTTCCTTCCATTGGCATCTGTGTCTTAGGCCATGTCTCTACTATTTCCCTTGTTAAATTTTATTGATAATATTATATAAAGTAAGTATTTGGAAAACATTACCTTCAATATAATACCAACAAAAATGTTTTTATAATGTGTAGGTTAAAAAGAAACTTGAAAGTAAATACATCAGAATGTTGATAGTAGGCATTGCTGGCTGCTAAGATTATGGCTAAACTTTTTTATCTTTTGCCTACTGGGACTTTCTAAATTTTCTTTTTGAGGACTGACTGTTTGTGTCCCCCCAAATTCATATGTTGAAGCCCGAATGCCCAGTGTGACTATATTTGGAGATGAGGCCTCTAAAGAAGTTAAGGTTAAATAAGGCCAAGAAGTTAGAGCCCTGCACTGATAGGATTAGTGACCTGATAAGAAGAGACACCAAGGAGCTTGTTCTCTTCTTTCCAGCATGTGAGGACAGAATGCGAAGGTGGACATCTGCAAGGCAGCAGAGAGCTCTCACCAGAAATTGAACCCTGAGGGACCTCAATGCTGAACTTTCCAGTCTCCAGAACTGTGAGAAAATACATTTTGTTGTTTAAGCTATCCAGTCTATAGTTTTGTTATGGCAGTTTGAGCACATGAGGACACATGGATTATTTTTGTAACAAGTATATACAACAGTAACACTGTAGTTAATTTAAGAAAAAAAAAAGCCTGGCTTAAGAGGCACTGAAAACAAAAGTGCAAGCTCTTTTGATGATTATGTAAGTTTCCAGGCATTGCTAATTATATCTTGAATTCCTCAAAAGAAATATATAAGATGAATGCTAAATGGAAATGCTGAGAAATATGTTATTTGGAGAGAGCTTGTGTTTCTGGGGAGAGCGGATGCAATTTATTTTTTATTGGAATTAGCCAGGAGTAAAATTTAGGTGACTAATTTTGCACTTGGTTAGAGAGTCCAACTGCAAAAGTTCTGCATGCCCACGTAATCTCCCCATCACACACACACACGCACACGCACACAGTTGTTTTAATCTTTCACACTAGATTGATACCACAACATAATATACTGTAAAACTAAAATGCTATCTCCTTGATAACCTACATTAAATTACAATCAAATTTAATCAATAATATCACAGCTTTTCTATCTATTTGGCTTTATATCCAATTACTCTTCAATTGATTCTTTGGCAACAGATGATGTCGACTGGGTGCCCTCCTTTCTCAACTACTTATAAGTTTTTCTGTTTTCCAATGCTGGTGCTCATTTGATTTTGAGAGAGAAAAGTCCTAAAGGCATGCCGACATACTCTAAAGCAAAGCAGATGGTTAGTGTCATGTTTGTGAAAGGTGTGTGCTCTCATTTTATCTTTCCTTATAGAATTTTTTTCTTTTTGTCTCTGAATATGTTTCTGTGTATCTCTATTCCAGTATATTTCGCATGTGACAAAGACTCCTTCTAGAATGAGTTTACATTCTTATTCTCTTTCTCTGTCCTCTCTATCTCTTGCTCTCATCATTCTTGTTTCTCCCCACTTAAGCTCATTTAGATAATGTGGTGAGCAGTCACCAACGTTTTTTTTTAATTGAGAAAGAATTTGGTAATTAACATGAGGTGAAATCACATTTCTTGATCCAAAGTGATATTCATTATAGAGGAAGAATTTCCTAGGAGATATATTAAAACAATTCACTTATGTCATTTGTCTAGCTTATAGATAATCCCATATTATTTAAACAGAATTTCATGCTGTTCTACCCAGAAAACAAGATTTGCTATATTTCCCACAGTGAGTAGACTAGAGGCTATTATTTAGATCAAATGTTGCTTAATTTCTTTAATGGGTGAAGGATAGTAAACAAATCTCTTAATATGGGTAGACATATAGTTAATTCCATTAGGTAGCATAATAATAAAGTTGAGATTTGAGGTTTAACTTATTTGTGAATCAAAAGGAGTGTCAACTCTTGCTATACAAACAAGAATCACCTCCCTCACAACAGGTCTTCATGAAAATGGTATTTCACAAACTTGAGTGTTCTCAAGAATCTTAGAGTGTCAAAAGTGGCTGGTTCTTTACAGATTCCCTTATCCCACCTCTTCATCACACCTCGTTTTATAGATAACAAAGAGACACTAAAGACTGGAGGTATTTGGTGCTCCCTTGACCAGGTTCTGCAGCTTGCTTTGCTTTTTTGGGGAGTAGAACTAAGGACCCCTGTTTCTGGTCCCTTTATCCATAGGGTGAGTTGCACACTGTCACTCCTGTGATTTTTAAAAATGCTTTTTAAAAAATAATTGAACGAATCCTACTCTAAAAGAGATTTCGACTCTGTTGGATAAGAAGGAAAACAAATTCGTTAAATGATCTTATTTTGGTTCTTCTGATTTTGTCTTTTTAAAGAACTCCAATCTCTTTCAGGTAAATGTTCAACCTTTCAGATTTCTTCCTCCTCTCCCTGCTTCTTACCAGTGAAGCACGTGGATTTCAAGGAGGAGAATGGAAGAAGGACTTACCTGAGCTCAGGTGGCTGGGACAGGGAGCCTCAGGAGCCCTTAGGCTGCCACCTTCACAGCAGAGGCAGGTCTGTCCTTGTTCCTCCTTTGTGGTCTGCCTGAGGTCCACTGTTACCATCCAGCCTTTGCTGGTATTACTTGGACACCAGCTATTGAGTGAAGCTCATGGTTATCAGTCATTTGCCTCTTATCACAGAAGCAGCTTTACCTGACTCCCATCACACTCTCAGAACATTTGTGTCCCTGTACTGGGGCTTATGGGAACTTCTAGATCCATGGCAGTCCACTTAAAAGCCAGGGAGAACCAAAGAATTATCTCAGGCAGTCTATGTAGGGCCCCTCCCTTCACCCATGCCATGGGATGGGGCAACAAACTGCACCCAGTGCTTCCTCTGAAGGCTTAAAGCTATTCCGAGCTACACCCAGAGGAGTGGATCACTGTATCCAATTTCCCCACACTTATTTCAATGCCCCTATCATAACCCAATGTACTCTCTTGAGGATAAACCCTATGAGGGTTTGTAGTTGATCATAATTCTCTGCCATTTCCTTTTCTCCTTTCTATGTCTCCTAGTCCGGAAAGCTGGGCTAGCACCCTTTTATTACAGCAAATGCTTTCCCGTACAGCATATCCTGAGTTTAAAAATAATCCTATTCTATATGTCAAAAATTGAAACCTACATTTTTTTTTAAAAAATTCCTGCTGCGATAGTCGTCATCTCCCTGGGGTGTCTGGCATAGCAAGGGGGAATGTCATACCAGGAAATGTCAAAGAAAAGCAACTTAATATATTTACAAAAATATTATTCTCGTTTCTGTAATTTAGTCAGCTATTCCATTAACATTTATTGATTTCTTGCCATTTGTTGGATATTAAGAATGTAGAAAAAAGACACAGTGTGTGGCAAAATGGCAGAGCAAATAACTCATGACAATACTATATACTTATCGCCAAAATGGGATCTTATAAAAAGGACACTGACAGTAGACAACATAAAGATCAGATCTTACTGATTTGTAAGATTGTATGTATTCTTTAGGTCAGTGTCAATCTAAAAATATGAGACAAAAAAATTTATTCATTTATTCCATAACTATTTATTGAATACCTACTATGTGCTATGTATGGCAGACACAAAATGAAGGGGAAAGAGAAGGTCCTGCCTCAGTGAGCTTGCATTCTGGAGAGGGGATGTGGTAAACAAATCAATGGGAAACATAGATCCAGATATTAAGTGTCATGAAGAAGGTGAAACAGGCTGGTGCGCTACCTTGTGATGTGGTGGGAAGAGATGAATATAACATAAACTTTGTTTCATAATAACGAAATGACCAAAATGTTTTTAAAAATGTGCATGAAATGGCAAGAGTGACAAGGGATAGAGGAAGTTTTTTACCAAGGGAATTTTTACTTTCTGAGATTAGCATTTATCTTGACACTCCTAGATTTCTTTCTTTTGATGGATTCTATAGGGAAACTCACCGGCAAGTTGAGTAAAAAAATAGCCTGAATCTCTGGTTCTTGTAACAACAGGAGAACCCTTTCATGGAGAAGGGCTCTGCAACTGATCCTCTTCCCTCCTGGGAAATTTCTCTCCACAAAGCTGATTTCAGGGGGATGCTGATTTCCTTTTCCCCATTCTGGAAAGTGTGCGCATAAATACTTCCCTTAATTCCTTTCTGAACAGTTGAGAAGACTATGGTTTAATGTTTAATGAATGCTTTACTTAAGGTCAGGGAAAGACAAAACAAGAGATTCAAAATAGAAAGTAACATGCGATAGAAAACTCCACTGTTTAACGTACCTGGGTCCTGACTCATTCTCACCCTATCCTTGAAAAGGATGCTTTCCTGCCTAGCTACAAGGTGTCGTTCCACCTGGCTCCCGGCCCTCCATAGTAGGTTGGCAGTAGCTCTTTCTTCCATGCCTCTGAGGGTTCCTTCAAACCTGCCTAGACTTCATGAAGTACTAGTATAAAACAGCAACAGGAAGACACTTATTAAAGGAATAGAAGTCCCATCTCCTTCCATTGCAAGTGTGTTTTACAGATTCTGGTTTTCTGTCCCAGGCTTTGTTTCTTTCTGGAGTAACTGACTCTCCCTGAAGAGAATTCCCCATCTATCTGTAGAAGTCTTGCCTTACATGGTTGTAAAGAAAAATTATAGGAGAATCACCAGAATTCAACTTTTTCACAAAATACATAAAGAGTAGTAAGGGCATTACTGGATTTGTCTGTAACCATGCCTGAAAAATTTTGTAGATATTCAATTAATTTTTGTTTTAAGATATAATTAATATACCATAAAATCCCCTCTTTTAAAATGTATAATTCAGTATTTTTTAGCTTATTCAAATTGTTGCACAACCGTCACTGCTATTTAATTGCAGAGCATTTTCTTCAATCCAAAAGAAACTCCATAGCCATTAGGTCACTCTCCATTCCCTACTCCCCCCAAATTCTGGCAACCACTAGTCTGCTTTCTGGCTCCATGGACTTATCTATTCTGCACATTTCAGATACATGGATGTTGGAGGTAGTCATCAAGAGGATGTGACCGCCTGCTGACCTGTGGGCTGGAACACGGCAATCAGAACCTCCTCACTCCCTCTCCGTCCTTAAAATGTGTGTTCGTTCGCCTACCCTTCACTGAAAGCAGCTTCAAAGATGAAGCCTTGAGAGATTAATGTGTTGCTGAGACCATCTAGACTATACATGTGATCCAACCCAGTTAAGGCCTCTACATAAACTTCTGAGATTCTGGCAGGTGAATGAGGAAATCTACTTACTTGTCTTGTGGCCGACCAAGAGAAGCCTCCTAAGTTGGTTCCCTTGCTTATTAAATCTGCCACCTACCACTCTGGAGTGGCCTGCCACTTTTTTCAGTCTGTCTTTGCTCTCGGTGTGTGGGGGCTGTTTTCGAATTTCACCCGGGAAACTCCTGAGGTTGCAAACCAGCGATGAAATCATATAACCTATGTCTTTTTGTGTCTGATTACTAGACCCTTATCAGATATATAATTTGCAAATGTTTCTTTTCTCTCCTTCTGTGGGTTGTCTTTTCACTTTCTAGATAGTGTCCTTTGAAGCCCAAAAAGACCTTAATTTTGATAAAGTTCCATTTATCTATTTTTTCTTTGGTAGCTTGTGCTTTAGGTGTTATATCTAAAAAATCTTTGTCTAATCTCCATCACAAAGATTTATATTTATGTTTTATTCTAAGAGTTTTTAAAGTATAAGGAGTAGTGTCTTGGACAAAGAAAGTGAAGAAGAAATTTTCATACAGAAGAAAAGGCAGGTGAAAAGTCACAGAGTTGTGAGAGATTTTAGTGATTTTTGTAAGACACAGATAGCTGGGGCATAGCATACAATTTTCTCATGCAGTGTTTCATTTTTGAACAAATTGGCATTTTTACTTTCTACCAGCAAAATGTGTATGCTTTCTTTTATAATGTATTTTAAGAGGCCTAGATGGGCTGCTTTTTTGAACACACAGTGTTATATATTAGCTTCAGGTTGCTTGCATGCTGGGTAGTTCTACCACATACGTTGCCAATAATAATGAGGGAGAAAAAAACCCTAGAGGAAGAGTTCATTTAATTTTTATTGATCGTCTGATATCTTAAGAATTTCATCAAGCAAAGTGATAACATACATAGAACCTGTGCTGAAAGTCTTAGCTGAGTGAACAAGAATGGATCAGCACAGTAAATAAAACATTGTTTTCATTTTCTTGGCCTGCTATGTCAAGGTCAAGTTAAAAAGACGAGTACTCTAGAGTACTGGTCGTTAAACCTTGTCTGCACAGTAGGAATGTCTGGAGAGATTTTCGAAAATACAGATCTTTAAGCCCCATTTCTAGTGAATCAGAATGTCAAGGGTTTTGTTTTGTTTTGTTTTTATTTTTTAACATATCTAGTGATTCTGATACTTGGCCGAGTTTGGGACTAGTGCCCTAAAGGACACTGCCTTGCTCCACAGCTGTCCAGCTATGTTGATGATTTCAAGCCAGTTAATCAATACAGATAAGACTAAATGAATATTATTTTCTAGAAAGATACTATATTCTGTCTGTGCAAGAAATATTTTCTTAATCAATTAGCAAAGGTACAGGAGATGGGAATTTAGAGAGTTAATGAAGCAGGTGCATTTCATTCACTCGATTGGAAAGAGAAAAGCCATGACCACAATATTGTCTGCAGAAATCAGTCTCTCAGAAGTCCATAAATTTCTGGTGATTGCATTCAATGATCATAATTCGATAATGAAATCAGCCATAACACTGAGACTATTGACAAGGTTAACAAAACGTGCATTTGTTTTGACTCTGACCGTATTTCCATTTTATCTGAAGTCAGTGAAGGAATAATCAGGAATCGTTTTTTTCTTCCAGGTTTTCTCTGATAAATTTCCCTTCTCTACTCTTGGACAAAATCTCTAGTAGAAGTTTTAGTTTTCCAGTCATTAGTAAGGGTGTGAAAAGTCCAGTCCATATCTAGTTCAAAGATTTTTCTCAGCTTGACCTGACCCATGACCTTGGGAACTTGAGGTGGTGGGGGCAAAGTGAGGGCAGGGTTAAAATATTGGTCAATTTTACCCTTAACAGTTGTTCCTCTTTTTAGTTTCTAGGTAGGAGTAGGGAGTCAAGTAACTCTAGATAAATTGGCAGAGATTTTAATGTTTTAGCCATTTATTATATAATGAAAAAAAGTCATGAAAAAAAATCCATGTACCAACTACCCAGATTAAGAAATATAGCACTACCAATGTAGACCCACAAGACCTTATTTGAAACCCTTGGGGTAAAATGTGTTTTAAATTTCAAAATAATTCAAATTTTGGAAAAGCTAATGCTGTGTATGTTCCATATATTATGTAATACTTCCAGCGAGGGGCTGTACCTGTAGTTAAATACACTCATATTTCTGCAACTTAAATGTATGGCTACTGAGCCTAAGTGAGATAACTTTAGACTATAAATTCTCATGTCAGGCCAGTTAGATCAGGTCAAGTATTTTTTTCCTCCAAATGAGTTTTGGGATTTTGCAATTGCAATAGGGGGTATGGATCTATATAACAAAAACACTATTAATCCCTTCCTGATCATCTTTCCCTTTGCTGCTACCATTGATGTCTATGTCCCTGAAGTAGGAGTTTATAATTGTCAGGCATTTGTTTACAATTTCACTATATATGTTTGTCTTTAATATTTACTGTTATATGTTTAAGAATTTGAGAGACAAATTTTCACATGACAAGTGTTATTGGAATCTGGAAATTGCTTTTCCCTATCTTGTTCAAGGTCCACATGCAGCCTCTTTAGTTTGATTTGCTTTCATTTTCCTTAGTTTTATTGAGACATAATTACTATATAATACTGTATTAGTTTTAGATGCACAATATAATGATTTGATATATGTATATAACATAAAATGATTACTACACTAAATTTAGCTAACATTCATCACCTCACGCAGTTAAAAGTTTTTTCTTATAATGAGAACTTTTAAGATGTACTCTCTTAGCAACTTTCAATTATAGAACACAGACTGTTAACTATTTTCACCATGCTGTGCATTACATTCCCAGAACTGATTTACCTTATAACTGGAAGTTTGTGCCTTTTGACCACCGTCACTCATTTCTCACACCCCTGTCTCCACATCTTTGGTAACCACCATTCTGTTCCCTGTTTCCGTGAGTTTGGTTTTTTTAGTTTCCACAAGAGAGATCATATAGCATTTGTTTTCTGTCTGATGTACTTCACTTAGCATCAAGCCCTCAAGTTTTGTGGAGTGTATTTGTGGAGATACTTCAGATAACCTCCATGAGGAACTTCTGATGCATTCTGCTTTCAAGGGAGATGCTCTTTGTGAAACCATACCTCCTCCCCCTGACCTGAATCATTCTACACACATAACGTGATTTTCTAATTTTTAATGATTTCCAGCGTTAAAATAGCAATATTCCTATTCAGCTAATACTGGTCGTGGCTTATTATTCACTAATACTTTTTTGAGACTAATGAGTCAGCTGTTTCCTGTTTGGATGGCTAAAGAAGGGAACAGGCTAAAGTTAAAAGTATTTAGATAATATTCAAAACATTTATTTTCTTTATAATTCTTATATTTATTGAGGTATAAGTTACATACAGTAAAACTTACCTTTGTAAAATGTTTTTCACAACCAGCTTGGTTTTAAAACCTAGCGTTATGTTAAAATAGTCCAAAATGTATGTATGTATATATGTATATATGTAAGTATGTATGTATCTATCTATCTATCCATATATATATTAATTTAGCAGATATCTTCAAACTGTCAGTCAATATGTCTTAATAGTCAAAAATGCTTATAAAATTAATTGTTGATCATATCAATTTTATAAAATTAATTGTCGATCATATCAATTAGAAAGTTTAAGCATACCTCTAAGCATACCTCCATGTGTCAAATTCCATTTTGAAATAAGCTTTCAAGACCACAAATTCTAATCATCAACATAAATTAATAAAATTGGCAAGTTGAAAAATGTTAGGGAGTAGTGAAGAACATGTCAGATTATAGAGTTAATGCTCCAAGTAAAGATATTTAAATTATTTTTTAAATATTGTAGGACAATAAAACATACATGTTGGTCATATTTGGACTAATGGCCATCAGCTTTCTATTTCTGATATAGGCAATATATTTTTAAAGAAATTCAAAATACTTTTGCCTTTTTCAATTCATTGAACCATTTTTTTTTGTTTTCTTCTATTAACACAGCACTAAGATATTTCCAGATTCTACTGAGAAGCAATCTCTTTTGTTCATTTATGTTGTCATTTAATACATGTTGAGTATCTGCTCTGTATAATACTCAAACTTAGAATTTAAACTATAATAGTAGAAAAATATTTGATATGGAAAAGGTGTTGCAGAACTTCTCTTGAGGAAATTGGAGAAAATATTTTGATGGATCAGGTGAAAGAGAGAATATTCTCTTTCTGACCCTGGGCACATCTATTTTTCAGTGTCAAGCTTCTACATGTATAGTGTTGTAATTCTTTTCTACCTTTCAGTAATGTCTTGTATACATATATACATTGCTCTAAGATTACTATGGAAAAATGAAAGAGGCCTGTGTTCTATCTGGAACAGGTAGAATATTTTCGAAATACCTCCCAATTTAGGTACTCTGATGAGTAATCAAATCTCTTTTCTGTATTTTGTCCCCATTAAGGCTGATCTATGAGACTAGAGCCAGGAAGATGGGAAATATGCCACAGAGAAAGTAGAAAGCTTAAAATTGGAGAGAGAGAGGCAGATATAGAATTAAGGTCAATTTTTTATTTCCTCATTAGGGGCTTAAAATGTGGCACGAAACAACTTTAGAAAATTTCAGAAAGTTATAAAACATGTATAATGTGTGTAGGTAAAGGCTGTAAGCTTTTGTGAGAAGCCAGGCTCACAGATATTTCCACCGTGATGCTGGATGGTAATGTGTCACATTCAGTGGAAGATGGCTGACAGTTCTGGTGGCCCATCAGAGCCTGGAATCAAAATGAAGAACCCACCACGTGCAGGAACTTTGAGACTGGAGACAAATGTTCAGAGTCACAGACTTTCAGCCTTAATGACCAGATGGGTCCAGTTGTCTCTTTGTAGTCCCCTATGAGAGGGACTGTCAGTCTGTGAAATTGGCAGCAGCGAAGAGACAAGAAATAAGACATTAAGTGCATCTGAGTCATCTTTTTCACCGTCCTCCCCTCTGCTATGGGGACTTTTTAATTTCCTTGTTACAATATTCAGACTTCATCTTGGGGAAGAAAAATGGGAAGGGTAAAATCTGAACATTTTCATAGTTACAAAACAGGCCTCGATTCCAGGTCCTACTAATGAAGACAGGAATGTGTGTGACGTATGTGTTTGGGGTTGGAGTAAAGAGGAGAGAGAGAGGTGAGCATTAAATTTGTTTTTCCTAGGGATTATAAGGAAAAATAAATATATTTTTACTAATTATTTAATTATTTTTAATTAAAATGTACAAATGCTCTAAGTTTATTAGAGACAATTTGTAATATAATGTGGCACAGACTGTGAATTACTTACCCTCTCTCTACTTCTCTATGGCCTGGCCTGCTAATGGCAACCTTATTTTGTATGCTCTTTGTTTTTAGTTTTCAGCAACCTAAAGGATTCATAACATATATGCCCACACACACACACACACACACACACACACACACACAGATACACTCATGAGAGATTTATTGTAGATAAAAGATACAAAGCAGTAGGGGCAAGGAGGCATAAATTTACATTAGAGAAGTCTGGAATATCCATACACAGATTCTAGAACCTTCTCTCAGTTTCAAAGTTGTACTTCATCCCCAGCTCACAAACCACTAAAACATTTTGATCTCAGGGAAGGCATAGTCTCATTTAAGTAGGAATCTTTTATGCTACTCTGGTGAACTAGCTTAAAGCATGCTATGTGATCAGATTCAACAGCAGAAACTAAGACAGCATAACAGAAACCACCTACAAAACATTTATCTGTACATTTTCTATAAAAAATATTGACAAGCTATTACAGACTTCTCTTCTGTTATGTTTTGGTAAATTGCATTAGCACAAAACCAAATTAATTCCTAGATATTCGATTCTATTGTATTCTATTTTATTGTATTCTATTGTATTGTATTTCCTATTCTATTCTATTCTATTCTATTCTATTCTATTCTATTCTATTCTATTCTATTCTATTCTATTCTATTCTATTCTATTCTATTCTATTCTATTCTATTCCATTCCATTCCATTCCATTCCATTCCATTCCATTCCATTCCATACTATTCTATTCTACCTTACCTTACCTTATCCTCTTCTCTCGTCTTCTCCCCTGTCCTATTCTATTCTATTTTGTTTGGCCAAGGATCAGTAACATGGCTCTAGAAGGCTCTGGAAATAAACACAGGTTTTCAATAGACCAGTTGAATTTTACACTGCAGTTATATATACTGTAATGTTTTTCATCAGGGTTGAAAAATTCTAAGTCATTATTTCTTTGCACATTAAATATTGCTTCTTGCTCATTTTATCTCTTCTTTCCAAGACTATAATTCTACACGTTAGACCTTTTCACTATATTTCATGCGTTATGTTTTCTTTCTGTATTTTTCTTTCTGTACTTTAGCTTAGAGATTTTGTACATATGCAAATATATACTAATAAATGGGTATTTTCTCATTTATGTATTTTTAATCTTTTCTTCTAATGAATCTCATATGCTTTCATACATATTTATTAAGTTCTCAATCTCATTTTCTTACTTATAGAATTTTAATTTGGTTTTCAATTTAAATTCTTGATCTTGTCAACTTTTCTCTATTATTGAACACATTAATCAAAGTTACTTTTAAATACCCATTATGCCAATAATTGAGTCCTTCATAAATCTGTTTCTATTGTCTATTTTTTCATACTTGTAATTTTGGGTTGAATGTCAGGCATTGTCTATGAAAAATTGTAAGGCTCTAAATGATAATATCTTCCTCCAGAGCAGGTTCTCTCTTTCCTCTCACAGGTAAATGGAAAGGGGACAGATTATACAAGTCTTATGAGGTATTGAGCTGACTCAAGGCTGAGTTTCAGGTTTTTTAAGTCTTCATTTATTGCCAGTTTGCTTCTGTTTGCATTCTCTCATCCTCCAGAAATTGCAGTTGTACTCTTCCTCTTTGGTGGGTTCTGAACTCCAGTTTTTATCTTTTTAGATCTGGCATGCAATTTTCTAAAATTAATATCTTCTCTTAAACAGTTTTCTTCTTAGCCTCTTTCCATGTTCATTTGAAGAATTCTGGTAACATTGAAAGAGAAAACCACTAAATGCTAGGGCGACTGCTCAGAGATTACTTTTGCATTAGGATCTTGGCCTCTGTAGTCTTGATTATCTTGTTAGTCATAACTGAGTAACCTACAAAACTACCTACAAAACATTTTTCTGTACATTTCTATAAGAAATATTGACAAGCTGTTACAGACTTCTCTTCTGTTACATTTACATTACTTTTAATTTTGCTCTCCAGTTCTATAAAGGTGACAAAAATTCTAAAAGATTCTATGCCTTATAACCATAGCCTTATTCATTGATTCTCCTTTTTTTTTTGTTACCCAGAATCTGCAAAAACCTAAAGGGGGAGATGAATACAATGTCCATACACTCTTTAAGGTCCTCTTTTCTTTGTGATTTTGGCTTTTTATGATCTGATTGACTCAACAGCTTTCTAATATCTTCAAATAGATTTTTTAAACTTTAAAAAATTTTACCTAGCTTTTCTCAACAGGAACATAGGTTTACCTCTTGGAACTCCATCACAGACAAAACCAGAAATAAATTTAATGCTTTCTTTGCACTTTGTCTCATTTAAATTTGATTAAATAAAAAATGTCCATCTTTTCCCTGCCTCAAAGTTGTGTTATTTGAATTTATGATGCACTAAACATGTTATTATAATGTAGTATGTGCAAATTTCTTATAGTAAAGTGATACCTACTATGTAAAAATTGTATGAAACATACAATTTAAGGAAGAAAAACATCTCACAAAGAACATCCCTATCAGAGATAGCTAATGTTAACATGTTAGTATAAATTCCTATATTCTTTTTGTTTTGCATGATGTTCTTATATTGTTGAAATTATACCCTATATACACATTTCAAAACATGTTTGACACAATGAATAGTTTTTAATGGGAAAAGATGTGAAATGTGACAGGATAAACATTATCAGTAATTTTCCAGTTAAAAATATCCATAATGAATCAGGATTAATTACTTTTAAATAAGCAGAAAAACTTATTCGAGTACTTCCATTATAAAAATGGCCACTGTTCTGCATCTTTTATTCTGTGGAAAAAGAGGGAAAAACTCAACAACTTTTCACTTAGTGATTGGTTTAACAGAGATCCAATGAAGATTGTTTCTGCAAGCTTTAGCAAGTGCTCGGTGATTAGGCACGGGCCAGAGAATGAGTTTGTGGGTTGATGGCTGTGGCTAAAGAAAATTATTATCTAATATCTTAAAGTAGAAAAACGCAACTGCCTAAAAGAGTAATGGATCCATTGTACCTTTGATTAAACATTAAATAAATGAATATATGTTAAAGAATTACTGAAATAAAGCCTTAAAAGTAAACAGTATTTAAATTTATTTTTGAATTAAATAGGGAGATGATATAGACATTCTAAATTAATGGAAAAAATGCAAGAAAATTAAATAAATAAAAGATAGAAAATAGCAAGGAAGTATTAAAATTTCAGAGGTAGGAAAATTAAAAAAAAAGTAAAATATATAACGAAAAGTAAAAAAGAAAAAATAGGAAATGTTCATCAATTAAAAGACAAAATCTCCTTGCTCATAAACCAAAATATAATTATGTCTTCACAAAAAAGAATATTTTTGAAACAAAATGACACAGATTATTTATAATAAATGCATGCCAAAAGTAAGTTTGGTAAATGCAAGCAAAATTATTTAAATATATAAGATAAAGTTTACAGAAAAAGTATTAAACAGGATAGCAATTATTATTTTAGAGTAAAAAGTAAAATTCATAATAAATGAAGCATCAGGAGCCTTCATTCCCCAAATAAGATCACACTGAAACAGGGAAAGCAGAAAATGTGCATCCAAGGATAATTTGACAGAAATGCAATAACTGGGGATACTCTAAAGCCTCTCTCTGAATCATTAACAAATAAGATAGAGAATGATAAATCTGGATGTAGAGTATATAAATAACACTAGATGCCAGAATACAATGAAACAATGCTTTCAAATTATTTCTAATATATAATTGCCTATCCAGCCAAACCACCAATCAAATGGTAAAATAAGGTAATTTTCAGATAATCAAAACATTTGACACATTTTCTTTTCAGGGTTTTTCTTTCTCAAGAAGTTACTAATGTATATATGTTTCTGCAAGATGACAGGGAAATCCAATAGAATCAACATAAATTCATCTAACTGTGGACTCTAGAAAGAGAGGATATACCTTCTAAGCTCTTAAGTCATATTTAGGAAAAGAGCCACTATTTTGGGGTCACAAAGAAAGTCTTAAAAATATTTCCAAATCAGAAATCATAAAATCCACATTTTCTGACCATAATATAATAGAATTACAAGTAATTAAGGAAGTGTTGATTAAAGAATTTAAACATTTTTGAAATTTAAAATACAAACAAAACTTTCATAAATAATTTTCAGATCAAAGAGCATCAAATTTCATTTATAAACTATTTAGAAATACATGATGCAAATAATACATGTAGCCTTATGTGCTTTTATTATTAAATAAGAGAGATGAAAATAAATAAACCAGACATTTTACTAAAGAAGTTATTAAAATACCAATTAAAAAACCTTAAGGAAAGTAAGAAAAATAACTTGAAGCTAAAGATACCATCAAAATGAAAAAAAACCCCAAATATTCATATGTATTTAATATAAGACCTAGTTACTTAAAACATTCAATAAAATATAGGCCTCTGACAGAGCTAATTAAAAATGACAGATAAATATATACTAGGAATATAAAACAAGAGTATAATATGTAAGAACAGTGAAATTTCAAAAACTATAACATAAGACTATAAACAGTGCTATAATAAAATTCAAAATTATTGAAGAAATGGAAAATTTTTCAGGTAAATATTAATAAACAAAATTGAATCAAAAATATAAAATCTAAATACATAAACAGAATAGAGTAAAAAAAATTGTCAATGTATGCAGCCTCATAAAGGCATTGGTCTAAATGATATAATAGACAATTTCTGGCAAATTTTCAAAGAAAAGTTATTTCTCATAGTATTTAAAAATGTTCCAGGAGATTTCAGACTAAACTTAGTTGAACACAACTATTTGTATTATCTGCTCCCTTTCCAAATTCCAAGAAAATATATTAAGGAATAATAATAAAAACTTAAAAAGATAAAAAACCTATGAAGGTAAAGAGAATTGGAGAAAAGACAGTAGTGAAATGGATAAGAAATGCGAACTTGTATTTATAAGATGGAACATGGCAATAGAGAGTAAATTGTCTAGGCATAGAAGAGGGAAGCTGAAATCTTAAGACTTGGCTAAGGAGGAAAATGGAGAAATGCTCAATGATTTGTACAAAAAACTCAGGAAAGGCTCAGCATTCTGCAAGTGGGTAGAAAGTTTAATAATGAGTACCTGTCGATTGACTGAAAGTCTATAGAGTAATTATAGTGGTTTTATGCTCACATAATAGCCACTCACACAGTAGCCACTCACTACCTGGTTACTTCCTCAAGACAATAAATCTTGTTCTAAGAAGAAATAGAACCAGAAAAACTCTGTACTCAAGGACACTAAGAATGATGAACAGAAGACAGATACTATACTGAAAACAGGAAAGATGTGCTTTGATGAGTTAAGCCACATTTCCCCTCTTCTCCCCATCTTTCTGTCCCAATCCCAGTCTCCAAAGTGTACACAGTCAGGGTCAAGGCTGCCTTTGCTCCTCATGCAAGAGAGTGAAGAATCATCCTTTGTAGAAACAGAACAGCCCCAGAAAAAGGGCCTGAGAATCTGTCAATAAAAAAATCAGAAATGTTGCCTCATTGCGTTACAGTGACTGTGACTCAATAAGCCTACTTGTGCCCACAGAGCTTCCAATCAACTTGTTACAGACTCATTCATAGGTGAAGAGACAGCCAAAGAAAACCAGATATTTGAGGAGTGCTTTTAACATTAAAGAGAGAGAAAAACATAACAAAACAAAATGGAAAAACAATCCAAAAAGCAATTAGAAAACACGACGTTGGAGGAAACAAAAACAAATCAGAAAGCAGAATTTGAAAACTATGCTGCCTTCTCAAAATATGAAATGGTTGTTAATATGTTTGGAGAGATAAGAGAGAAAATTATGTAGTAAAACATTGCATTCATGAGCTAATGGAAGATGTTACAGGAAAAGGATCATTAGAACAGAAGGAAGTCTTAGAAATTTCACATAGCAAAACACCACCAATTTAATTGAATGGTTGAAAGATAAAATGAAGAACTCTCTTAGAAATGAGTACACGAGTTGACAAGGTAGAAAAATACAATTTGTGAATCAATGCATGCAGTCCAACATCCAACTAATAGACAGTTTAAGAAAAGATAGCTGAGAAAACAGAGAAGAAAAAGTATGAGGAAAGATCCCAGAACTGAAGGATAACAAGTCTTCAAACAGTAAGGACCCATGTGTCTGTCCAGTTCAGTGAATGAAAAAAGCTCATCCTAAGCCATATCATTGCGACACTTGCTCTGGTAAAGAGCAAAGTCTTAAGCATCTTCTGAAAAGAAAAAAGTCACCTATAAATAAATTGCGATAATCAGATAATACTGGAATTTTCAAAAATAAAACTGGATGCTAAAAGACTCTCTCAAGCAAAGCCTTCACATTTGAGTAAAAAAATATTTTTAAGTAATAATTGTATATATCCAGACAACCTACCAATCCAGTGGTAAAACGTGAGAGTACTAAAAATGCTTATCACTCATGTACTCTTTTTCAGAAACTATTAAATTGTTCTTTAGCAAAATAATGGGAAAAACAAGACAGAGGAAGACACAAGGTAAGAAACAGGGCACTAATCACAGAGGACTAATGAAGGATGTCCACAGATGGCAATTGTGTACCAGGCATATAAAGAAGTGAGTCATGGGTCTGTATTTAAGCATTTGGTAAAATTATCGGCAGATTGATGGGTATGTTTTTCAAAATTAGTGAAAAGCACAGAGAAAACTATACAAATGTAAAAAAAAAAAGACAGTTTCCAATACCAGAAAAAGTTGTATTAGAAGATAAGAATAATCACAGTCCACTCTGTCTCATCTATAAATAACATATAACTATAAACAATTTATTTAACCAACTAATTTTGCTAAAGTTGTGTGGAGAGCTTAGGGGAAGGGAAAGTTGGAAAATGTAAAATATAATTCAGAACTAGAATTTTATAAATGTCTACATTTTGGTAAATCAAGAAACAATAGTATAAACAATTGTATAGACATGTGGAGATAAACAGTTGCATAAAAGCTAAGAAAGTAGGAATGGGACTAAGCAAAATGGTTGATCCAGAGACTGCTTTATTTCATTAGAAGTCTTTGAGTAACTTTTTTCTATATTTCAATTGTATTCACACATTATTTGATAAAGATTAAAAAATAACTTGAAAGAGAGAAATGAATACAACATGTTTTAGAGCACTGAAGAAGGAGAAATCTCCTAAATCATTTTGTGAAGGTAACCTTTCCATTAAAAACTTAAAGATGGTAATGCAAGATAGAAAAGTGTACATAAATCTCAGCTATAAATGTGAGAGTCCTAAGTAAAATAGTAACAAATAAAATTCTTAAATAATGATGAACAATGACCAAGCTGACTTTAGTTAGGAAGCAAAGAAGGATTAACATTATGAAAAAGAACAAATGTACACAGGCTTTTCTTATTAGACACTGGGTAAAATTAAGTTTCACTGTTAATTAGAAAGAAAATCTTGTTATACCAGGAAAGAATATTTTACTGATATGACAAGAACATCTGAAATAATCACTCGACATCATCCATAACAATGACACAATAGAAGGAGTAACTAAAATTGAGAAAAAAATGACTATAATTATTTCTACTGTTCTGGACATTTTGAGCAAAACAATAAAGCAAAGACACAAATGGTATAAATATTGAGAAGATAGCAAATTACTTTATCTGCCAATGACATGTTTGTCTACCCGGAAAACACATGAAAATAAATTGAAAAGCTATTAGAATTTCTAATAGAGTTTATAAATATGATTTGGTATAAAATAAGTATACAAAAGCTAAAAACTTTTTATATCAATAAAAATTAATTAAAAATTAATTAGAAATTAGAATATCCTAATTACAGTAGCAAAATAAAAAAATACTTAATAAACTTAAACATGGAGGAATTATTGAAAGAGATCTACCAACTTTTTCTGGAGTGTTGGATCTGGTTGTGTATGACAACAAAAACAAAACAGAATAACAGTGACTTAAAACAGCAGTTCTCAAACCTTTTGGCTTCAGTACACTTTTGCCAGTTGTCATAGGAGGATCCTGGAATAAAGGTGAAGGATATTGTCTTGCTTTTCTAGGGCTACTGTAACAAATTATTACAAACTAGGTGGCTCAAAGCATCAAGTATTTATTCTCTCACAGTTCTGGAGGCCTGAGTCTGAAATAAAGGTATCTGTAGGGTTTCACTTCTGAAGGCTGTAGGGATGTTTTGTTACTTGTTGGTCTAGATGTTATTTGGCTTATGGTCTCATCCTTCGAATCTCTGCGTTTGTGGTCACATTTCCTTCTTTCCCAGTGTGTCTCTCTCGTAAATATACTTGTGATGGTTTTAGAGCCCACCTAGATTATTAAAAGTAATTTCCTCATCTCAAGATTCTTAACCTAATTACATTTGCAATGATTCTTTTTTCTAAATAAGTAACATTTATAAATTTGGGGATTAGGACTTGATATCTTCTGGCAGTGACTATCCACAAATCTACCATACAACCTACTACACAAACCTACTGTGAAAAAGTTGGGAAATACACAAAATTTTAAAGAAACTATAATATATCCAGAACATGCTACAACTCAGATACCCACATATTTGCTTTGCACTTTTTTTTTTGCTTTGTTGAATACTTGACTAGAAAGAAAAATAATGTGTGAAAATTTATACTATCCAAATACATATATTTTATGTGGTCAGAATTAGAATATTTTGGTATATTTTTTGGAGGGGAGTTTATCACATGGGAACTTGGCAATTTTTTTCTAAATTTAGTCTAAAAAATTAAACAAATGAAAATAGCCAAAGCAATTTGAAAAAAAGATTATTAGAGGGTACTTTCTTTATTTGATATTAAAATGTATCTTAAAAATCAAAATAATTAAAAAAATGTTATACTGGGGCAGGAATGGATGGGTCGATCTTAATGAAACCAAATAGAAATCTAGAAACAGATCACACACACACACTTACCTCCATATACATTTTAGTTTCCTATTGCTGCCCTAACAAACTATCAGAACTGTGAAACAAATTTAGTGGCTTAAAACAATACAAATTTATTCCTTTGCAGTTCTGGAGGCCAGAACTTTAAGATGGGTCAAGAGAGCTACATTCTTTCCAGAGATTCTAGGAGAGAATCTATGTACTGCTTTTTACAAAACCTGTAAGAGTCCACTTGCATTCCTTGGCTCATGCTTCCTCCCTCCATCTTCATAGCAAACAGCATACCATCCTGAAATATGTCTTTTCCTCTGACCTCTGTTTCCATTGTTACATTTTCTTCACCTACTTTGGTTCTGTCATCACACTACCTTCTCTGACCCTAATCTAATGACCTTTCCTCTCCCTTATAAGGATCTTTGTGATTACATTGTACTTTCCAGATTTTGATGGTTAGTTTTATGCGTCAACTGGGCTAGGCTATTCTCAGCTATTCAATCAAACACTAATCTAGGTGTTGCTCTGAAGGCATTTTGTAGATGTGCTTAAAGTCCATAATCAGTTAACTCTAAGTAAGGGAGATTATCCTAGATAATCTGGATGAGCCAGATTCAATCAATTGAAAGCCCTTGCAAGCAAAAATGAGACTTTCCTAACAAAGAGAAATTGCACCTTTGGACAGAAGCTTCACCTTGTGTGCGGAGTCCAGCTTGGTCTTCCTGATGGCCTGCCTGCCTGCAGATTTTAGACCCTCTTTGCCAGTTCTCACTACGGCATAAGCCATTTCTTTGCAATAAATCTTTATTATAGATCACCCATTGCCTTTGTTCTTTGGCTGAATCCTGACTATTGCATAATTCAGCGTAATCTCAAGATCCTGCAAACCAGGAAGCGGACTGTCGCCAAACACCAGAACTTTCAGCACTTTGATTTTGAACTTCCCAGCCTCCAGAACTATAAGAAATAAATGTTTTTGTTTAAGTCACCCAGTCTGATATATTTGTTATAGCAGCCTGAATTGACTAATACAGATATCTGATAGACACTTCACACTTCACATGTCCCAACTTCACTTCTAACATCTCATTCACCAGACCTGCTCTACTTGTACTTTTGTCCAATTCAGTACATGGCAACTCCAGTTTTCAGGCTGAAAATGGTGAAGTTGTTCTTTACTCCTCCTTTGTCTTCTTCTCATTTTGTATCCAATCTGTCAGAAAGTCTGGTAGGCTGTACATTACATATATAACAGGAATCCTACGCATTCTCATGTTCTCTACAGGTACCATTTGAATCCAACTCATCAACATTTCTATTCTGGCTTAATGCAATAACCTCCTAACAGATTTTCTTGCTTTCATACTTCTCCCTTCATTTATTCTCAATAAGTAATCATGCCAGGAAAATAAGTGCAAACTGTCCCTTTACCTTGTAACCCCTCTAACTTCAACTTCTACCATTCCCCCTTTTGTTCTATTCAGTGGAAGCCACTCTGGCTCTTCTACCCTGCCAAGCATACTCTGCCTCAGTGCCTTTGCACTTGCTATTCATTCTTCTTAAAAATTTCTTTCTTTAAATATTTACATTTGCTTCCTTACTTCCTTCAGGCCTTTTAAAAAATGTTACTTTCTCAGCGAGGCCTTCTCTAGTCTCCCTTTCTGTACTCAAGTTTATTTCTTCTCATTTCCTTGCCTCTTTTATTGTTTTTCTTATCATTATTGAATGTACCACATATTTTATTCATTTATCTTATTTCTAGTCTGTCTCTTTCACTGGAACATAAGAACTTCAAGGGCAGGCTTTCCATCTATTTTCCCTTGGTTTTTTCACTGTAGTATCTCTAGCACCTAGAATAAACAAATATTTGTTGAATAAATAAATAAATGAATGAAGGAATAACATTTATATTTATAAGTGTGAAAAATTAGAATATACTTACCTGTTCAATATTAAGAGGTTAATTACTTAAATTATGGTGCATTTATATGGGGGACTATTGTTCAGCCAGTAAAAATTATAGCTTGAAAATATATTCATTTACAGGGGATGTTACATAAATAAAAGGATTTACAAAGCAGAATGTATAGTCTGCTATTGTTTGCATACAAGTGTTAGCAAATATGCATGGCGATAATTGTGGTTACCACTGGGCAATGAGATTATAGGTAACTCATATATCCTTTTTGTGCATCTGAATATTCCACTTTGACTCCAACGTGCAGGTAGGATTTGCCTAATGAAAAAAAAAAACTATGAAAATTGATATCATTATTGTTTAAAGTCTAGAGTGTCCTAGTCTTTTTATCATTCTGGTTGTACTTTCATCTTTTGGGCCATGGTTCCAATGGAAAAATAATAGTTTTTAAAACTATGATGTTAGCTGTGTATAAATGGCCTTTCTTATGATGAAGTATGTTCCCTGTACGCCCACTTTACTGAGAGTTTTTATCATAAATGGATGTTGAATTTTGTTAAGTGCCTTTTCTGCATCTATTGAGATGATCGTGTGATTTTTGTCCTTCGTTTTTAGAGCCATGGAAACTTATCTTCAAAAGAAGTTTAAGTAACTAAAACTGATATAGGGGAAGCTCTTCTAGGTGAAATGAGCATCGGGAATGTGGTGTCAGGATTCTGAGGACCTCATTTTGGAAAGCATTGAGAGCGACGGTCTCTTAGGTGCTGTGGCATGTAGGACATGGGAAGAGGGCAAAGGAAGTGCCCTAGAAGGAAATAGAATCTGGATTGGGTAGGAAGGCCCTGTCTTCACTCTTTGGTGGTGGTTCTGCTCCAAACTATAGTCCTGCCGGGCGGGGTGTATGCATAAAAGACATTTAGCTTGATATTCCTAGTAACAGGTTATTGGGGCTTCTGGACTATTCATATAAGCTTCATATTATTTCCTGTATCAGGTCTCAGTGCCAACATTCTCCCCATCTTTGCTTTCCCCGGGTGACTGTCCAGCTGCCTGATTCTTGAAGCCACTTGCTTTTGGCAGGAGTGTGGGACTCCCCCTCAATCCATGGCCCTTTTGAGAAATAAAAATAACACCGCGGTGTTTGGGCTGCCACCAGCTCACCGTACCCCAGGGAAGAGCTTGTCTGTGATGTAGCATTCATTTTGAACACTGCCATTGTACTTTAAAATCCCCAAACAAAATGCACAAACACTTGATGAATAAAAAGAAGCCAGCAGCATTCATTTCCGCGCAGGGCAGTCTCAGTTACATTTTTTTTTAAAAGACCTCTTTGCCAAAATTGGTTTAGGTTTCAAGACACGTTTCACCCTTAGTCAAATATAAAGGTCACCCGTTGAACAACGGGGAGATTGTGTGTTTTCGGTGATCACAGATGAAGCTGGAAAGGCAGCCTCTTTCAAATAAAATGAGGTACTAAGTGGAAAAATGAAGGCGGCAGAATTCTATAGAGCAGCGCTCAGCAACAAGGGATGCTGGCATTTTTTTTCCTGACATAACACAATAACATACAGAGAAAATCCTATCAGATGATAGTGACCCAGGTGCTGTATAAACAGATTTTCGACAGACAGTTGGAGCCCCTTGATATCTTTAGTTTCTCCCACTCCCTGCTACTTTATCCTTTGTCAGATTCAATACAGCCTTCAAGGGCACTGGAAGCAGACGAAAGAGAAAAATGTCGGGGGAAGAGAAAAGGGGAGGGGAAGAAAACAGTGTCCTCGCCTAGCCTTTGTTAAAGAATAAAAGCACACAACGTGTAAAAATCATTTACTCTCTATCCAACAGCGCCAGCATGTTTGACACTGGTTTGCTGAGAGCTTAGAGAGAAACTGTGTTGACATTTGATTCACATAAGGGTTTTAAATCATATAAGGCTTCTTTGAGATGCGCTGTTGGATATGATCTGAATAGTCAAGATTGGAAGAAAAAAAATGACATGCAGCAGCTCTTAAATGTTCGTGTGAATCCTGAAGTGGAAAGAAAAGATGAAATTGTAATAGAAATAGAAAAGAATAAAAATATTTGCTTAGTCTTAGACAGCAACATAAGCTACACTTTGAAAGGGACGTAGAAATGTGCAACTGGTCCCCTCTATCCTTTAGGCCAAGAAAAGTAGGATCTGGCTACAATAACCAAATATGGCAGGATTCTAGAGCTTCTGTCCTTCTGTAGATGATATATTTTGAAATATTATTTTCCCATGGAAAATACATGTTCTTAATTAGCACATATATATATATTCATTGCAGTGAATTGGAAAACACAGATAGAAGAAAATATAGGAATACAGCTAGACCAACTTAGAGATAAGGATGGTTAAAATGTTCTATATTTTTAATATTTTATTCTATGTACATATATGTGCATAATACATATATGCAATTCGTAAAATAAAAATAATTATTCTATCTATGCTGTTTCACATTCTGTTTTACAAAATATGTTAGAAATGCATTTTTATGTCACATGTATGCTACATCCTTTTTAATGGTTACATAGTATTCCATCATATGAATGGACTATAATATGTATAAGAAATACTCTAATTTTAGATGTTTAATTGGTTTCTAGTTTTTCATCATTATTAATGTTATAATGAATACCCTTATTTTCACATGATAAATTTCTAGAAGTGAATTGCTGGGTGAAAAATTATATCTTTCTTTTTACCTATATATTCATAAGATTTAAAATTTTATCTTTGATATTTAAAGTTTTATCAGTTTATCTTTGTTATTGACATCATTCTCTTCGTTTGGAAATTCTAATAGATACACACATGGGTATGCATGCATATATTAACATATATGAAATCAGTAGAAGAAAAGCAATGATTATATAACCATACATTTCTATTTATAATATACACACACATATACACTGGGTCTCTCTCTCTCATCTCTTCTTTGATGATATATCTATAATCTAACTATTTATCTATCATCTATCTATCATCTATCATCTATTCTATCATCTTTCTACAGATATATACTTTTTAAATTCTTCTCTCTCCAATAAAAGAAGAAACATAACCAAGTTATAAGAAATATATAGTTTAATAAAAATTTAATTTCAAAGATATAGTGAAAAATCCTATGAACATACAAGCAAAGAAAAAAAAAGTCACCAGTGATCAAATATCATCAAATTAACAAAAATTACTGTCATTGGGGATACAAAGAAATAAATATGTATGTATACATGTATGTGTATGTATATATGTGTATACGTACATCCATATATCTACATCTATATTTTTTCTGCATATTTTATTTACCGCATTGTCTTCAATCTCTAAAACATCCTACTAGCACTATTCTTTCAAATTCTCAGAGAATTTCTTGTGCTTACCTTCTAATTTGCTGAGCCAGTTTCTGTAATATTGAATCTTCTATTCATCAACTCTTCTGAAATGTTAAGTTCTGCATTTATGCTATTTATTTCCAAACAATCCCAATTGATATCCAATTTTCCTGCCTCCATGAGTGCTTGCTCTTGTTCTATAGATGGAAAGTTGTTTGGAACATGTGTGAAAATATGAATTAGACATTTCCTAAAGTTTTCTCCTGTTTCTTATAACAGCTCTGTTTATGAGGAAGAATGTTCTAATTTCTAAAAATGGTCCTTTTCATTAGAACCGTTTAATCTAATCATAGATACAATAATTTTCTTTTCTTTTTCCTCATTCCAACACAGTTTAAGATTTGGTTTTCAGTTTGATTATATTGACAATTGTGTGGATGTACTTAGAGTATTGCAGGTCCAGAAGAAGGTGCTGAGATGTACCTCAGATAGCCTTAGCCAGATCAGATGATCCGATTAGGAGAAGAGAGAGGGTGATTGAACTGCAGAAGATGGTTGCGGCGACAGAGAGCATCACCTCTGTGTTTGATGGTTACATTTCCGTGATTGTTGTGGCCACCTGAAGTGAGGTAGCTGACCCAATAGTCATGATTCTCTAACTGGAATGGCAGCCAGTGCTTATTAGGAGTCAGCATCCATGGTGCCTCCACATTACCTACCTCTGCTTTGTGGGCAAGTCATATTCAAGAGTAAGTATCAAGGATGAATCCTGACTTCATGGTGTTTTGGATAACTGTAACTCTTCTTAGATATTCTTATATGACAGGTTTAAAACACACACACACACACACACACACACACACACTTTAAATTTCAGAATGTCTTTAAATTTATAAAAATTGTAAAAATAGTAGTGAGTTCCTGTGTACTCTTCACCTAGCTTCCCTTAATATAAACATTTTATGCAACCAAGGTATATTTGTCAAGTGAAATAATTGACATTGGTATAATATTATTAACTGAACTACAGATTTTATTTGGATTTCATCAGTTTTCCCACTAATGTCCTTTTTCTGTTCTAGAATCTAATCCAGAACATCACACTGCATTTAAATATAATTGAGTTTGACTGCCTATCAAAGCCACCCAAAATTTTCTCCCTTTCACTCTCTTACGGGAAATCACTTGAACTTGATTTCCAAGCAGATGTTTTTCTCCTGCAGTGAATTGTGGTTTGACCGTCCTCTTTATCACATTAGTTCCTGTTTTTTTTTTTTTTTAATCAAAATTTTTAAATTTCTTGAGAATATATGGATCTTTCTCTAGTTTCTAAGGACATTGCAGATTATTTTCTGTTTTTATTCTTTTTTTTCTCTATTTTATTTTTTGGGGGATGTTAAACTCAAGGCCCACATTATTATCTTAAAAAACCAGAGACACTAAACTCATCTCTCGAATAATCATTTTCATTTGTAAGCACGGAATTAGCAACTTTGTAATACATAAAAGTGCATCCTGTGCTCTAGAATCTGGAAAGGAATCCTAGGTAACTTATTTCTTTTCATATCCAAATATACTGAGCTCAAATGAAAAATCTTTCTAACAATAGCCTACACTACTGTAAAGTCCATTCTGGAAGAAAAATTCTGAGGCCTCAAATCAAGTCCACTTTTGTTTGCCCAAATCTTCTGAGGCCTTGACTTTGAAGGCACATGTAGAATTCCTAATACTTGATCACAATTCATCTTTTCATTTACTATGTTGCAATATTAATGGATACCAAATATCTTTCTCCAACACTCATGTGGCTAAGTCATGGTAATAAAGCCTTCAAGGTTGTTATGATTCATGGAATCAGAGCGGATATGTGCTCAACCATATGTTGCTTTTAATTATGCTTTTAGATGGGCACCTAGTGTGGTAATTGATTTCCTCATACACCCTCAGTAGATGAAATGTCAATTTCTAAATTCAGTATGCATATTCTATCACATACAAAACAGCTTAGCAAAAACACATGCAGGCACAGAATTGTTATGTTTCTTTGAGTTAGTCCCACTCTAGGTAAGTACTCTATCTGTCACTTTTCTCCTCTACTGTGGTTACAGGGCTGGATTTAGGGTCAGCATTATCCTAATTTTCTGTTTCTTTCTCTTTTCTGAGAATATGTACTCTGACTTACTACAACACTTTGGGCAATTTTTCTTTAAATTAAAGTCCATTAAATTATAAGCACGTTAGATTCCCCAAACTCTTTCTGTCTTCAGGAAAGACTGATGTGGTTTACTGATGAGAATTAATGTACAAACGAATCCTAGGATATATGCTGAATGGGGGCACTGTCAGGTGATTATAAATTAGTGTTTAATAAACCTTGCAAAGTGTCTCAGGAGTGATTCAGTTGGTGTTCACGTTCATGAAGCATCCAGCAAACAAAATAGCATAAAATAGCAGTCTGCAAAAATAAAAGAAAACCAGCCTTCTCCCCAAAGAACACACAAAGTTTCCAAGGATACAAAGAAACCCCCAAAATAGTCTGGAGAAAAATATAAACTTTGGGGACTTGCCAGAATCCTGCTCTCACTCTTCTCAGAGTTGTACAAACTGAACCCCTCCTACTGGAACTTTGCATTTACATTCTACCTTTTATTTTTTTCCTTACTGGTGGCACTTCTTACTCCTCTGTCATAGAGTGTTCTATTACTGACCCCATTTCTACTTTGAAAATTTTCTTAGAGAATCTTTGAACGTTTCTCATTCAATTCTTTTTTAAAACAAACTGCATTTACTAGAGCTAAGCTATTCCTGGACATAGTGTTTTTTCCCCTTTTGTTTTATGATTAAATATTTTCTTTTTCCTAGGTCTCTGGTTCTTTGAAGGAAAGAATCCTGTTGAAAGTTAAAATCCATATCTCAGAAACATATCTCAGACCATTTTTTTTTTTTCCGAAGAGGTTTTTAGGAATCAGAATGAGATACAACTGGTAATAGCCAGAGACCACTCTGAGGAGTCCTCGAAATGGGTCCTTTTCAGAATGACTGAACAGTGTTGATAAGATGAAGGATACAGGAATGTATTGTGGATATCAAATGTCTATAGATGAATTTCTACCAAGACCCCAATTTCTTAGAGGGCTTTGGGAAAAATACCCTTATCTCAATTTAGCACTCTAGTAAATACTTTGAAAGCTGAAATGGTAAACATTATAAAATGCAACTTTAGTAAATTTAAGATGGTAGCGAATTTTTTGCTACACGTTCTATTTGAGAAGTGGAGCCAGATTTCCTTCTCCTTGAATGTAGGCTGTCTGTCCTTAGTGACTTGCTTGAGCAATAGAACATGACAGAGATGCTATTCTGGAATTTCTGGGGTTGAGTCTTCAAAAGCCTTACAGTTCAGCCCAAGTATCCTGAAAGACAGATGTTCCACTGGGAATTTCACTCTCTTGAAACCACAAGGTTGTGAGAAGCCAGAGCCTAATGGAGAAGCTAGAGCCAAATGAAGAGGCCCTAGGAAGATGAGACACCATGTGGAGACAGAGTGGCTAAGGGACTCCAAGACCTCAGGCAGATCACAAGTGCATCTTCTAGCCTCAGTCGCCCCAATCAATGCCACATAGATCAGAGATGAACTGCCCAGCTGAGTCATTCCCAAATTCCTGAACTGCAAAACTGTGACCAAAGATAAAAAGTCTGTGTTAAATCACTTCAAGTTTTGTTGTAGTTATTGATGTACAATAAACTAAAACAGTAACCAAATCAAACATTTTTTTTAAAAAAGCATAGATTTTTAATGCACTGAACTAAACAGAGCAAGTTGGACAATTTGTACAAACTCATGCATTTTTTAATCCTATTACCCAGATCACTAAGGATCAAAGCACCAAATTTAGTTAAAACCTCGCCTGGTAATCTTGTCCTTCAAAGAAGATCACAGAGGCAGCTGCAATCCAGACCTGGGGCAATGTGCTGAGCCAGCATATCTGCACTCCTGATCCAAACTCACATTTCATTTAGATATCACCCAAGACTGCAGTGAATAATTCCTAGTCAAGCTTGGCAAAATTTCAGAAATACTGGCCAAGGAAAATCAAACACCAAAGTTGCAGCCCAGCCATTATTTAGCATTTCTTAATCAAGTTCACTTCAGTCTGTGTGTGCATAGTGATATGGTTAGCGTGCTATGCTGATATCTTGAGCCTTAGAGTCCAGGGTAAATGCACGACTGCCCTTAAGGTCATATATTTATTAATAAATATTTTTCTACCTCTTAATGTACATCAACAAAGAAATCCCTAAAAAAGGGAAAAAGAGAGGAATTATTTAAACGTACCCAATTTAAAACTCCCAATTTTATCGCTCTATTCCTCCTATTGTCTCACACGTTTTTCTACGGCATAGAGCAGTTTCAGTTTTAAAGTCACTCAAAAAGTATGTGACAATTAGCCTTCAATTTCCAATATGCAATTTCAGTTTTTACTATGTTTTAAAGGAGCATCCTCCTCTTTGTTATTTTTTCATAGCATTTAGCTACCACCTTAACCTGCTAGGGAAGGAACACCCACTTACTGGGCAAATAGGTCAAAGAAAGTAGATTGCTATTTTTTTGCTCTTCACTAAGCACAGAGAAAAATCCCAGGAAATAGCTAGGTCTCAAACCACCTATTATGCTCTGACAATTTACTTTAGTTATGGCTTTGGGAAATTTAGGGTTTTTTTTTCTCTCCCTCAATTTAGATTTCTGCTGGTAGAGGTTCCAGCCATTCTGCAGCCTCCACCTCAGCCTTCACACTCTTGTAGTTGAATGATTTATATCAGTTGAGGATTTATTCTGATCCTCTTTTGACATTCGTAAGAAGGTTTTTTGCTGTCCTTTTGGGTAGGTGAAGGTAAGATCACTTAGACCAAAATATAATTACGGATTAATTTATAGACATCTGAAAGTCTGCTAATGCCATTCTATTTTTTTTGGAGGAAATGAGTGCTGAGAGTAATAGAGGAGCAAGAGGTGTTCTGAATGCCAATCGTGGACGTACCTTAAGAAATGTCTGTGCGTGTGTGTGTATGTGTGTGTGTGCGTGCGCACGTGTGCGCATTTGTTCTACCATTCCCAAAACTTAGTGTATAGCAATAGTCATTTTATTATTTTTTCAATTTTTAAAAATTATTTTATGTCAGTTTTAAGTATACAATATGATGCTTAGACATTTATATAATTTGTAAAGCGATCTCCCTGATTACTCTAGCACCCATCAGACACTATGCACAGCCATTACAATAATACTGACTATATTCCCTGTGCTGTATCCTACATCCTTGTGACTGTTTTGTAGCTACTAATTTGTACTTCTTCATTCCTTCACCTTTTTCGCCCAGATCCCCAATTTCCTTCCCCTCTGGTAATCATATTTGTTCTCTGTATCTGTGGGTCTGTTTTCGTTTAGTTTATTTCTTTTGTTCCTTAGATCCCACATATAAGTGAAATCATACGGTGTTTATCTGTCTGTCTGACTTATTTCATTCTGTCAGCATAATACCCGCTAGGTCCATCCATGTTGTTGCAAATGGCAAAATTTCATTTTTTTTATGGCTGAGTAATATTCCATTGTATATATACCACTTCTTCTTTATCCAATCATTTATCAATGGACACTTAGGTTGCTTCCATATCTTGGCTGTCAACAGCGCTGCCATGAACATAGGAGTGCATAGATCCTTACAAACTAGTGTTTCAGGGTTTTTTTTTGAAAAATACCCAGAAGTACAATTGCTGGGTCAAAAGGTAGTTCTGTTTTTAATTCTTTGAGGAAGCTCCAAACTGTTTTCATAGTGGATTCACCAATTTGCAATCCCACGAACAGAATACGCGGGTTCTCTTTTCTCTACAACCTTGCCAAAACTTGTTGTTTATCGCTTGATTAATAATAGTCATTCTGAGAGGTATGAGGTGATATCTCATTGTGGTTTTAATTTATATTTCTCCGATAATTAGTGACCTTGAGCATCTTTTTATATGTCTATTGACCATCTGTATTTCCTTGTTGGAGAAACACCTATTCATGTCTTCTGCCCATTTTATTATAAAATAGTCATCTTATTATGCTCATTAATTCATGGGTCAGAAATTTGGGAAGTTTATAAAGGAGATGGTTTGTCTCTGCTCCATAATAAGCTGGGGAGATTGAAGCAGCTGGAGGGGGCTGAGACAGCTCGACAGGGACATCAGACTGGGCCTCAGCTCTCCCATATTATATGTCTGCTGAGACAAAAATGTCCAAGATGGCTTCCTCACCCGTATATCTGACACCTGTGCTGGGATAGCTGCACATCATTCTTTTCCCATATGGTTTCTCTATGTAGGTACTTGGACTTCCTTGCAGCACAACAACTTCAGGGGGGTAGGCCTTCTTATATAACTTCTAGTTTTCCTGAGAGCATGCATTTGAAGAACTCAAGTGGAAACTACAAAGCTTTTAATGACCTTGGCTTGGAAGTCCCAAAACATCACTCTGTAGTATTCTTTTGGTCAACCAGGCAACTAAGGCCAGTCAGTTTTAAGAGGAGAGTAATTAGATCTCACTTCTATTGGAGAAGTAGCAAATAAATTGTGGTCTTTTAAAATCTGCCATGATGGGTACATAAAAGAGGCAGGTGCCAGTTGTACTGAGAACCCAGGCATGACAACATGGATAACTTTAAAAGAGGTAGCAATGTGAATGGCTTCCTCTTTCTCTTGTTGGCCTCGAGACCAGTGTAGGAGGCATTCCCTAGACACTGCAGCAAGAAAAACATGGAAGGTGTTAGACTCAGTGGTGCTCACTGGTATAACACCAACCTGATGAGGCAGCAACATAAACACTAGAGAATGAACTCTTGGACAGAGGTGGTCTCTTAGGATCTCTGAACTTATCACCATATGTGTAAGGAATCATGGTGTAGAGGAGGAGAGAAAAAAATTCACGTTTTAGTAAGTTGAATCTAAAGATATTTAAAAAAAATTAAAAGACACGTGAAGGTATTTGATAAACTAAGTTGGTGAAGAAAGATGGATAGTCATCATCATCTTCCAATCAGAATCTCTATGCCTGTGTCATTTGGTCACACGTCTGCATTACTAAGCCAGGAAGAACATTAAATAAAAATATCTTTATTCTCATGAAGATCTAATTCTTAATAGCATTTTATATTCAAATAGACAAGTTTCCTTTTTACCTGGATATTTAGCAAAACATTATGGACTTGGAAAAGCACACAGAAAAGAGCACATCAAACACTACATATACATTTGAATGAGTGTATACATGCTCATTTTTTTAAACATTATTTTACAAATAATATATTTTCATAAAAAATTAATATAGAAGATCCATATACAAAATAATGCAGAAGGTTATATTATAACTGATTTTCTGTTATGACTCCTCTTCCCCCAAATCCCTGAGTTTGTTATGAATATTTCCAGACATTTTTGGGAGATCATTTTGCTCAATCACGTGCTTCCATTATCTGTTTAATGAGACATCAATGTCCTTATATGAGTAAACTGCTGAAATAACCCTTGAGAACAGATATTTACATTCAGCCAAACACCATCATAAAAATTCATTTGTCGTCTTCTTTCAAATGGCAGATTTCTTCACTCAAAATTTTCTAACCTCAATTTTAAAAAGAACATAAAATTATATATTTAGGGAAAATTTTATCTTGGTCAAGTCCCTGATATTAATTGTTTTTGAAGATTCAGTTTTCACTCTGCCTGCATTTCACATGGCTAACGTACAACAACTTTTTGTAGTTTTCTTCTTTCTTCAAGTCTGGAGGTAATATCCTTCCTATATCGTGGATAATCCTTAAACCAATCACAAGCAGAGCTAGGAATCTGCAGAGAAGTGAAGGGTACATGGGTCTGCTCCATTTTGTAAATTGGGTGAGTCAAATAACATTTCTAAACTAGATACTGCCTTTAGGTGTCATCCAATTTCACAGTTGTGGACAATATAACTTCTCTGTGGTTAATCCTTTATGTTAAACCACCATCTTTAAGTCTCAACCATAACCCGCAAGCTTCCACTCATTACGACCAGAGGGATCATATCTTTCCACTTGGCTTCATAAAATTTGCTTGTATAATTTTTCTCACCCCACAGTCTGTTAAGATCTTCCCACTCACTCTGAGCTCCTCATCCCAGGCCCCAGGACTCACATTTCCTTTTTCTAAAGAGATGAAGAATAGCTCTACCCAGTCACAGTGTTTTCTACCTCTGTTCTTGTTTCCAAATTTGCAATCTGTTGCTCTTCTATCACCAACTCTAGATCAAGTGGATTGAATGTGATTACTTTCTCAGGAATCACTCTCCTGAGAGAAGTGTTTTAGGGTACTCTCATTGTTTTCGATGCTGAGTTATTAGTCTTGATTTAGAAGTGGCTACTGGACTCAGGATTAGTAAACTATAGCTGGTAATAATCAGAGTAGAAAACTATATAGACACAGTCCAGAAGAGAAATCATCTCACCCAAACTTAACTCTACATTTATCCTAACAATGACCCCAAACTGGTTCTTGCGATGCATACAGGCTTCCTTGCCTTTATCACATTTCATTTTACAACAATTGTCCAGCAAGCATGGTGGATCATCTTAAGGCTGCTTGTTACATAATATCTTAGTAGAAAATTTCCTAGACTTACACCTAGAAAATTTCTCTCTAGGGGGAAAATGCAACCACTTTTTCACTGCCTACAGTTAGGGTTAGGAGTCGCCTGCACATTGCCAGTTTCTACCTATAAACTCAAGCTCATATAATATTAGTAAATAAAACTGACGGATTCTATAATAATTTTCCTATTGGCTTCATGGGTTCCAGAAACTATTATAGAGTTTGTTGGGTGGCCTAAGAATACTATAAGAATATATCCTTATGGAATAGTTGGGGAGATTTTTTTTAATGCACATACTGAGCAAAGAAAAGAGCCTGGAATATAATAAGAGCTCAAGAAATATTAGCTACTATTATCGTAGTAATAATCTGTTACAATCATAATTGGTGCCAAATATGGATGTTAATTATTTTCTTCCTTCCTTGTAGCCATTTTTTTTTAATTTTGGTGTGTGAATGCCAAAATATAGTTCTCCACAGGAACAACCTCCAGCAAGCAGACATAGACTCACAGTCAAATTCATGTTCTATTCTTTGTTAGCACTGGCTTTATGGGAGTACATCAAAATCCTGGCAAAAAAATATAAAGATCTGAATAAATGGTTAATTATAAAACGATATTTCTGTGTGGAAATAGTGCACAGGAAATATTAAAGAAAATTTAAATGTCAGTCTGTGTTTAGTGAGCTTAAGATCTCCCTCCTACTCTGAACATCTTTATGCATTTGACAAAAGCACAGATTGAGTATTCACTGAATTGAAGAAAAATATTAGAGCTTCCAAATGAAATTTCATAACATATTTGCAATTTATGTTATCAAACTTTGATTCAAAAATATTTTATAAATTTGCTATTAAGAGGAATTTCAGGGTCAGAAGTTCCAAATTTATTTAAAATTTAGATAATTGGTTGTGGACTTTTACTGTCCCCTAATAATGTATTACACTACATAGAAAATGTCCTACAAAAAAATAACACGTACATAAATCAAGTACAAGTGCATCATCTATTTACCTTCTCTGAAGCTTTTTAAAAATTTTGTGTTTATCATGCAAAGTCATAGAAATGTTACCTAGCAAGACCTGGGCAAGCTCTCAGCTGTGCAGAGCAGCAAACACTGCTATAAACAACATCTCTAAAGCAATTCTGAATTCTGTGGCTCAAAGGGCAGGAAGCCCTGGGACATTTTCCAAACTTGAAGCTGAGTATTACCTCACAAGGTGTGCCTTCTTAATGAGAGTGTTCAGCCTAAGCTTTTATGAAAATTGTTCCAACTAATAGTCTTATATGATGGATATGGAATTGTAGTTATGAATTTCCATTCCACCTCACTTTGTGCAAGAGCAATCATCCTTAAAGGCTCATAATTTCTTTTAATTGAATATTTCATTACCAGGCAAGTGTACAGAGAGCAAAACTAATTTTCCTTGCCTTTATTTAGCCCACTTGATTTGGGAGTAAGTGCTTATGATGTAGGCCTAAGAAGCAATCATTATTCCTGCTTCTAAAATTAAATTGCTGAACAATGGAAAGCAAATTATTTTATGTTCTATGCCTCAGTTTCCCTTTTGACAAAATGAGTTGTTGACCATTAAATTTCAAAAATAAAAAAAAAGGTGAGAAATTTAAGTGAACAGGCTCTTCACTTAAAGTCTAAATATATTGTTATTCTCATTAAGAAAACGTATACAAGTTTCACTTTCTTTATCACCTTTTCCTATTGGATGCCGGCTGTACTTCACTCAGTAAAGTTTAGCATGGTGGAAAAAATAGCAGATAAGGATTAGAGAACTTTCAAATTTGTTCTGGTTTTATCATTGACTTGGCTGTGCCACCTTGGCCTAGTCGTGTTGCTGCTTCAAGACATATTTCTTCATTTGTCCTTGCGTCCTACTGGCCCTCACCAGGCTTTGAGGAGTCGCTGTTTATTATCTGTTGTATCACCAAAGAAGTGTTCCATCCCTGATGATTATTGGGTTTCCTTAAAGGGAAGTAAGAACTAACCCTGCCATGCATCATATCTGTGCTTATCTCAGGCAGTCACTACCAGGGCCCAGGCATCTTCTGTCATCCATCACCATTCTGACCCTCGTTCCTATGCTCCTCTTCACCTTCCCCAAATCTCCTCCTCTATTTCCTCTGTAATCTGCAAGTTCTCCAACCCTTTGATCACACCATTTCCCCCTATCTATCCATATTCTCCTGGATTTATTTTTCTCCTTGCTCAGATCAATTCCACTGTGCCACTAGAATCACTCTCTTGCAAGTAATCATAGTACTCTTTTATCTTTTTTCCCTTTATTTTATTTTTTTTGAGGAAAAACTCAAACCTTGGATAAACATTGCTGTGTATCTTCTTCATGTCTATACCTAGGCAAGTTGAACATTACTAGAAGAAAAAAAATTACATGATTAATCCTTCACTATAAATTAATCATCTCAATTCTCACTTCGGCACCTAATATATACCCCATCTTCAACTGTGTTTCTTTAATAGGTTCATTTCTCACTTTATAAGGTGTATGTATCTGTTCAAATCTCCAAAACCTATATTTTACTCTCACATTGAACTGAAGACCTTGCCTCAAACTTTATGGAAAGAGTAGGAGTCTTAAGAAACAAAATCATATTTTCCCACCAGGAATCCTACAAATCTTCCTAAATTTATTATCGTCTTCTTTTTGCCTTCTTCTCTTCTTGAAAGCAATGAATCATTTAATTTACAACATTCATATTTCTAAATTCAATTGATATATTTCTGTCCTCATGTTTGTCTCAGCATTTCCTTTTTCCTTCATGGGAGTTACTGCGATTGTTTTATAATTATTTCTTGGCCCATTATAACCTTTCCCCTCCAGTATCTATGTTTCCTGAGGCAGGAACATGGTTTTCTTCTTACTGTTTCTTCCCAAGTGCCTGGCTCATAGTAGTCATTCTATAAATATTCATTAGTAGTCATTCTATAAATATTTATTAATGAATGAATTAAATAATGAATAAAGAAAAAAAGCTTATATAAAGTTAATTTAAGGGTCAAATGAAATTATGTAGGTCAAATCACTTTTGAAAAATATTAAAATATTGGAGCAAGGCATTTTTACTCCATTTTTTTTCTATAGTAAGTGATAGGCCTAGGACTATTTCCATCCTTCTATCTTCCAAGCCACCTTTTTGGCCTCATTCATAAATCTTCACAAATTCTTTCTCATGCAGGAAGCCTGTATGGACTCGGTTGGTTCGGAGAAAATTCTTACCTTTCTTACATATTTATGCCTAGCAACTGTCTTTCTCATATGTCCAATTATATCTACAAGAAAAGTAAAAATTATGTGGAAAAAATTCAAGAACTTTTAATTAACTCTAAAGGATTCATGTTAATTTTTTCAGTTGTATATATATATATATGTGTGTGTGTATATATATGAAAATATATGAAAATATATATATATATATATATATCAGTGCAAGTGTGCTGTACATTGGTTTGTAGCATGGGGCTGGGCTGGGTTTGAGCCTGATGATTTGTAAGGCTTCATGTACTCTGTGATCAAGGTTCCTTTAGCACTATGTGAGATGAAGGCTTAGCCACAAGACATGCTTAAACATTTGATAATGGAGGACTTGTCTTCCTTGTTTAATAGATTAATTTAAACTAAGGCATCCTGCTTGTGGGCTTCTTCAGTTTGCATGTTGAAATCTTTCTATCATCCTTCCTTGCTCTTAAAGGATAACATTTGTGTCTTGGTATATCACACACAAGTCCCTTATGAACTAGAACTTCTCTTCCTTCCTTCCTTCCTTCCTTCCTTCCTTCCTTCCTTTTCGTCCAACCAGCTGCCGCCGCAAGCGAGATTGATTGCCTGATCCTGACCCGATGTTGATTGAGCGCGCTGGATCCCGGATCGATCTGATCCTGATCCCGATTGATCTGATCGATTGAGGTGTCATGTTTCTAGGACGTTCTTGTGAGATATCCATACTTCATATTCATAACTCCAAGGGTGCTGCTCGTATCCTATTCTGTGTGAGTTACTCCTTGGAGTACACAGTGTGCAGACTTGTTGGCCAGATATGGTAACTCTCTATATCATATTCTTGTTTTTTCTATGCATATTACATCTACCTCTTCATATCACATCCTTCATTCTTAAACAACATTATTTTGGTCTTTTCAGGACATACTCGATTACCCGTATTCTTTTTATTGCACCCTCTATATTTACTACTTTTTTCTTATTATGAAAAGAAGTCTCTTTCTCCTTGTCTCATGTTTAATATGGTGGAATTTCTAGAGCAGCATACCTTACCTCTCTACCCCTTCCTGCTTCCATCTCCCATTTGGTTATATATTTGCAGGTAAAAGACAACTGTTGCTTATAGGTCCTCTCAAACCTCAAGACTAATCTACAGCTTAATTTTGCTCTGAAACACAAACATTGCTTTAATGGGTGAAGTATCGTGGATAAAGTTCAGGCAATCACAGTTAAAATGTGGAAATTTTACTAATAAAAATGTTTCATTTTTGCCTATTGCAAACTTGTAAACCTTTTTAGTTTAGCTTAGTCTGCAGGAGTCCAATTCTGTTGCTTTTTCTAACTGAAATGTCATCTATAATTTAAAGCAGCGAGCCAAGATTTAAAATAGAGTAAAGCAAGTATGGGTCTTGTTTTCAAGGTTTGAAGAGCATTTGTACTTTATTGGAATTCATGTCACTTCTATTAAAAAGCAGAGTTTTACTATAAATTCAGAAATCAATAGTTTTTTTTTTTTGTCTCTACTTATTTGAAAATCCTATCTAATAACAACTGTTCTGCTGGATTCTGAATATTAAAAGGCTAAAGAAGACAAATATTTTCCTCAGATAATTTGCCTGAGTTTAGCATTGCCAGTTGGCTAGAGGGCAGTGTCAATGAAGCCAAAATCACAGATTCTATGGGATGACCACTGGTATATGGCTCTGGTATATGGCCTCACTTACACTTTTAACATAGAGGAAATGACTTATGATTGTGTACCAATCATCTCAATAAACATTTAGAGGGGATAAGAATATGTGGATGCAAAATCCGCTACCACTAAAGTAAAAACAACTTTTAGTTTTACTTAATGGACTTTACTTCGTTTATCCACAAGTTAGGCAAACTTTACTATTTTTATGGCATTAAGTATAATTTTTATGTTTATTATGTTCCAATCTGTCTGCTCTCTTGATCCAATTCCAATGCATATATCTGTTGATATCTTCATTTGGTATCTCTTTAGCATTTCACCTTTATAATGACCAAAAAATCAAAACAAATGAAACCATCAAAAGATCAAACAAACAAAAGACAACTTTGTTGCTTTCACTTCCTGCCGAAACTGTTTTTTCCTCAAGTCTTCTCTACCTCAGTTAATGCCATCATCACCTACCCACTTGTTCAAGCTCTAAATTTAGAGGCCATCCTCAATTCCTCTCTTAGTCTCACCCTTCAAATCTATCCATTGGCAAGTTCTGTTGTCCTACCCCCATCATTTTCATTAGCTGCCTCTGCACCTCCATTGCTATCACTCCAGTTTAAGACACCTAGATTATTGCAATACACTTCCAACTAGCCACCTACTTCCACTTTTGTTTCTATTCAATTTATTCATTAAAAGCAGTCAGTTACTTTTAAAAATAGAACTCTCCAGTGACTTCCCTTTTCACTTAAGATGAAATTCAAACTCCTAATCATTGACTACAAAGTCCTGACTAAGCTGATCTTTGCCTACTTTTGTTTCTTCACCTCAGCTACCACTTTCTCTCCCTTGCTCAACACATTCTGGACACACCGGCCTTTTTCTGTTTCTCTGAGTCTCTGACTCTTCCATTACAGGTCTTGCATCTGCTGCTTCTTTTGCTTTAACTGTTATGTCCTCAGATTTGATTTCCCCATGCCTGTTTTCTCATCATTCAAGGCTAAGTTCAGTGTCATCTCCTAAGTAAGGTGTTCCTTTGAAGGTCAGATCTATATTAGCTCTCCTATTTCTCAGTCACCCTGTTTTATGGTCTTCATTAGGACTTATTCATACTGAAATTATCTTATTTATTTATTTGTTTACATGTTTATTTTCTGAGTACTTCAAAGAGAAGGTAAGCTCTATGAGAGCTGAGACCGTATTTGCCTTAGTCATATTTCTACCATACATCCACTATTCAGAGTAATGTCTTAAATCTAATGGGCCCTCAGTAAATATTTATTGAATAAATGAATATTGGTTTGCTGCAGGAAGATTATGGATCATCAGTGACAAATATCATTCCCCATTTGACAGCCAGGTACAT